>NC_134568.1:88292433-88608861 GCF_050947875.1 Dermacentor variabilis
GCGTCTGCTCGGCGTCTACTTGCTGGAATGAAAGCAGTTTAGGAAATAATCTAAAGCTCTATTTTACTGACTGCAACATTTATCATGGGTGCGAAGAGGGTGTTGCGACAGAAAGCCTGTGGTGCAAATTGAAGGAAATGTACTAGGATGCTGATCAAAAATTTTATAGTTGTATAGTGCAAAACCACATTTACATACAGGAATGACATGACACTGGTCATAACTTAAAGCAACGGTTCATGGGATACACATATACGGGCACATAAACATGGTGCTCAATGCAACTTTGACTTGAAATGATAGTCACTTTTCAGATAGAAGTGACATGATGACATACTGGTAATCAATGCCTGTTATTTCTTTACTCCCAGAATGATCAATTGTATAAAACTTGTACTCAGATACAATAACGCATCTCAGAATCACAGATGTCACATCCCATCTGCCCTATGCAACTTTGCCACATGAAATGGGAAACTCGTTGATATAATCAGTTACGGATTATGCCAAAGTGTTATGCTGTTTCTTGCAGTTTGGTCTCTCATGAGTATTTGCGTAATGTGAAAAATAGTACCCTGATGTTCTAAATGTTATGTATACTATATGACAATACTATTCTTTTTCCGTGATCAGAGGAGGCTTTTGTGTCAATATATAAATTGGAAGTTATTTAACAACGAATATGTGACAAGTACTTGCATGTGAACAAGCCTATGCAGCCTTCCAAAGGCAAGCACAGTAACGAATGTATCTTTTAGCCATATTGGCACAAAACTTTTCCATAGGCTTTTTTTTGCCTAAAGCCAACCACCCATCTCGATCTAGCAGATTTATCTTTTATGTGAAAAGTCTCTGCTGTTTTCCTTGCAACAAGTCCTTTTACATGTGTCCGCAAAACATTGGCCCTTCATTATGTTTGTTTTTTCTACAACTTTCATGTTTTTTTGGAAACAATTTATTTTGAATTTTTGGAAGCTCTTCATACAGCAGTCATTATTTCTTGGAAAGCTTCTTTGCAACGAGGCTCTAAAGTTGTTGATACACTATTCAAGTATTTTTTTTTTATATAACATTAGTAGCCTTGCATTTAAAACTTATCCTTTGTCCCCAATACAGTAGTTAGCTCTATTTCGCACTAGTTGGTTAAGATGTAGTACCTAAATATACGGAAATAAATATTGATACTACAAGTACTCACGTGGTCGTGTCACTATTCAATATTTAACACTTACTATTTTTGTTCAATTTCTGTTTGAAAAAAATTAACATTCGCCCACCTCACAATGCATGAAGAGGCCCCCAAGCCATATTTGTGATGCAAAAAAGAGATGAGGCATGCAGGCAGGACACAAGAGTAGAGAAGTGGACTTCTCTACTCTTGTTTTCTGTCTGCACACCTCACCTCTGTTTTGCATAATGAATACTTACCGACTAGCTCAGCTTTCTGTCGTTCTAAGCCATATTTGCGCTTTCTGAAGTCTTACTTTGCTGCATATAATAGTGGCAAAAAAGCAGCTTTTCAGAGAGAACTTGATTTTGTTGTTCTGTGTATTCTGTTCTTCTACCATAAGTATAGTGAATTAATAACTATGTTGCACACAAATACACAGCCTCTCAATGGAACAGACATTTATTTGATACACATGAATTCGCACCCTGTTCATCTGGATTTCAAAATTATGCTGATTGTGGCCAGCCTCTAGTATGTACAGAAGCATTTCTATGATGTAGTCTGAGGGTACATGTGCAGTGCTACTGGGAAGCTAGTTATAGTTCTCACCGCAATGCACCAAGTAAGGTTGTTGCTTAATTGTTATAAAGAAAGGCAGCATCAGCTAGGCTGTAAGGGCGACAAAAATTATTTGTGCAATTCACCAAACATACGAACAGAATATAATATGACTATAATGCCTTGTGCTAGTTAGTATTTCAAGTGATTAAGAGAATGATATAAGGGCTGTTGGGTTAATCTGGTTTATTTGTCGTGTTAAAACACAGGCTGTGAAGTTAAATTCAGCATGTCTAGGTTGTTAACATGTCTAAGTATTTACGAAATTGGGGTAGCAATGAGACTCCCTGGGGAAGCAATACCTCAGTTGTACTGATGGTATGGCTTGATTATATAATTTCATCATTGCTTGTTTAGAAATATGATGGTGGGTTAGAACCTATGAAATCCCACAACAGCAAGGCTGAACATCCATCCTTGCTTCTCAGAGGCTTAAAGAATGATGAACAGTTATGCTTTACAGCATATTTTGGTAACAAATATATGCCATCTTCATTTCAGTGGAACGGAAAGAGGTGGATTGAGCACAGCCATGGTATTGTAGCATGCATGAAGGGATACAGGAGAGCCTGGGGGCTAATATATGTTAATAGAGTGAACAAGTAGCTGTGACTGACAAGATTATTTTACTCCACAGAGGATGCTGCAGTAAGGTTCGTGCAACTGTAAGCAATACGAGAACGAGTAAAAGATTACTTGTAATATATGGATTTGTATGGCAGATGAGAATGTGCACCCAATTTGCCACTACGCATTTTTTCTATTTTATGTTCAGCACAGAGTGTGAGTTATTATGGCTTCTTAACTGGAAATTTCTGTGTTCCATTTCACAGTGTTTATGGGGCTATCTGCATTCATTTGACTACTTATGAAGTGATTGCATAATATAACATGCCCACACTACAGATTTACACAGAACATAATATGAATTCGTCGCAAAGCTCCACCCAAGAAACAGTCTGTTGGCTATGAAAATAAAAAATGGCAATAAACATTCCCTTACTTTCTTGTGTTGCCATGCATATGGTGCTAATTAACTAATGTCTACAATGCAGACATTCTGTTCTTTCATTAGGGGTAGGTGCAAGTTGCCCTGACACAATGAACATGCATTCATTGCCTACAGTCTACTGCATCTTGGAAGTGGTGTTACAGCAGGCATGGCAAATGTTCTCCCCTACTTGTGTCTTGTGCACCATATGAGCCAGCATTTCATTTCATTGTCATGTACCTGTTTAAGCTGTTACTGATTCAGAAAGGCAAATATAAAATGACTTACTACGTCAACCATTTTGCATGCAAGATCCTTGCACTCATTGCAATGCTTATTAGAGAGCTTTAGATCAGGGGGATGCAATCGTTGAGGCTCGAAGTACTAGGGGGCCTCAATGCTTACGTCCCCTTAATCTAGATCTCTATATAGTCGCTTGATAATCTTGCTTTGCTTTGAGATGAAGTACACGTACTGTGCGCCTGTTTGTTAGCCTATGGACTTCTCTTTCTTTTTAATGTGGCTGTGCATCAGCTAGCTAGGTTGTCACTACATGAATGACGTTTGGGCCAAGCCCAACGCAATCAAGTAGCATTACTTTGCTATAGCTCACTGATTGTGCAAGCTTCTTTTTTGTCTAGGGAAAAGAATAAAAAGAGAATGCATGCATAAATGATGTTAACAGCAGCAAACGGTCTCAAGGCAATCATCCTTGATTGTCGCCACTGCTGAGAGAGCAAGCATGCCTGTATTCACTTTGACCACAGGCTGTACATTGTTTAAATGCTGATAGAAGTATGGATAAATAGTGAAGGGGCAGCAGATTGGCCACCCAGGCCTTTATGCATGGGCATTGCTGCCTTGTGTGCGCTGTAAAGCTCTGTCATCTCTTAAGGCATGAATGACATAACACTACTTCTATTGGGAGGGAAATTTTTAGCATCAACAAGAAATGTAAACATTACGTGTATTCACGCCTATATGTGGTGTCTTTTCAGCAATATGAATTAATATTTGTTTTCATGCAAACATTCTTCTCTTGAAAACATATCTGACAAGCATCTCTGCCTGAAGAAGTAACTGTGATATGTACATAGCACTTTTATGTATGTCATAATTGTAATCAATTGCTCAAGACGTACTGATGGCTAGTTGTTTAGTCATGACTTAACATGGCAGTGCACTTTGAAATAATGACGTAACATAGAATGAACAAATGCTAGCTCTGTGCGCCCCTGTGCGTTCATTCGGTGTAACATTACTGTTCAGAAGTGCAATGCCGTATTACATCATGTAAGCAAATGTAGGCTCACTATTAACTTGACAGCTACTAAAGAGACCTCAGCAGCAAAGTGCAACTAAATCAACAAGCCACTGTTGATGATTCACATGCGTGCTCGGTGATGAAGTGACTTGTCAATCAACACAGCTGTATTCCGTGATAATAGAACATCTGTATAGGAGTATGTTAATAGATAATGCTGCGGCGCTTCAGCGTGCTACGCTGTTGCTGTGACAGATCCCTTGCTCATTGGCTTAGATACACCTGTGTGTTCGTGTATGCGTGTTCTTCTAAGCTGTTACGTACAGGGTCTGGCCCCATCCGTGAAAGGAATTCGCATTGGTTGGTGGCAGAAAACAGACCGAGTTTATTTTCTACAACGGATGCAGAAGAGAGCCGCATGTGTTCGAGGGGGCAAACTCTCGGTCCCTGTCTAGTGGCCGAGACGCTGAGGGTGGTGGAGAATTCTTGGAACTCGACTCGGGGCGGGGTGGCTTCCTGTTTCGTCTGCACTGGTGCCTTATCCAGCCGAGGAGTGGTGGTGCATCGCTTGTACAAAACACTTGCCTCCCTTCTCAGATGGAGTCGCCGTAGTGATCCGGAGGGTGTCGTTCCCGCTGCGGGCATGACTCTGCAGTTGTATTTGGCACGGTCTCAGGGCAGTGCCAATCTCTGGTTTGGTCACCGATGATCGCAAAGGCTCCAGCATTCCTGAGAGAGTGGCCTCTGACGACGTGGAGTTATCTGCTTTTATCCCAAGCATAAATGGGTGCGGGACACTGCTCGCGGTTAGCGTACAGCCCTTATCCTGTGTCGCCGAATCTTCTGTGGGGTGTCTCAAAATACCAGGCTTGATGTGGTCACATTGTCATCGCACTAACCTGTTGGGGCCTTTAATGAGCCACAATCGGTGGCCTAGCTTTTCCAAAACCGTTCCCTCTGTCCAGATCAGATTCCATCCGAAGTTTCAAAAGAAAACTGCTTGTCCTACAGCGAGTACTCTCGACTTTGTGTCCCTGTTGCAGTTGGTATGGCTTTTGTTCGCTTTTGCTTGGGGCTGAATGCACGTGAGAGCTGTATCCAGCTCACGCCCAAACACAAGTGCAGCTGGCATTTCACCCGTTAATGTGCAGATTGTGGTGTGTTGCTTTAGAAAAAGTGGGCCAGCCTACACGCGAATGTTTCGTCCTTGTTTTTGGCTAATGCTCGTTTTGTTTCAAAAGCCATCCTTTCTGCTTGGCCATTTGTTGTAGGATGGTACGGTGTGCTTGTTACATGGACCACCCCATTCTTCTTTAGGAAGCTCTCAACTTCTACTGAAACGAAGGATGGCCCTTTATGCCTGCCTGCCCAACAAAAGTACCTTCATGCACATGCCTTCATAACCACAATTATATGGTGGTTTGCAGCTGCGAGTTTAAGAAGGTAGTTTCTTGCCTTTGTTGGAGTTTCCATCCGGAAGCCTCTAACAAGGCACCCTTCCTGCGCTGAAAGCTCAGTCTTCAGTTTCCGGCACGATGAAAACTGTTCTTTTGGCAGTTTATGAACTTCACCATTTGAAACAGCCTCCAGCACTTGGGACAGAACTGAGTCTTCTCGAGTCATTCGTGCTAGTTGACGCAGTGAAAGCTCGAAGCTGGGAATGGTAGCCAACATGAGCACGTCTCTTAAAGGATAAGGTTTATCTTGTGCCGGTAGTGGAAGTCAGCTTAGAGTGTCCGCATTTTGGTGCAGTAGGCCAGGCCTGTGCAGCAACTTGTAATCGTACATTGCTAGTTTAAGGCACCATTACGTAATCCTTGATGAAAAGACCCAGGGTACTTGCTTTGTTTCACTAACGATTACAATCAATGCCTGGTGATCTGTTAATTATGGTCACATGCCGGCCAGCTATGTACTTATGAAAATGACTGATGCTGTAGATTACTGCTGCACTTTCTTTGTTGAGCTGGAAGTAGCTCTTTTCGGCACTTCCCAGTGTTCATGAACTGAATGCAATGGGCGCCTCTCGGCAAATAGCATCTTCCCGAGCGAGGACGGCATCAACGCCGTACGGCGATGCGTCCACAGACAAAAGAAGGGGATTCGTCCCGTCGTAGTGAGCGAGCACTGTAGATGCACGAATCATCTCCTTAAGTGCCTCGAAATTGGCTTGATGCTTGCTCTTCCACTTCCAGTGCATGTTTTTCTCTAGGAGCCTATACAATTCCACCACGACCATTGCTCTGTTCTCCAAAACGCAGTCGTCAAATGAAATAAGGCCCAGAAAAGCCCTTAGGGATGTCTTGTCAGATGGTTTGGGTGCTTGAAGTATAGCCTCAACCTTTTTCTCGGTGTTGCAAACACCATTGCCATCAATTCGATGTCTCAGAAACCAAACTGACGTAATTCCGAACCTGCACTTTTCTTTCTTGAGGCGTAAGCCTTTCTCAGTCTCGACAGAACCTGATTCAGACGCTGTGCGTGCTCATTTGCACTATTCCCGTTGACAATGATGTCGTCAAGGGGAACACTCACCCCTGGAATTCCAGGTATCTTTGTCTCCCTCACGCACTGGAAGATAGCTGGTGCAGCGGAAATTCAGAACGGGAGGCATTCCACCCTGAATAGTCGTTTTGTGGTGTTCACTGTGAGCAGTACTGCTGTTTTTTCATCAGCTTTCAGTTGTTGATATGCTTGATAAAGATCCAACATTGAGAAGAGGGTTCCACCATGCAGGTTTGCAAACACTTCATCTATAGTTGATAGCGGGTAAGATGCTGTCTTCGCTGCTGCATTAACAGTAACAGTTTTAACAGTACTCCTGTAGTCACCACACATATTGAGTGTACCGTCGGTCTTCTGAACAAGTACCAATGGGTTTGCCCATTTGGTATGCTGCGTTGGTTTTAGGATGCCTTGGCGCTGTAGATGGTCAAGCTTATGTTCCATAAGCGCCTGCAGCGCCACTGAAATCGGACGAGCCATGCAAAACATTGCTGTCGCACCGTCTTCGAGTTCCAGGTGAACTAAAGGACCTGTATAGCTTCCAATGTCTTCCTTGAAGACATCTAGGTGTCATCCCACGACCTCTGTAATTTCTAGTGCTGGCTCTCCAACGTGGTTGATCCCCTTCACCTGAATTTGAAGTGCCAAAAACCAATCTCTGCCTAGGAGGTTTCACCCGGTGCCCGTCATAACCAACAACGGCAGCAGATAGTCCTTTGATCTCAACATCACATGAACTTGTGTGGAGCCCAGGACGTGTAATTGTTTACCTGACCATGTGCACAAATCGAGCGGCTCGCATGAAAGCCATGGAGTGTTTTTCTTCCACCTTCTGTAGTCCGTGTCTTCGCTTATCAGGGAGCATGCTGTACCTGTGTCCACCTCAAACTGGACTGGCTTTCCCTCCGCTATCAAGTCCACGAGCAACTTGGGGCAGTGTGTATGTACGCTATCTGTGTGCAGCTTGCAGCAGGATTTGCTGACAGGTGGTGGTTTGACACTGTGTGCCCATAGCTGTTAATTGTTGGAGCGTGGTTCCGTGTTTTTTTTTTTTTTTCTTTGAGATGCAGGCATGCTCGATGTGACCTTCCTTGGAGCAGAAACTGCACTCGGCTGTCTTGAATTTGCATGTTTCAGGGTCGTGCAAGCCGTCGCATCGATAGCAATGTCACGCTGACGTATGCTTGCCTCCTGGCTTGATTTGCGACGTCCTGTTAATTTTCTCCGAGTTTGCCACTCCCTTGATATCTCGCTGCTGCCTTGACGCACTTTCCGCTGACAAGGCTAAGTCCACAGCGCATTGAAATGTCAGGCTTTTTCTGCGAACAGTGTCTGCGGAAGATGTTCGTCCCAGACGCCGCGGACGAACTTGTCCCGCAGCATCATATCTTGGGGCGGCATAGTTGGGTTCGCCGCTGAAGCGGTCGTTTGGGTGTCAGGTGACGTCGTCGATATTGTAGCCGAAGGCAGCGCTCCGAAGTTGCAGTCGGCTGTCAACGTTCCGAGGGCCGCAGCTTAGCTGCTGATCGACTCGTCTGTCCGTTGGTCGGGTCTTTGAAACACGTACCGGCTCTAAAGCTCGGATGTCCTGGTGTCGAAGTGCCGCCTAAGAAGTGTCACTAAATCATTTAAGTTGACTTCTGCCGGGATCTTCGGCGTATATCAGCGCGCACACGGTGTTCGAAAGTGTCGGCTCCACAAAGCGTGAGGAGAAGTGCCCGCTTCTTCGCTGACGTCGCTCCCCACGAAGTAAAAGTCGAGGCGCTGGATCCACGATTCCCATGATTTGGCCGAGAAAGGCTCGACAGCGCCTTGCATTCGTCCTGTAGCCATGGCCTTAACTTTGAAAACTTATAGATCCGCTTCGCAACTCCTGCCTCATCGCCAGTGTTACGTACGGGGTCTGGCCCCATCCGTGAAAGGAGTGCGCATCGGTTGGTGGCAGAAAACAGACTGCGTTTATTTTCTACAAAAGACGCAGGCGAGAGCTGCATGTGTTTGAGGAGGCAAACTCTCGGTCCCTGTCCGGTAGCCGAGACGCTGAGGGCGACGGAGGATTCACAGAACTCGACTCGGGATGGGGTCGCTTCCCGTTTCTCCGCGCTGGTGCTTCGTCCAGCCGAGGAGCGATGGCGCGTCGCTTCTCCACAACACAAGCTTTCCCTAGCACAGCTACAAAAAGTGCGCCATCGCGCCGTACACAACCGAGCACATAGTGACGTATGTTGTCGCAACATTATATGCGGTAGCAATAAATAAATAATAAAAAAAGCGGCACAGGTAAGACGACTGCACAGTGTTCCAAAGGTGGGTCACCACGTCAATGCCACACATGCAGCACAGAATATGATAGTGCAAGAGTCGCGTTTTCACCATGACGCGAAAGCTTCAACCTGCATCGACAAAAATATGACAGTGTCGTCTGCTGTTGGCGATAGTTGCCGACTTCGAACAGTGTTGCTCTGCGCACTGCCGAATGTTTGCCGGCTTTCAACAGACGTCGCGTCCTCAAACCGAAGTGCGGATGCAGGCGCATTCGAACAGCTCGAGCTAACTAATAAAAAAATAACTAATAACACAGCAAACGTAATAACAATATCCTGGCACGATGCGAAATATTGCTGGTCGCCAGCACACGAGGCTGCCAACTCGCTAATGCATGTTGCCAGTTGCTGGTTACCTATTTAGACAACCAGAGGGCGCATGCGAACCGCACCAACGTTGAACCGCACCGCATCATGCGGTTTCAGCGTAAATGCAATTTTGTGACCGATCGCGACGACCGCCCGTTTTTCACGAACCGCATGCATGCGGTGCGGCGTGCGGCGATGGGCGGTTTGAGCGTAAATCGGCCCTAAGAGTGGCGTGACGCGCCTAGTCCCAATCGCCACCGCCGCAGCGCCACTGCTCCGGGACAGTTGCGGGGGGAGAGCTGTGCTCCGCCCGCTGCGGCCACGCGGTCAGCGCTTGATTTGTTCCGATAAAGAGCTGTTTAGCGGTGTTTCACAAAATATGAATGGTAATGTCAACTGGCGATTTGCAACTGATAGCAGCACGTCAGCATCGCTGCAGTTGTCAGCGACAGTTTGTGTCGGAAGTCACCTATGTTAGGTGCGCTTTTTCGAGCGTTCGACACACACGAAGCCGGTTATCCGCTATATTAACTTGTTGCATATAATTAATTGGTTAGCATAAAAATGCTCGTCTTAAGAAGTCCGAACTCTGATCAGTCTGGGTCCACAATTAGAGCCGATGATGTTGTAATCGCACCGCTGGCACAAGTTGTTGGGAACTCGGCGCTGACGCCCGTTGTTGCACCTGGGTCGCAAGCCCCAAGGGTAGCGTTGGCCTGGCGGCCTGGGGCACAACTGGAAGCATCCGAAGGTCCCGGCAAAGCATGAGTCGACTGGTAACAACAAAACAACTTGTTTATTCTAACATCGCAAAGAGTTGGCGGTCAGGTCGACCGAAGTAGAGAGACGGGAGAGCACGTAACTCAACAGAAGAAATCGGAGCCTCCTTGGCGTCCGGGGGCAGCTGCTTTTATACTCTCGCAGTTGAGGGCAAGAAGGAACCCCTCTATAGACGAGCACGTGACTGTGCCGCTCGGGCACAATGGGATGAGAAGGTGGAGCAGCCGTCGTGCCGGCGCCGCTGGGGCACAATGGGAAGAGAAGGTGGCTCATACGTCGTGTCGGCGCCGGTCAGACCCCCTCGCTTCACAGTTGGGGGGAGCTCCTCTCCCCGGCTGCCGCGCTTCGACAAGCGTAGGCACCAACATGCACATACACACACACACGCACATGAAGACACGTGGCATTGGAACATGCCTGGACGCGCTTGGCAGGGAGGCGTAGCGGCGGCGCCGAACGGGCCAAAATGTCTGCCGCTTTGAACGAAGCCCCGGCGTCCGTTGCAGCCGCGCCGGTTAAACCGCGCGTCGTAGGCGAAACGTAACAGACCGCCCCGCCGGGGGAAGGAGATCCCGATGGTCAGGGGACTGCATCCGCAGTCCGGAGGGATGTCGCTCGATGAGGCTCATAACCGAAGTCGGGCGTCCCTCGACGTTTCTTGAGCGCAGCGCACAGAGAAGGCCTCGTTCTCTCGTTCAGGTTCGCACAGGACACTGCAAAGTGACTTCGGGAGAGTTCACATTTTTGTTCTCGTTCCCGGCAAGCGTTAGAACTACGCTGAAACTCAACCGCTCAGTCAGTAAGCCCGGCACAACCCTCACTAAGCCCTGCCAGGCTCTTTCCCCTTTTATACCACTGCCTAGTTCCTTACAGTAGTCTAGCAGTACCCAGAACGCGTCCACAAATTGGAAAATTGCACTAGAAAGCATATCATCACTTAGAAACACTACACAAAAGCAATATGTTAAAAATCCTGCCTCAGGAATAAAAACATCAGTAACAAACAATTTTGAGGCTGATTCCTACGTTAGGGGCTTCGACTTAAGCCATCGGCGTTACCGTTGAGACTCCCCTTTTTGTAATGCACCTCAAAGGAATATTGTTGCAAAGCGAGGCTCCAGCGCAGGAGGCGGCCATTTTTGGGAGAGATGGTCTGCAGCCATTGGAGAGGGCAGTGATCCGTCTCAATGATAAACCTCGAGCCGGCTAGATAGCATGACAATTTCTGAACGGCCCACACGAGACATGCACACTCTTTCTCGGTGGCGCTATACGCCTGCTCACGACTGGTCAGCTTACGACTAGCATACAGGACGGGGTGTTCTACTTCTCCATTTTCCCGTTGGCACAGTACAACGCCCATGCCTCGCTCACTAGCATCGCACTGAACTACGAACCCTTTTGTGTAGTCTGGCGATCGTAGCACAGGCTGGCTTGTTAGGGCGCTCTTTAGGGCGCTAAAAGCTCTTTCCTTTGTCTCGTCCCAGACGACTGTTTGCGGCTCTGTCTTTCTTGGAGCATCCGTCAGGGGAGCCGCGATATCAGAGTACCTGGGGATGTACCTCTGATAGTAGCCGGCGACACCTAAGAACGACCGAATATCGGTCTTCGTGCGCGGTTCCGGGAAGTCTCGCACAGCGGCCACCTTTATTTCAGAGGGGCGGCGACAACCCTGACCAATCACGTGACCGAGGTAGACAACCTCGGCCTGTGCTAACTGGCACTTAGGAGCCTTGACTGTCAAGCCCGCTTCGCGCAGGCGGGTTAATACTGCCCGCAAGTGTGCCATATGCTCAGACCAGGATGCGGAGAATATCGCTACGTCGTCTAAATACGGTAAAGCGAATTCTTGCTGTCCCCGCAACACTTTATCCATGAGGCTTGAAAAACAGTATGGCGCGTTCTTCAAACCAAAACTCAACACTTTAGGACGGAATGTTCCCATTGGTGAAATGAACGCCGCATACCTACTAGCCTCTTCTGTAAGTGGAACCTGCCAATAACCCCTGACAAGATCTAGGGTGGAAATAAACTGAGCGCTACTAACTTTCTCAAGGCGCTCCTCGATGTTAGGGATCGGATAAATTTGATCCTTAGTGATGGAATTAAGCCTGCGGTAGTCGACGCAAGGACGAGGTTCCTTGCCCGGTACCTCAACTAAAATCAAAGGGGAGGTATAATCACTCTCACCTGCCTCAATAACACCGAGCTGTAGCATTTTCTTTACCTCAGCCTCCATAATATCGCTCTGGCGGGGTGACACCCGATACGCCTTGGATCGTACTGGCTCTGGGGAGGTAGGTTCTATATCATGAGTAAGTACAGAAGTCCTACCAGGCCTCTCAGAGAACAGACCTTGAAGCTCTTGTAAGAGCTGGTGTAGTTCGGTTTTCTGCTCAGGCGACAGCGATGCTCCACTGACTAAGTCACTAATGACCTGATCGGTGTCTTTCCTGTTCGTCACTGAGCTTAGTCCCGGAAGCTCGACCGGAAGCTCTTCGGGAACGTTTACCATCATGCACACCACTGCTTCCCTTTGTCTATAAGGTTTGAGCAGATTACAGTGGTAAACTTGCTGTGCTTTCCGCTTTCCTGGCAGACTCACCACGTAGTTGACGTCTGACAGTTTTTGAACAATCCGTGCTGGGCCCTCCCACTGCACGTCTAGTTTGTTGTTTAGCGATGTGCGCAATATCATGACCTCATCGCCCACCTCAAAACGACGGGCCCTGGCGGTCCGATCATAATAAACCTTGGCCCTCTGCTGGGCCTTTGCCATTGCTTCACCTGACAACTCCTGTGCCCTTCTTAAGCGTTCGAGGAGCTTAAGCACGTACTCCACCACGACTGGGTCGTCGCCCCTGCCTTCCCACGATTCTCGAAGCATGCGAAGCGGAGATCGCAGCGAGCGACCGTACACCAGCTCAGCTGGCGAAAACCCCGTAGCCGCATGCGGCGCGGTCCGTAATGCAAACATCACCCCAGGCAGACACAGCTCCCAGTCAGTTTGATGTTCAAAACACAAGGCTCTCAACACTCGCTTCATGACGGAGTGGAGCTTTTCAACGGAATTCGACTGTGGGTGGTAGACTGAGCTGTGTAACAGCTTTACCCCACACCTTTCGAGAAAAGTTGTCGTCAAAGCGCTAGTAAACACTGTGCCCTGATCTGATTGGATTTCCGCAGCAAAACCAACTCGCGCAAATATGGACAGTAGTGCATTGACTATCTCAACTGAGCTGAGTTCTTTAAGCGGCACTGCTTCAGGGAACTTTGTCGCTGGGCAGATCACAGTCAAAATGTGTCTGTACCCCGCGGCTGTTACCGGCAGAGGTCCCACTGTATCAATAACGAGCCGTCTAAAAGGCTCCGTAATGATAGGTACCAATCTCAACGGCGCCCTCGATTTGTCCCCTGGTTTGCCCACCCGCTGACAGGTGTCACATGTCCTCACGAAATGGTCTGCGTCCCGAAAACACCCTGGCCAATAGTACTCTTGCAAGAGACGGTCCTTAGTTTTCTTAACTCCTAGGTGTCCGGACCACGAACCCCCATGCGACAAGCGCAACAGATCCTGACGGTAGCACTGAGGCACGATCAGCTGATCGAACTCCACTCCCCTGCGGTCTACATACTTCCGGTACAGGACTCCACCTCTTTCCACAAAACGCGCATTTTTCCTGGCGATACCTTCCTTGACATTGCAGCGCACGTTTTCTAGGCTGCCATCCTTTTTTTGCTCGGCTATCAAAGCCGACCGGCTGACTTTTAGCAACCTATTAAGTCCGTCTGACGTAGGCGCGATGAGCAAATCTGCAGATAGCTCTTCTAACTTTCCCGCATCGGGAATTTCCTCTCCAGTATCTGGTGCCTTTAACGTTACAGACTCAATTTTATTCAGTTCGGGCGTGCTCTGAATATCGGCTTGCTGCGCCTCTGACCCTTTCTCCTTGTTCGCCAACGTCGGCCCCGCAACTACCGCCTTTGCAGCGAGCTCCCGAACCTTCGATCTGGTTAAGGCCTGAACGCTAGCCTCACCAAACAAAAGCCCCTTCTCGCGCAGGAGGTGATCGGACCTGTTCGAAAATAGGTACGGGTACTGGGGAGGCATCATAGATGACACTGCGGCCTCCGTCTCAAGCGCTCCGAAAGGTCCTTCAATAAGCACCTTTGCTACCGGCAGACACACGCTATCAGCTTCCACGGCTTGCTTGATCCATGCACACTCGCCCGTGAACATATCGGGTTCTACGTAGGAGGGGTGAACTACATCCATCGTAGCTGCGGAATCGCGAAGCACTCGGCACTCTTTCCCGTTCACGAGGAGGTCTCGCATGTAAGGCTCGAGAAGCTTCATGTTGTCGTCAGTGCTGCATAATGACAAAAACACAACTTTTGGTGTTGTTTCCGGACACTGCGCCGAAAAGTGACCCGGCTTCTGGCACGTATAACACACGCGCGCTTGCCTCATCTCGAACCGTTTTCTGCGTTCGGCTTCGGTTGCCGCCGTCTCCTTTCGTTCGTTCTGCCGCCGTCTCCGCCGTCTCCTTTCATCCGCCCTACGTGTGTCGCCCCTTGCTCTCATGGGTGTGAACTTTGCCCTCTCAAACTTGGAGCCAAATTCACCCTTTTGACCGTCCTTAGCTCCGCGAGCCCGACGCGTTACAAACTCCTCGGCTAGCTCAGCGGCTTTAGCCACCGTACAAACGTCTGGCCTATCCAAGACCCAGTACCGCACGTTCTCAGGTAACCGACTATAAAACTGTTCCAGCCCGAAGCACTGCAGAACTTTATCGTGGTCACCAAACGCTTTCTATTCTTTGAGCTACTCCTGCATGTTTGACATAAGCCTGTACGCAAACTCCGTATATGACTCACTTTTGCCTTTCTCATTTTCCCGAAACTTCCGACGGAACGCCTCCGCTGACAGCCTGTACTTCTTTAGCAGATTCGATTTCACTTTGTCGAAATCCTCTGCCTCCTCTCTATTCAAGCGAGCGACTACGTCGGCCGCCTCGCCGGGTAACAAAGTGAGCAAGCGCTGTGGCCACGTTTCCCGAGAGAACCCCTGCTTCTCGCACGTTCGCTCAAAGTTAACCAGGAACAAACCAATGTCCTCTCCAAGCTTAAACGGCCGCATCAGGTCAGTCATTTTGAACAATACTCGTTCTCCTGCACCGTGTGCCTGACTTCCATTACGAGCGCGTTCGATCTCTATGTCGAGACGCTTCATTTCCAAAGCGTGATGACGGTCGCGCTCTTCTTTTTTCTCTTGTTGCTCTCGCTCTTTTTGTTCTTTAAGTTCGCGCTCCTGTTTCTCTTTTTGCTCTTTAAGTTCGCGCTCCTGTCTTTTTGACCTCTCCTCAATAGTCTCAAGGCATTCCGACAGCTCGTCATCCTCAGCCTCTAACTCAAGAATAGCCTTTAGCAGTTCTGGTTTTCTGAGTTTGTCTGAGACATCCAGACCCAACTCTCTTGCAAGCTCCAGCAATTTCGGTTTGCGCAACGACTTCAAATCCATGGCTGCTCTGAATGCTGCTTTCTCTACTGCCTACTATTGTCTTGCCGCAAACTAACCCGGCAGCAACGACAACCACAATTACCAGCTCTGTTTCTGACACTAACAAAAGCCTGGCAAAGCTCAGAAGAAGAAAGTCCCGCACTCACCAAACCTCGCAGCCAAGAATTCAGCGCAGTCGTTCCGCTGCAGGCAACCAGTCATCACACAGGGCTCGTTGCACTGCTCCCGGATGGTCGTTGAGCTGCTCAGCATACAGTCAACTGCATATCTTCGCTGCTGGCCTCCGTTGTCGCGATCTCACCGCTGGCAGACAGTTGTTGGAATCGCACCGCTGGCACGAGTTGTTGGGAACTCGGCGCTGACGCCCGTTGTTGCACCTGGGTCGCAAGCCCCAAGGGTAGCGTTGGCCTGGCGGCCTGGGGCACAACTGGAAGCATCCGAAGGTCCCGGCAAAGCATGAGTCGACTGGTAACAACAAAACAACTTGTTTATTCTAACATCGCAAAGAGTTGGCGGTCAGGTCGACCGAAGTAGAGAGACGGGAGAGCACGTAACTCAACAGAAGAAATCGGAGCCTCCTTGGCGTCCGGGGGCAGCTGCTTTTATACTCTCGCAGTTGAGGGCAAGAAGGAACCCCTCTATAGACGAGCACGTGACTGTGCCGCTCGGGCACAATGGGATGAGAAGGTGGAGCAGCCGTCGTGCCGGCGCCGCTGGGGCACAATGGGAAGAGAAGGTGGCTCATACGTCGTGTCGGCGCCGGTCAGACCCCCTCGCTTCACAGTTGGGGGGAGCTCCTCTCCCCGGCTGCCGCGCTTCGACAAGCGTAGGCACCAACATGCACATACACACACACACGCACATGAAGACACGTGGCATTGGAACATGCCTGGACGCGCTTGGCAGGGAGGCGTAGCGGCGGCGCCGAACGGGCCAAAATGTCTGCCGCTTTGAACGAAGCCCCGGCGTCCGTTGCAGCCGCGCCGGCTAAACCGCGCGTCGTAGGCGAAACGTAACAATGATTAACGCTGTTTCACGTTTCTGGACATGCAGAAATGTACTGCGTTATAGTTCAGCCGGTTCACGGGTATATGCGGGAAATATTTTGCAAATGGGCACTACTAGCCTACAACAATGGTCGGAAAGAAAACAATGAAGTCAGTAGGTCGAGTCCAGTTTTTCTTTTCATTTCAAAGTTCAAGTACACAGAATCTGAAAGCGTTACAAGCGCAGTACTTTCCTCAAGAGAGGTATATGTGTAAGCAAAATTTTTTCCATTGTCGAATTCAGGCTGCTAGCCCAGTTCGTCAACAACGGTCTTATGAGCTTGCTCAAAAATACTCTGCAGAGGTCCTCAGCGTGGTTGCGATCTTCTTTTTCACAAGTCAGCGCCGGAAATTGTGTGAAATGAGGAAGTAGTGCTGACATCAAGGTGTTGCGTAGCCTGCTGGTTCGTCTCACGTCTGAGCACTTCATGACCTTGGTGACGAAGGAGCAAACAAGCTTACACAGGCCAACTGCTTCTATTGTTGGGTACCTTAGTCATCCATCATCAACGTTGCGGATCAATCTGTTGGTTGCTTCAGCTGGCCTCGCTGCTTGAAAAAGGAGTTTGCAGGAATTACAAGCCACCTGAAGACGAGCATAAAAATTTATCTTGAAAAACGGTACTAAAAGAACATAATCTAATATATTCGTAATGAAATCAGCCACAGACATATCTCAATATATATATATATATATATATATATATATATATATATATATATATATATATATATATATATATATATATATATGTGGGTGTGTGTGTGTGTGTGTGTGTGTGTGTGTGTGTGTGTGTGTGTGTGTGTGTGTGTGTGTGTTAGTCGCTTAAACAAAGGACAAAAGAATGCACGCCTAATCCAATTTTTTAAACTTGTAGAACAACTGCACCTTTTCCTCACATGAACGTGCAACGTAGCCGGCCAGTTATACGCAATTGGTGCTAATTCTATCAGCTACTAGCTCACTCCACATAGTGATGAATTCAAGCTCACTCGAGAGCTCACTGGCTGCAGATGAGATGGCAGCTGGCAAGACAAGTTTCACCATCCTGAATGGGAAGTTTAACGGCTGTTTTCACCAAACATGGCGAAACGATGTTCTTCAACTATGCTGCCCGCCGTTGAGGATCGCACAGAAATTCATAATATCGTATCGTCGGATCTTTCCTTGCGTTGGTGCTGCACAGTGGCACACAGCAGTTGCGCGGCATGGCACCGTCTGTGCTAACGCCTGTTCACACCGTACACGATCACACACGTGCGCAGATCCAGTAGGGCAGTCGTATATCATAAAGAAACCCGCTGCGACGCGTGAGACCCATTGGCTCTGCGGCGCTCGGGCGCTCTTCCTCCTGCAAAGCGTCCCGGAGCAGTGGCGCCCCGACGGCGGAAACTGTAAACTCTCGCATCACGCCCTCGCCCAGTAAAACCGGCGCGACGCGACGGGCCGCACCAAGTGCGTTTCCATTGGGCGGCCGTGGTTTGGGCGTGGTGGAGTGAGGATGGCAAATATTTTCAACGTGTTTTCGTCTCGTGTCATCCTTTTATCTGATCTCGGTCGTTTCCGTATTTAGTCGGTTTGGCCGGTTTAGCAATCTGGGTCATGTGGAAACGATCTTCGCCTGTTGTTTTAATTTGCTAGAATTGTATCGTGTGCAGTTAGCCGCGTGTTTAAATGACTAGCTTTATGGTGATGAGCAAAACGTGAACAAGGTGAGTGCAGGAGCCAACGTTTCGACAAGTGGACTTTTCTTAAAGGCGACGTATGCTTTCCTCGCCACAGTATATATAGGTGGGGTTCTTCTAAAGGGGAGAGGGTGCGAGGCGGGAGGATGCGGAAACGAGGGAAAATGTGTTAGCGTGTCGAATTGATAGTAAAAAGACGATGAGCAAAACGTGAACAAGGTGAATGCAGGAGCCAACGTTTAGACAAGTGTACTTGTCTTCTTCAAGGCGACGTCTGCTTTCTTCGCCACAGTATACATAGGTGGAGTTCACCTATATATAGGTGAACTTTACTCTCAATTCGACAAGCTAACACATTTTCCCTCGTTTCCGCATCCTCCCGCCTCACACCCTCTCCCCTTTAGAAGAACCCCACCTATATATACTGTGGCGAGGAACGCATACGTCGTCTTGAAGAAGACAAGTCCACTTCTCGAAACGTTGGCTCCTGCATTCACCTTGTTCACGTTTCGCTCATCGTCTTGAATTTCTATCTCCCGCATCCCCCGTCTTTTCTCTAGCTTTATGGTGGTGTGATTCGCGTGGATGCTTCCCTGCTTTCGCAAGTAGTAGATGGTAGTATAGTACTAGTGCTGTCGCAGCGTCCTTCCCACACTAAACAGTCAGGTTAGGTACGAGCATTACAGCGTCCCTCGATGGTTGTGTAGGCGCCGTGAATATCCCGGTCTATGCGTCAATGCACCCTGGGTGCCTTTGTGACCTATGTATGCGCGGCACTGCGTGTTTGCACCAACTCTGACAAATAAGGAGCGTTGAAAGCAGTGCCGTGCTGTTTCTGTTACCTGCTTGGTCCACCTGTTTTGTTTACAAACTCACCTGAATATTTGCTGTTGTGATATGCTTTTGTGACATGGTATTTATATAAAGATACCATGCATTCCGTTGCTGGTCGCCAGTGGTTACTTTACAATTTCGCTGCAAAATCTTAGCCTGAAGCAAATTTTACTCCCGAAACGCATTTGTATGTTCCAACGAATTGTTAGTTTACATGCTAAACATAGTGGTGGTAACAACTTTATTGTAAATCCGGCAAATTCGTGGCCTAGGCCTAGGCCACCCCCGAGTAGGTTCGGAGATCCTGTCTCCTCGCCGCCACACGGTCTTGCTGGATGGCCCATAGTTGATCTTGGAGGTTTGAGCTGTGAAGCGCAGCCGTCCACCGCGCCGCAGCTTTGTCTGGGTATACACTGAATTTCCTCTGCCTATAACCTCGATCACATTCCAAGAGAATGTGTATAAGATGCGTGAGCCCTGCCGCATAGTTGCCTGAATAGATGTCTGGATATGTCCTCCTGAGATGAACGGGATTGCGGAAGGTCTTGATTTGTAACTGCCTTCAATCTACCGCTTGGGCCATGTCGGGGGATTAGGGGGGTGGATAAACACGCCTGGAGTTTTGATAAGATTTTGAAATGTTACAGTACTTGGTCATTCTGTCCCTCTCTGTCCATTCCTCCGTTAGATTTCCAACCCCCAGAGAGAATCCTTCTACGCGTAGGGTAATTGTATTTTGGGAGAGGAAAATAATTTTACACGCCGTTGTTGCTTAGTGGCAATAGTGCTGGGCTGCTGAGCACGAGGTCGCGGGATCGAATCCCGGCCACGGCGGCCGCATTTCGATGGGGGTCAAATGCAAAAACACCCATGTACATTAGATTTAGGTGCACGTTAAAGAACCCCAGGTGGTTTAAGTTTCTGGCATCCCCCACTACGGCGTGCCTCATAATCAGATCGTGGTTTTGGCACGCAAAACCCTATATATTAATTTTTTTAAAGAAAACAAATTTAAGCTTCGGTCTCCAGAAGAGGGTTGTAGCGCCTAAAAGGACAACACATAGCAAGCGAGACGGCACAGGCGCCTGTCCCGTCTCGCTTGCTATGTGTTGTCTTTTTCGGCGCTACAACCCTCTCCTGGAAACATGCACCAACTAGCCCCCCAACAAGTATTACTAAGCTTCGGTGTAAACGTTATTAAGATTCTAAGCCGTGCTCCTTTCATTTTATCTGTATTTTCTCATTGCTAATCATTGTTGCGTTAAGTAGCGTACTCCACCTCTGCCGAGTTGTTGCGACGCCTGTTTATCGAAGCTCGGTCGACGTTACTATTGGGTAGCGTGTCGTTGTCGGCGGGCTGCAGGCATCCGGTAGACCATGGCGACCAGGCAAGGACAAGACGATTTCTAGTGCGAAACTTGCACGGTTTATTCAATGGTTGGTGACAGATGGGAAGAAGAGAATGAATTGAAAAGTACTTTGCGGGGCCCCTTAAACAGGCCCCCTAAAATTGTAGGCGGGATCTTGCCCACGTCAACGTCACATGACCCGCCCTGCATCTCGTTGTGGATGGGTGGCTGCTCCCACTTTCTCCGGTGAGCCTATACGGGCTCGCCTCCGCAGGTGGCACTCAGCAGTTGACGTTGGTTCTCGGAAGTTCTCCTGTAGAGCTTGACAGTTCGAGCAAGGGGCACGTGCCTCTTTGAGTCGCACCGTTTGTGAAAAGGGTTCTCGCGCACACACAGAAAGGGGCCTGTGAACAATGCGGGCCGTCCGCCCGACTGGCATTCCACTCGAGACAACCATGACAAATTGGGAATTCACCCTTCGTTTCAATGAGGCATGGTGGTCGAGCGTCCTTCTTGCACGGGGTGCCGCACGCCAACCGTAACATCATCTGGCTTCGTGGCTCATCGTGTCCGATGTTAGAATTACTATTTGCCAAAGTGGAAATCTCGCATGCAGAACACGAAGGAAGCTTGTGTTTGACAACTTGATTTATGCATAAATACCTTGAATACTTGCTGTGGCTGCCTATGTGATTGTCTGTTTGACATGCTCACTGAGAGAAATGCATCAGCCGATGTAATTGTTATGGTTTGTAAAAAGACAACTTTCTTGTGTAGTTGCCTTGTTTAAGTTCCTTTAGCATTTATCAATTACCTATGAAATACATAAAACAACTAATCTATTAGCCTGAGTGGATATTTACCGCATAAACTGCTTTCCTTTGTGCAAGTTGATTGTTGTATTAGTATTGTGATATATTGTTATTTTTCTTTGGTTTATTGAAAAATGTCTTGTGTGTTTAGTATGGTGGGAACCCTTATGCAGCAGTTCATTGACTAGCTTTACAACTAAGCATATGCATTCAACTCGTCTTTGTGTATTGGAGTTGGAGCAACAAACAGGTTCACAGGAAGATGTAAATAGTGATGTCAAACAAGGAATATCTTGGGCTGGAGCCAACGTTGTGACAAACTCATCTTCGTCAACTGGTCTTCTTGTGGAAACACTACCTGCAGCCAAAGGCCTCCCTTGTTTAGCTGATGTTGGCCACTTGTAGAACAATCACCAGTATAAAAATAAACAGACTATAGAATAAATTTTCTTATGTACAATAAGGTTCCAACATTTTCTGTTAATAACCCAACGCAACAAAACCATTAACGAAAATGAGTAATGTCGAAAGTTGGGCTAGTTGGTGATTAATCATCATACCTTGCTGGTGAAGCAGCGCACGGACACGGTGAAGACGCGATGACGGAACACTGTGCCTTCACCAGCAAGATATGATCATTAAACAAAATTTTTTCAAAGCTCAAAAAGGCTTGCATTCAAGTGTAATACTGCATGCAGAAAAAAAAAGTATTCAGGCAACTGTCCTCTTGAAGCTTTACTTCACAATCTCAGCAGGGTAACAAGCACCAAGTATGACTGAACAAAAAAAACGCATTTGCACTTCTCATCTGACGAAATTTATTGTGCTTTTACAGAAATGAAAATAATTGAAAAGGAAGTGGGTGTTTACGTTGAGATATGAACACGTAGTCTGCAAGCCTAGTAAGCTTGTCAAGTAAAACAACATAAAATCCTGAGAGATTAAACTGTTGAAGCACACGTTATAATATGAACACCAACCTGCTTCAGGATATAAATCACTGTAGATCAAGGTTCTCCACGTAGTGGAAACATTGTTAAATCTTAAGATGTGAATGTGGGCAAGTTGGTAACAAATTTCTAACTTGCTAAAGCACATTCCTGTCCTCATTGAACAAATAACTATAGTTTCTTGCACATGTGCCTTCATCACATTCAGCATAACATTATGTATTTTTATCTTTTTTTAAGTACATTCTGTAGCCCTTCAATAAATTCCAGTTGGAAGTAGCACCGTGTTTGTCTTGTATGTTTCTTTGTCTAAGTCCCATCAGTAATGTGCTTTAGCAAGTTAAAATAGTCTGCTAAGCTTTTGTGTCCAACCAGCAGAAGAAGTAGAATTTATTGATAGGGAAAAATAGAGAGGTTGACCTGAGCTAGTGCGCTGTAGTCTGCTACTCTGCACTGGGGAAGAGGGAAGGGGAGCGAAAGTATTGGGATGGATGATGATGATAAGAGAAGTGGTGAGTGCTTATGTACATGCGACAGTTGCCTCGCTAGAGCCGCTCGTCGAGCTTGGCGTCCTGCAGGAACTTCAATACTTTTGTTGCACGCATTGAAATTGCAGTGTCAGGCCATGGGCCGAGGATAGCTTCCTCCGTCAGTAGTTGTCTGCCAACGCTGGCTAGCAAACTGTCTAACGTCCTTCGCTCCAGCATATATGCTGGGCAGTCGCACAGTACGTGATGCAGTGTTTCGGGAATCTGGCAGTGTACACAATCAGGGCTGTTCGATTGGCCGATGAGGTGTGCGTAGCGACGGGTAAAAGCAACGCCGAGCCGAATCCTGTGTAGCAACGATGTTTTGCTCCGTGTAAGCTTCGAGGGCAAACAATTTACCGTCTGGGTCAATCATATGTAGACGTCTGTGAATGTTATCAGGGTGGGCTCTGTAAGCCTTTGTAAGGTCCTGCATGAGTGCCTTGATCATGGAGTTGGTGTCAGGTCCCGAGTAGGCAATCAGTACTTCATCAGAGGAAGAGGAGGCCCCATTGAAAGGTGATCACGTGGCCACTTAACTCGGCACTGTGATAAAGTTCGACGATTTCCAGCACGAGCAGATAGTATGGTCCTTTCTTTAAAAAGTATTTTAGCGCCTGTAGCGCTGATTTGGCATCGTACAATATCGTCCATTTATGGGGTGTCTGCATTCTCATAAAACGGACAGCCTCCCGTATTCCCGCAAGTTCCGCAGCCGTAGATGTCGATTTGTGGTCTAATCGAAATCGTTGAGTAGTTCCAAGTTGTGGGATGACAAATGCAGCCGTTGTGGCAGATGGCGTGACCGAACCATCGGTATATACTTGTACAGTCCCACTATATAATGCAAATACATGGGACAGGGTGAGCTGCTTCAAGCCGATGGAGGAAACGTGAGATTTCTTCCTAATTCCGGGTATCTGAAGCCTCACTAGTGGTCTTGGCAATGTCCATGGAGGTGTCGCGGGGATGTCGGTGGCCTGGAATCTTGCAGGTACAATGCTTGCGTGACATGCAATAGCTTTAGAAAAAGCACAGTCAAGGTTGGTGCTTGGAAGTGTTGACAGTGGATGGTGTGAGTGTCTGGTTAGCAGGCGAAGATAGGCTCGCACAGGTTCACAATACCTGTATATGTCGATAGGACAAGCCCGTGCTTCCGCTATTGTGCCCTTAGTTGACGTGCAGCGTGGCAAGCCAAGACATATCCGTAGTGCTTGTGCCTGAAGGCTCTCCAGCGTGCGTGTACAAGATGACCCCATGTTAGATAACACAGGCATGCTGTAGCGTATGTAGCCCACAAAAAGTGCCTGGTACACTTGGAGCAAACTTCGCTCAGAGGGGCCCCATCTCAGTCCTGATATTACACGAAGAACGTGTATGAAGTTGGTCAGTTTAGCCCTAAGCGCAGTAACATGTTTGGTCCAAGAAAGACTGCGGTCTATTATCACGCCAAGATATCTCTGGTGCGTGACTAAAGGGAGCGCCGTTCCATCAACAACGATTGGATAATGTGACATTGATTTGCGCGTGAATGCCATGACTGCACACTTAGTTACTGAGAGTTGCAGGCCTCTACGGCGCAAGTACTTCGCCGCTATGGTAGCCGCACTTTGGAGCCTTGCACGCACTTGTGGACGTGTGACCCCAGATGACCAAATACAGATATCATCCGCGTACGTACTGATACGCGCTGTTTCAGGTAGCTCGTCTGCAAGGCCCACCAGTATGATATTGAACAATATTGGGCTAAAGACACCACCCTGCGGAACACCCCTGCGAACGTCATGTCTATCAGTCTCGCCATCCGAAGTGGACATGAAAATGGTGCGGCCACTGAGGTAACTCTGCCGCCATGCATACATCCGGCCACCAACACCAATATCCTCAAGCGCCTGAAGAATCGAATGGTGGAAGACGTTGTCGTAGGTACTTTTGATATCCAGGAATATTGCGCATACCAGACGACGGCGTCTCTTTTCCTGTTGAACAGAAGATACTAGGTCGATCACACCGTCAATGGATGATCGGCCTCTTCTGAATCCATTGATGAAATCAGGAAGTCCACCACTTTTCTCGAGTAGCCATTCCAGTCTGCTCAGTACCATCCGCTCCATCACTTTACTGACACAGCTTGCCAAGGCTATTGGCCGATAATGTGAGAGATCATGTGGGCATTTCCCAGGTTTTAGCAAAGCCACAAGACGACTGCACTTCCAGTGATTAGGCACAGTTGCTGTGTCCCACGTAGCGTTGTAGAGCGCCAGGAGAATTTCTCGAGCTTCTATTC
This sequence comes from Dermacentor variabilis, assembly GCF_050947875.1. Lineage (NCBI taxonomy): Eukaryota > Metazoa > Arthropoda > Arachnida > Ixodida > Ixodidae > Dermacentor > Dermacentor variabilis. The sequence goes on from NC_134568.1 coordinate 88,317,408, forward strand.
CAAGATGACAAATCGCGGAGTATGTAATTCCGTCTGGTCCTGGACAAGTTGACCGGCGGGAAGAAGATATCGCAGCGTCGAGCTCGTGCATAGTAAAAGGCGCGTCCAGACGGTGATCACTAGATGACGGGAAAGTAAGTCGTGAACGGGTTGGTATATCGTTCGAGGAGCTCACGAGTAATTTGCAGAAGTCATCGGCGACCTCAACTTCACGCCGGCCTTGCCGTATAGCCACAGCGCTGAACGGGTGAAGCTGTTGTGGAGGCGAGCGAAGGCTTCGTACAATTTTCCAAATTCTAGAGAGAGGTTTTCTCGGATACAGAGAGCCACAGAATGATCTCCACCCTTGTTTGTCAAGCTTGTCAAGGTGGCGCAGGACATGACGCTGAGCCCGGCGTGATGCAGTGACGTCTAATGGTGATTTGGTCCTTCTGTATTTCCGTTCTGCTCGACGCCGTATCACGCGAAGTCGCTCGTACTGGTCATCAATAGATGATCTAGGTGAAGGTGCGCTGAGGTGTTTTGTTGTGTCACATAAAGTTGCCGCGATGACATCTTCAATATTGGATGGTGCTTGGATGGCTTGACATGCGGTGGTCACAGATTCTCGAAATGTTGGCCAATCGATAGAACGCACAGTGTGCGGAGCTGGGGGATGTAACCATTTCAACTGAACATATGTTGGTAGATGGTCACTTCCATGGGTGTCGAGATCAGTACACCATCGTGTAGCAGACAGCAGGCTTTTTGAAACAAACGCAATGTCAAGACAACTGCTGTAGTAAGAGCCTCGAAGGTATGTTGGCGAGCCATCATTGATCACCATCAAGCCTTGACTAAGCATGAAGTCAGCCAAGTCTCTACCGCGGGCGTTCGTCAAAGCAGAGCCCCACATGGGATGGTGGGCATTAAAGTCACCGATGACTATGTGGGGACCCGGACAAGCTTTCAGTATGCACAGCAAATATGAACAGTCTATGCTCGATGTTGGGGGTATATACCCGCCAATTACTGAGAGTGTGCGCCGCTTGTACTTCAGCGTTATGCAAACGTACTCGTTGGAAGCGTGCGCAGGAATGTCTTTACGAAGGCACGTTAAATTCCGACGAACAAAAGTGAGCACTTTGCTTAAATTGTGATCATTCCTTGACCACAGTGGCACATATCCAGATACGCGTAGTAAAGACGTCATGTTTGGTTCACATATTACAGCCACGGGAAACTGGTATTTGAAAATCCATTGCCGAAAGTCCGCGAGGCGGCCTCGTAGGCCTCTGGCATTCCACTGCATTATTGCATATCTTCGTAATTGGTTTTCAAAAGAGAGCGCCATGATGCCTTATTGTAGAGCCGCGAGGAGCGGTTCCAAAGCATCTAGAACATGTAGCGCGGTCTTAGCAACCGGCGTCTGTAGTCCGCAGAGAAGTGAACGCATCGTAGTTTTCAGGTGTTTCAGCATACTTCGTACATTTTCATTTTCTGTCTTATCATTCTCAACCACCTTTGCAGACACATCACCCGACGCATTTAAGCCTGTTTGTTTGGGCGGGAACGACGGCCAGTCAATGTCAGAGTCGGTCGGCGGAAGCGTCGTTTTATGCAGCGGATGTGTTCCACGTGCTGCTGCCGAAGAAGGTACGTCGGGCCCGCATCTTGATCGCAGAAGCAAACTTGGAAAGCGAGGAGTTTGCCATGCGGCCGATGGTCCATCTGTACGGAAAGTACTCTTGTCTTGCTGTCGTCTGTGTCGCGATCGACGTCTGCGGCGGCGTATCGATGTAGCAACCTGTCTGTGAGTGGAGTTGTCCCGCACCATCTTTCGAAGCACTGACATTTCGTCCTTGATTTTCTGGCATTCTTTTGATGTCGCTTCATGTGGACCGGCGCAATTAGGACATTTTAGGGCAGTAGCATCGCAGCTATCATTTTGATGGGCCCCTCCACACCGTTGGCATGTTACGCCGCCCTTGCAAGCTGCGCTTACCTGTCCTATTTTGAAACACTTCCGACACTGCACCAGTTTTGGCACGTAAGGGCGCACACGGTGTCTTACGTATTCTACTTTTAGGTAGTCAGGTAATGTTTCAGAGTCAAAGACTATTTTAATACACCGGGATTGACCGAAGCGGTGAATCTGCACTATTGGTGCGGTGGAATTCAAAAGCCTCTGGAGGTCAGTGTCTGCGATTTTTGTCCACGTCAGAAATAACGCCAGTCGAGGTTCCTTTTTCATACGCAAAGAAGGAGCGCACTGGGATGTTTCCTAGTAGTGTGGCAGCCTTTAGCGTATCCAGAATCGACTTGTTCACGTCCACCGAAAGGATGTTCCTCCGCGCGTTAATTCTGATCTCGCTGACTTGGCCTGGCGCAATTCGCTCAAAGTACTCTGTTAAGCTGTGCCTGTTCAAGGTATTCAGATTGTCGGTAGCTGTGGTAGGGACGTAAGCAACAGTGAATGATTGCTTACCACTGTCTTGCCTGGGCAACGATTCACTGTCTGTTGATGTCCTCCTGAGTTTTCTCTTCAAACGGCGACCCACGGCAAGTGTGAAATCGTTGTCCGATTCCATTTCTTCAACCGTTGAGCTGCCGGAAGATTCAATGGCGACAGTGGAAGGGCCATTGCGGTCCCTTGTCTTCGATGCAGCCAGTGGTGGACGACCAGGGTCAAACGCTTGGTTGGGATTCCTATCCCCCATCCTGGAGGATGACATTGTGCCCTTTGCACAGCCTCTGATGTTGAAAAACGTTCGAGACACAGGAAAATGAAGAAACCACAGCTATAGGCGTTCTTCTTCCGAGGTACCACCAACCAGCATGTTCCTTCAGCTTCAAGCGATCTCTACTTTTGTAAACACCACAGTGTCACCCAGAACACCGTGCGCTATGTGCGCTGTACGGTGCCCGAGCTAGAAAGAGATATAGAAGAGCTCCGGTGTGTCAAGCTGAACATAATTATATGTATATATCAATCGTATTTGCATAAGTTTGCTGTGGTGTTGAGAATTTTATCCATGTGCAGCGACACGGGCACTTAACACAACATTGCTGTCAGGCTAGTTTGTCCTAATCTGAGGTTACAAACACTGAAATATGAGGAACAGATTTATGGAGCTTATCTTAATTGTTTCTCTTGTCTGTGTCAGTTTTCTATTGTGTGTAAAGAGCTTGGATGCAAGTGCAATTAAGTGGGAGCCCATAACCACGGGTGCAGCTACAATGAAATGGCGACTGCACATTGGAGAAGTTTTGGCTACCTGAAACAAAGCTGTCAGAAAAATATATCTTTGCTATAAAAGCCCCCTGAACTTTGACACAACAGATCTTTGGACACATGCCTGCAGGAGCAGCTTAACATGCAAAAGCGTGACAAGGTCATGTACATCTGTGGAAAGACACATGCAACTGCAGAAAAGTATTGAAAACTAAATAAGAACCAAGACAAATGTCTAGGTATTCTTGATACTCCAAAGTACCTTTTGAAGCAGTGCACCTTCTCTTTGCTGATGTTTAGAACAGAAAATGTGTAAGCTTGTATAAGCTTGCCCTACTGTGTATGGTGAATGCACGACGGCATGGCCACCCTAGAAAAGAGGTCACGAATGCTGTTACTTCCCTTTAAGAAAGTAACATCCTCAAAAGCACTAGAACCGTTGCAACTGACCATGGAACTGCTTTAAGTAATTAAGGCTTAGATTGAGGCCTGCAAGCTAACCTTTCAATAAAACATCTGCCAAACATTTCTATTGCTCAATTTTCCTATTAATAGAATGAATGTTGAAGCTCTACAGGTTTGAATACTGTACAAAGAGCGGGACACAGACAACAGTGCTGTCCTTTCATTTAGCGCTGTTTTGTGGTCGTAATCATGAACCAAGCAGCCCAAGTGCGTACTCTTCTACTCCTCTGCATACCGTAGCTGAATGTTCCTTATTACACTGAATGCCAATGTACATACATATATACAAGTTCCTCATATGTCTGCAGGCCATAGCGATGTACTTCCTATGCGAGAATTACCCATTTGTCTTTTGTGAGGTGAAAATGTGAACGCACAGTCCCGTATTACAAAAGCATAATAAAAGACAGTCACATTGGCATACGCCAAAGAGGGTGAAGGCAAAAGCCTGCACGCTCAAGAGACATGCATTAAATTACTCGACATTCTCATTAAAACGCGCTGTTACTTCTTATTACCTGTTTTCTCTCACTAAAGGTCGTAGATTCAAGTTCCTTAAGAGAGAGAGAGAGAGAGAAAAGCAAAAGAAAGGGAGGTTAACCAGAGATTCTATCCGGTTGGCTACCCTGTACTGGTGGAGGGGCAAAGGGATATGATAGGGAGAGAGAAAAAGAACGTCAAAAATTTAGAAAAAAATGCACACACCCACACAATGCAGAACTGTTTCTGTGGGCATTGTCGTGTAGTCTGAGAAGGCGTTCCTAGTGATACACACTGTCATATGCACCTTAACATTTCCACTGCGAAACGCTTTCTTAGGTCTTGTTTTACATGCGGAGTGATCTACCGGTGTGACACGCGGCTATGCCTCTTTTTTTTTTTTTTACTCCAAAGAGATGGTGCTGCTATCTTTGCGGTTGCCGTTGTGCACGTTTATTTGCAAGGTGCTACAAACCTATGTTGAACTACAAAGTGCTTGCCGCCAGAAAAGACAAGAAGTCAGTTCATGTGATAGAAATATTTATTAGTTAGAGAAAAGGTAAGATTTAGTAGGAACATTAACATGCTTTGAAGTTTTCATCCTACTCATACTACAGTTAAAGCTAGCTTGCTTCTCAGCTTACTTGTGCTTAGAATTAAACGCAACAAAGAGATGAATGGCTTGCCAGGGCATTATCCACAGAAAGTGGTCACTTTTCTCACTTTCACCCTAGTGTTGTTTGGGCTGCTGCTGGTACTGTTTGCCGCATAGCAGCCAATGCAGTACCACTGAGTGTCATGTGCCGATGTGCCACTTTTCTTTAGCGTGTGGACATTCCTACCACGAGTCCTTCAATGCTGTCTTGACGAGGGCCGAACAGTGAACGAGCCAGTTCTTCTAGAAATTTTATACTTGGCGTAGAGTTTCCTTCAAGCATGCCACGAATGTTCCACGCATTTACGATGGCACTTCCTACAAGCAACTCAACAACTACCGTACCTTTCTGTACCACTTGAGCCCTTTTCTAAGGCAGTTGTGGTATGACGTCATTTGGTCACTGTAGTTGACGCCTTTTTTTGCTACATTGTAATCGAGAACGGCCTGAGGTTTCGGGAGTGGCGCGCCATTCCATATTTTCTTCCCACTGTCCACCATAGTTGCTTTATATTTGGCGACAGATGTGAGGATAAGAATGGGCCTCTTGTCCATCCACTTCAGTACCTTCACTCCATCTTTGGACTGAAGTCCGGTAACACTGCCATTTCCAACCTTTACTTCAGTGATATCTCTTGGCAGCCCTTTCCTCGCTGAGCGAACTGTGCCACAAATGAAAGTGTCTTCCATTAGAAGGAGAAGAGTGAGCGGCAAGCTCGTGTAGAAGTTTCCTACGTACAGCGGGCACCCGACTCCCTTGTAATTTTGCGTGAGTTTCAAACATACATCTACGGCGTGTCCGATGCCAACTTGTCAGTCACACTTTCCGGCATATACATCGACCTTTAGCGTGTAACCATCTTTTGTACATGCCTTGAAGAGCCTGACTCTGTACTTACGGGCTTTTCGTGGAATGTACCGTCTGAACGAAAGTCGGCCACGCCATGGCACTATTGTTTCATCTATCACGACCTCCTTTCCGGATTCAAGCACAGTGGTAAAAATTTTGGTTCAATTCATCTACCAGAAGCTGGATCTTAAAGACATGACCCTGAAACTTTGCAACCGTTTCATTGTCCGCAAAATGCCAGAACCTCAAAAGCAGGAAAAAAGCGGTCACGGCTCATATTTTAACGAATGAGTTCAATACCGTACAGGTTACTCTTTGCCCAGTAGTGACTCTGAGTAGGAAGATGGACGAGACCAATACGAATCAGTATTCCAACAAATGCTTTCGTTTGTTGGACATTGGTTTCCATCCAATTCTTCAACTGTGATTTAGATTTTGGAGTAGGAAGACGGAGGAGACCAATACAAATCAGTATTCGAATAAATGCTTTAATTTCTAGGACATTGGTTCCCGTTCAATTTTTCAACCGTGATTTAGATTTGGGAGTAGTTGACTCCAACACTTGTTGTGTGAACCTGTTTGTTTCAGTGACCATAATTTGCCAGATATCCGTAATAAACAGTGAGTATAAAGATAGGGCATAATGGCTAGATGGCAACTTAATGATAGTGGGCGGCCTAGAGTGGGGTGTCACACTAGGCGAAGTTGTTGGCGGTGTCCATTTCTCTATAGATGGGCTGAGAGAAATGAAAGTACCGTAGCCTGACTCATTCGCCTCGGAATCATCAGCCATGTCCGACTTTCTATTAGACGTGCTGGCTGAAGTATGTGACGGTTCGTAAACACTATCTTTGTCACTGATTTCATTGTCTGTGCGCTGCTGAACATATGACACTGGAGCACTTGACTCATCAGCCGGTGATCGCGAAGTTGCTGGTGCATTCTTCTGGCCGAAACTAAGGTTATGTGTTTCCTTTGCATTGTGCTTTTTTGCATTAGTAAGAGGCGTGATAATATATTAGACATGCTGAAAAGTTTGAGAGTAGCAAGCAAAACGCAGCTACTTTGTCCAACGGCACGTATTTCAAAAACTGTGGTGAAAAGTTTGCAAGCAATCCAACTGAGAAATGTGACACCACTCCACCCTTCGAAACAAACGTGCCATCCAATGTCCAATGCAATAAAATGATATATTAGTTGCAATTTCGAACCTCAGATGGCAACACAAGAGGGATAATTCTTGCGCGTGGGTAACTGGTGGGTCACGCCTCACACAGCATAAAAACGTTTTCATTGAGTGCATCGTGGATCGCCGGTGGGTCATAGCATTTAACATCAGACAAGTATTCTAATGGCTATATATATAACCTCGCGCAACAAAAATCATACCTCTGTGGTTAAGTGTCATAAAGAGAGAGAAAGAGAGGAAAGGGGAAAGGCAGGGAGGTTAACCAGAGGGGAAGATCCGGTTTGCTACCCTACGCTGAGGAAAGAGAGGAGGGGAGGTAAAGTGATAACAAAGTAAAGATAAAAAAGAAAGGAGCACAGACATACAATCACAGTCGGTCACTGTCACCGCATATTGCCACCGCACAGCACAGTAGCACTTGCAGCACTATGAACCATCTGTTCATGCTACAGCTGCTTGTCCGATTCTGTTGCTCGCTCTTAAAAACTGCAACAGTGCCCTCGTCGCCCTCTGCTGCGATGACGTCATTTTAATATAAGTTCCTCTGTTAGAGGTCTTCGATCAAAGCGCGCTATCGCGTTTGCGAGCGATCGTCTCTAAATTATAGCGAGGACAGTCACAGAGATAGTCACAAGTGTCATAATGTTATCGCAGCAGCAAGCAGATGAATGCCCGTAACTCTGCTGCTGCATAGGAGGAGCACAGGCTGTGACCCACCGGTGACCCACAATGCAGTCAAACTGTTAATTGAAACTACTTTAATTAACTCTGCTTTATTCAACCTTGCCATAATTCGCACCAGAGGTTGGGGGTACGGGTGCCTTAATGAACTCTACATTAATTAATTGTGCATTAATAAACTTTGTCCTAATTAACACCAAAGGTCGTGGGTTAGAGTGCCTTAATTAACTCTATATTAACTGTACCTTTTTTGCGTGATTAGTGGCATCGATGTGGAAGAAGACAACGAACGTGCAAGCAGTGCCGCGAGCGCTCCGATTAACCGTACCTTTTGTATTGGCATGATTAGCGGCATCAATGTGGCAGCGATGTGGAAGAAGACGACAAACGCGCAAGCAGTAGCACGAGCTCTCCGATTTTCTGTACCTCACAAAGCGACCTTGAAACAGAGATCTAAGGCTTTCGCCTTAAAGGGCGCCTCGTCAGGTCTGTGCATGTTGAGCTGACAAGCGCAGTGCGTATAATGCGCGCTAACGATCGTGTCTGCTAAGTATTAAATCCCTACGTGCCGTGTAAAGAGCTTAAATTTCAAACCGTATTGCCTTCTCTTAATGGCGGCCGCGCTCCCACATAGAATAAAGAACCAACTTTAGTGCGCCTACGTACATGGCAGTGCTGTGATGTCACTCACAGTGACATGTGATTTAGATAATTATTCAAGGCAGCATCAGTTATTTGTTGAATCTGTTGCTTCAGTGGACCAATAAAAGTTTAGAGAAATAATAAAAGATACAAACCGAATGTCTGAGTGCTTTTGTTTTACTTCGCACTGTAGCAAGAGAGATGAACGTCTGCTTTTTCCGATGTTTGCGCGCAGAGAACGAAACTACATGTCATTTTCTACCATGTGCTAGCACTGCGATCATGCTGTTTCATCCTCTCGCTTCTGTCTCAGTGCTGTGGAACCGACTTATACCGCTAATCAAGTGTTCTTGTGCAGAGCGCGCATTATCCATCAAGACAATCAGAAGTAGTGATCACGAGATTACGCTGCCGCGTCCCTCCATTAAACCTATATTTATACAGGACTGGTCTGATGCTATCACCTCTGTGTCCTTACTGCCAAGAAACAATCACTAGATGACCATTTTTTGGTATGTCAGCGATACAAATTGTTAAGAAAAAGACATATCTAGAACTTCCGCTTGCTAATTTAGGGTTAGTGTTATCATCAGAAACAGTGGCGTAGCCAGAAATTTCGTTCAGGGGGGGGGGGGGGGGGCTCACGTTGCAGCTCGGCCTGCTCCTCATGAAATTTGTCAAGGTATCAAATACATGAATAATAACTGCATTGCCATTGCCAAAGATGCTGCAAATTAATTCTTGAACGCTACGCATTGCCAAGACAAGTAAAATATGTATTTTTTCATACAATAATATACTCGTATGTCCCAAAAATTGTACCCTAAATAACCGATATCAATGCTTCCATGTTTCTCAGTCTATTTAATAAGTAAAGAAAATATGACACGAACGTTAGAACTATATCAGTTCGAAAGCAGCAAAGCAGTTATGAAAAATGTAAAGGCCATGAAATTAACAACTCGAGGACAAATATTTTATTGAAACTTTGTCATTCAAGAACCTTGTTTACATTTTCGTACATATGCAACAGTCAGGGAAAAATCTCAATGACGCTGTCCTTTGTTAAAATGTATTGCACAGGAGCAGCTGTCACCGGTCGTGTATTGCGAGTAATGGCACCGATGTTATAGTCGCAACAGAGAGCACATATAAAAAGCAGGAGTTCTCCAAAATACACGAGGGCGAGACAAATGAAAGTGAGCAAATCTGACTATATGACAAACGGGGTACTTTATGTAAAAGTAGTCTCCATGAGCATTTAGACATTTGTCCCACTGACTAACGAGTCGCGTGATTCTCGTCTCATATAACTCCTTGGGTTGCCATTGAGAGTTGAACTTATCCCCCATTTGGATGCTTCAAAAAGTGTGTAACTGACTCTTTCAAGTCATCGTCCGACACGAATTTGGTTCCCTTGAGCTGTTTCTTCAGTTACCCCAAAATGTGTAAGTCGCAAGGCGACAGGTTTGGGATGTATGGCGGATGTTGCAGTGTTTCCCACTTGAACTTTGCCAGTTTTGTGTTAATCACATCAGCGACGTGGGGACGGGCATTGTCATGGTGCGAGGGGACCCCATTCGTCAATTTCCCACATCGTTAGTTCTTCATCCGACGTTTCACAATATCGGAAACGATTGATAGCCTCTCCAGGTTTAGCAAATTCGATCAGTAATGGCCCCTGAGGATCGAAAAAAAAAAGTCAACACCTTTCCGGCAGGAATGACGGCCTTTGCTTTCTTTGGGGCTGGTGAATTCGAATGTTTCCACAGTAAGCCTTGCCGTCGTGTTTCAGGCTCGTAGTAGTGGCACCATAATTCGTCCCTGGTCACAATTGCAAACAAGAAGTCCTTACCCTCACTGTGATACCGGACCAGATGAGTCAGGACAGCGCCGAACCCCTCCGTCTTCTGGCGGGGGTTCAATATGTTGGGCATCCATTGCGCACACAAGAGCCGATGACCGAGATATTCATGAATTATGGTGTGAATCGAACCGTGACTGATGTTCACACGCTCTGCTAGTTCATTGATACTTATCCCCCGTTCTCGTCTAATCAGTTCATCAACTTTTGCAATTATGTTGGGGGTGATTGCACGCTTGCTTTGGCCTGGTCTTGGATTGTCTTTGCAACTTTCACGTCCTTCTTTAAACAGTTTGCTCCAACGCTTCACAGTGGCCAATCACATGCAATGTTCAACGTACACGGCAGCCATACGGCGACTAATTTCGTTTTGGGAAATACCTTCAGCTCAATGTATGTTTAACCCAGTGTATGAGATCATTAAAGAACATTTATCCTCACACCTGTGTGTCACTTTTGTGAATGAGAGATGCCTTTGTGCTACGCGTATGCCTCGCAGATAATGAACCGAACAATTATTGCGCGGGGTGGGTTGGCTCACTTTCATTTCACTCGCCCTCGTGCACTAGAAATGCGAAGATACAATGGAATATACAAATGCGAAGATACAGCTTGATAAAGGGCAAAAAGTGTCACTGGAAACAAGTTCACTGCACGTATAAACAAAACCTCGCAACAAAATATTTAAATATACGCATAAGTATCCAATAAATCTACGTATCTAAGAAAAAGACTATATAATGCGCCAAACAAGCCAAATAAATATGTTGGACAATCACAGATTCACAGGTCACAGAATCCTGGTCACAGAATGGCGGTCACAGGTCACAGAATGGCGGCCCAGCGCAACGTCACGCAACGTCAAATTGACGCTTACGAAACGGCCCTTCCTGTGACGATCCCCACAGCATATTCCTTCAGCCAATCAGCAAGCTGGCATGGCGGCTATCTTGGATCACCACCACATATTCGCGAAATTGCAGATGCATTGCACTGGCTTCTCTACACTACCGCTCACTTTCTTTTTGAAGCGCTAACGTCTCAATATAGCTGCCAAGGACCAAAAAAAATTTATTAGTGGATAAAATTTGCAGCTCTACCTCACGTTTCGTCATCTTGATGAAACGCGAAATTGCATTTTGCAAAACTTCCGTTTCCCTGCGTAAATTTCAAGGCACGTGAGCTTTCCACAGCCAATCAGAGAGTCAACAAGGCCGATAATGACGGCCGTGCAGCCGCCATGTGTGTCGAGAATAGCGCCCCCATACACTCTTTCGGTGCGTCAGTTATAGGGGTCAGCCACAGGGACGTGTTTGATGCCGTTTACGGTTACATACAATCAACAAAACGAATAACTTTTTGATTGTTCTTTTGTAATTTGTTTATTTTTGTATCTTTCCTTTTCTTTCTTTTTTTTTCGTCGAATATGTAACACTTCAAAAGAATAGGTAATCGTTTCAGCACGCAATTCTTGGTCAATGCCCCAGTGTGGGTATGAGCCATAATATGAGGACATCCTCATCGTCATACCCGTCGCGCGATCCCTCGGCTCCGGTGCGGCAGAATGCAGTGAAGGAATTTCGCTTGCGGAGGCGAGACAGGGAAAGTCGAGGGAGTGTTTATATAGGCGGCGACTCTCGCCTCCTGAAATCATGGGTTCGCGACACTTCAATCATTCTCTGTCTGCTGCTAATGAACCAATTTCAAAAATCATTGCGGTAGAACACTTCTTAGAGGGCACGTAACAACTTTCAGCGTATAACCAAAATTTGTTATGTGGCCTGTGAGGGGCCCTATAAAAACAAACTCGGTAAAAATCGGGTGGACCGTGGGATGTTACAGCTCCGTCGAGCTTCACGTACAGCCCTATACACAAGCATTGCTGTGAAGCCTGTGGCAGAAATAGAGTTTTATGAAATCAAAGGACTGCATATAGAGCGCGTTCTTGTGGTGCGCTGCGTGAATGGAAGCATTGGTGGCCCGCCTACGCAAACGTTTGCATCTCGAGTGAATATCGAGCACACCGTAATAATGTGCAGTTCCGTCGAGCTTCGCAGCACTATATGCAAGCATTGCCGTAAAGCCTGTAGTAGATATAGGTATTCATAATGAGAGCAGCATTCCGGGCAAGTTGGTAATCCATTACTTAAATGATATTTCGCGTGTCGTCTTCTCTCACGTCCGTGTCGTCTTTTTTTGTCGCGCAATATCATTTAATTAAGGTATTCATGAAGTCAAATGAATGCATAAACCGCGCACTTGTAGTGTATAAGATGAACAAAGAATTCGTTGCCTGTCTCCACAGTAGTTGGTCCCGTTGATTTGTGTGAGTATATAGGTTCATGTGCGACATCTACCTCTGTGATGAGAAAATAAGCAAGAATGTCAGCTGCTACGTGTCGATGCATATGCTTTATTACAAAGTGTAGGAGCAATACATATTACTGCGTGAGTAAACCACTTATGGAAACCGCATGTTCCCTGAACATTGTAGCTATTTAATAGGTTAGGAAGTGCGTTTATAGCGAAGGTTGCATTTTTTTTTTCTGTTCGCAAAATTGAATAACTCAATGCTTTCTAAAAGCAAATTTCACAATGGTACGTGTGCTGCGTGAGTAAATTAAGAAGGCAGCACATTAATTAGGTTAAACTAGAGGAACATCTGCAGGTAGGGATTTTACAAACGTACAGAGTATATTTTTTAATGTTTTCTCAAATGTTTTCAGTGTAGAGTAAGGAGTTGCGTATGCGTCCAGCGCTGATTTTTCTCTATTTTCTTCGGGCTTTTTGTTGAACCTTGATGTAACAGAGACATAATATTCAGCACTCTACTTCGTTCCATCAAAATTTTGTTACAATGAAATACTGCATTCTACTGTGCGTGCCGCCGCCCCAAAATTTTTGCCCTTCTAAAGAAGTCACTGTTTCGCCCGAAACCAACACTCATGAAACCAGCAGCCACGTCGGTTTGCCGCCTTTACACCGGCCGCAAATTACTTCCAAAAAATATGGCACGCGCGCGCCGTGTAGCGCTCAGCTGCGCGCGGGCACGGCCGAGCAAGAGACGCACCCTAGCGCGCGCGTGATCACGGGACGTGGACAGCGCGCATAAAGCTGTCATCCTTCTTGGCTCACCCTCACACCCTTTCATTCGCAGTAAACCGCAGCATGTGGGATGCAGCAGGACACTATAATTTTTATCGCACTTGGACTTTAAACCGAACATCAGGGCGACGGCGAAAATTCGCCTAGTGGGTCCAAATAATCGCTATCGCAATAATACACTATAGAGAAAGGTATTATGGAAGTTATCTGGGGATGGGTCGAAACTCCCTTAATTTCCCAAACGCGCACCCATCCACGGGCTCGCTGCACACATGGATCCCGCGCGGCACGGCGCATCATCAAGGCGTATCGGTCTTCTCTAGCCCTATGATTATTTCTGCAGTAGTCAGCTGGCGAGAAGCTTAATTTTCAACCTATGCGCTGGTGTCGTACCTGAATTTTGAAAGTACATGGACCATATATGTGCTGGAAAAATAATCGGAACTCACTCAGACTCGCCAAAATTACACTTAGCTGCTCACTTGAACTCATAAGAATTCTACTCAGCCGGGCTCACTCGGGCTCAAACTCGCCAAAATACTGCTCAGCTGGGCTCACTCAGACTCATGGGATGATCTGAGGGAGTTGACTCATGAGTGAGTTTGCCAGCATATGATGTGTGCTGAACCATAAACTTGGCTTTCTTGAATAAAAACGGTTGGTCGGAGCAACATACATCCCGGTCTGTATATGGATGCACATGTATGTGTAATGCAGAGAGCGAAACATTGTAAAGGCTCCCACAGTTACCATGTCATGCTGCAGCTCGTTTCAATCATTTCAAATGTAATACCCCTGCCAGCTTTGAGTCAGTCCATCAAATGCGATTGTTATTTGCTTATCCATCACAACACCTAATTTTCCTGCCCAAGGCCTTGGCTGAATTTTCCTTGGCATCCATTCTGTTACTCTAACAGGTTACCAGTTATCTGTTGCCTACGAAATTTGAAGTTGTGTACATGTTATGTTGACTCCATGCCAGACTTGTAGTACCGCATGCGTTTTTGCAATTAGGTCTAGAGTTACAGAATCTCGTGTGGGTGCTACTTTATAGTTAGCAACTCATATCACAAGAAGCAAACAAACACTGACACCAAGAACAACATAGGTGAAATTACTTGTGCTTCGTAAACGGAATAAAGAAATGACCAATTCTTGGAAATGAAAGTGGACGAAAAAACAACTTGCCGCAGGTGGGGAACGATCCCACAACCTTCGCATTTCTTCTCGTTTATTAAATAACGAGGGACCAGCCGTGGTTGCTCAGTGGCTATGGTGTTGTGCTGCTGAGCACGAGGTCGTGGGATCGAATCCCGGCCACGGCGGCCGCATTTCGATGGGGGCGAAATGCGGAAACACCCGTGTACTTAGATTTAGGTGCACGTTAAAGAACCTCAGGTGGTGGAAATTTCCGGAGTCCTCCACTACGGCGTGCCTCATAATCAGAAAGTGGTTTTGGCACGTAAAACCCCATAATTTTTTTTAAATAACGAGGGTCTCGAATCCACCAACATTGATGCCTTCAGGTAGCATGTGTGCAATGCTGCAATGACGCAATGCTGCAATGTGGTAGCTGCAATGACGTAGCACTGTAGCATTGTTACACCACCCCAATTTTATTTGCTGTGGTAAATTGAAAGCTCCATTCACTGCGCAGATGACATAGCTAATTCATAAATGGTGAATGTTTGAGCATATACCTGCAACACCAGTCCATATATAAAATATTTAACACTTGGCAATGCCAAGAAAGACATTGCATATTTCAGATTAAACAAATATTTTGCCATACCTTAAAAACTTACTGCAGAGGAGCGCAACCTTGAGGAATTGCAACCATTTGCAGCAAAGCTATTTCAAGCACTTACAGTAACATGAAAATGTAACTTGCCTTCGAGTTACCTATTTGAAACCCTGCCCGCAATAGCATTTTCAAGTACTTGTAAAGAAATTGCATCATCTTGCTTTTATAAAAGCTTGTAGTGCTGAGCAGGGTTTTATGAAACTTTAGATAACTACAGTTGTGCAAGAAACTTTTCTGAAGATTCACTACTGCAGATCAATGTGCGGTATTTATTTAGACAAATAATTTGAAAGAGGTAAATGAACCACCTAATGCAGAGTGTGACATATTGGTATTTCATAACGTAACAAGGAAACTATTTTCAGCTGCAGATAATTTCTAGCATGGACTGTCGCTGAAGTTACTAGGCTGGATGAAAACACAGTACTTGAGGCCCTAACTTATTAAGATGCTAAATTATACTTCAACATGTTGTTATCACTGGCTTTACTCAACAATAAAATATAACATACCGTTATATTTTATTGTTGAGTAAGGCCAGGTATAACAGCACGTTGAAGTATGAGTTCCCCTGGGTTTTGGAACATTTCGTCACGTTAAATTATACAGACCCAGAGTGCTTATATTAATTTTTGAAAATGCCCACTTCATCCAATACTCTGATTTCGCATTGCGAGATTGATTATTTATGTTACATGTGCACACGCTGGGAATTTCATACAGCGGCATTTATGTGAAATAGCAGTTACCTGGAGTTTTGGCACTGTACAGTTTCATTTTCATGGCCATTTGGGTGGCGGCGTTTCCCTCTGACCAATTCCACTTTTGTTGAGGGCACACGGCCTATGTCTTCACTCGTGCGTGCCGTCTCCCTTGCACGCAGGTATGTGCCTGCAGAGTAAGTTACAAACACTTCATTGTTATACTGATAATCTTAGGGTGGCTGTTTCTTTTGTCAACAGGATATTGTCGCTACGCATTCTTGCACAATAAAGCACCAATGCAACCACATTTTTTGGCGGAATTACTAAAAAAAGTTTAAAGTAAGCAAAATAAAAGATGTTAATACCTGCACTACCTCCTTATGTTACCAAAGAAAATAATAAGTACAAGTTGCAAAACAAGGCAACAGTACACTATATATAGGGCGGGTACGGCTCTCAGCTATAATTTATTTCTACAGTACTACACTGCCATTACTGACCGTACATGTCACCTTCCTTGGGCCTATTTCACTTCCGCATATTTGCTGAAACAATGTTATTTGGTATTGATGGTTAAGCAAATGTAACTTTTCACAACTGATTATACAGTGTACATTGGAAATAACGAGACAATTAGTTTTGGAACTTATGGTTTGGAATATGGAAAATAAAATATATATGATGAAATCAAGATCTACAAGAACCTCCTTATAGATGACATTTACTCGTGACAGCACTGCTTTAACTTCGTTAACGTCCACAAAACGGACTACAGTGAAGCCTAAAAGCAGAATAAAAATGCAATGAAAGTTGCAGCAGGAAAATTTACTACACCATAAATTTCAGCAATATATTTTGCAGTGATGTGGTCTAGGCTTGAACACGATACCTGTGTACCGTTCCTAACCGTAAATGGCCTGGAGAAAACATTATAAAGCTTTGATTTTTGATCTGCACATAAACACTATTCACAAGTCATTTTCCATTCTACCTGTATCAAAATGCAGCCCCTATTGCCAAGCTCGAGTATTGTAATATCTTGCTCTGCATCATAACATCAAACATCAAGCCTCCAGGTGTATGCAGAGCATTGCTAGAATTGAGTGGACATTACTAATCGTTTCTCTCACTATGTTGTTACTTACCATGTTTAGTGAAGGCATCCCTGGATTTTGACAAGGTGCTCATACTTGAGTGATGGAGTTGTTGGGAGTATCGAGAGCCCTTGACCTAAGCAAAAATAAAGATTAGTAGTGTAGGGTAAGCCTAATTCATTTATTAATATTAGAAGACAACCACTGCAGGTCGTATATGATGTCATATCTGATTAGGTTACTGTACTATTATTATTAATAATTGCAGTAAAACAGTTTTTTTATTTACTAACGCACGTTACTCGTTCATGTCTTTCTTTCAATATAAGTAAACTACACGAATGTTTCAATATAAGTATTTAGGGGTTATTTGTGCAAAAATTCATTCTCAGTCTAACCACACTAAATATGTAAACACTTTAAACACTTTAAACACAAGAAAACACATTTAAACTTAGCTTAATTGCGTCGCACTTTGAACTAATGCCCCACGTGACTAAGCTATTCCTACGTTACAAATTAGCACCGTTCTTGAACACGCATCCGTGGTTTGGTACTCTTACAAACAATGTGGAATGAGTTTACTTATAATCATACCAAGAAAATCTATCCGTTTCATCTGCCGTAATTACAGTCGCAGTCGCTGGACATCCGACCACTCTTGCTGCATTATCACAGTTAGTCTAAAGATTGTGCGCTTGAACGCAGTCTCCGGCTTTTGCGACTGTAGTCATATTACACTTACCAAAGAAAAGTTTACTTCTGATCTTTATGCTTAGAAGATACCGTTTTTTTGTTCCTAATAACACGTTCAAGTACCTTTCTTTTTCATGCGCAATACAATTCCGGAATTCATTACCCTGTACTAATCGATCTTTGCGAATAAATGAGTTTTTAGTAGCCGTAAGCGAGTACTTCTCGAATAGGTTGACGGCTTTACTCGCATTTTTTTCTTCTATAGCTGTTGTTAACTTGCCTGTATACTAATCTATGGTACCCACTCCTGCTACAGCCGTGTAATAGGGCTGCAATATACGCTAATAAATACGCAAACAATTTGCATGCGCGACATTTCCGGTTCCTTCAGCGAGCGCGTTCACTATTGTTAGGTACCTGCCTGCTCGCACTGCTATTGGGGGCGAGCTCCACCACTAGAAGAGCTGGCGTCACCGTCGGCGTGACGTGGCATGAGGGACCACGCGGACACAGCGGCCGCGTCGGCTGCTTCGGAAGCGCCGAAGCGAGCTGAAACCAAAGTTTAAAGTTCCACCTGCGCTGCGGTTCTGATTAAGCGGTGAGGCTTTCCCGCCTTAGGTGTCTGCTTGACAACATTTGAAAATACTATAATAGGTAGTGGCTACCTTTGAAGGTGTGCAGCATTGTAGACTACTGATCGGTGCCCCAGTGTCGGACGTACGTAACGGACCCCGGTGTCAGCCTTATTCACACGTAGCCGCAGTACAAAAGCTGCGTGAAGCTTGGCTCTCGAAACTTAGAACCGGCCGACAGCCATCGGCTACAACTCGGGTATGCAGCAAGCACAGACGCGAGGGAGATTTCTGCTACGGCGCCGGGTCTGCGATGTTAGGTGAGTAGCAGAAAACTCAAACAGACGCTCGCCCGCGCCAGCTGCCCGGCTAATGTGATGACGGTTTGGTCTATGAACTTGTTGATGCTAGATACTGGCAAGTTTACTGGAATGGAAAGGGAGCGGTAAGACGCACATTAAAGAAAACGGCACCGCATATGGTCATGTTTGTATTATGAATTAAGGCACTGGATTACGAAAAAGAAGCAGCGGGAAATCGCATGCTGATAAGACCGATAAACATACAGTGCGACGCAACTTGAAAAATAATATTGAAATGCCCAAGAACTTAGAAGAAAAAAAACGATTGAATCGTCGCGACGGCACATCACAGTCGCCGTAGGCGTCAAGTCTCTATAACGAAATTATTTTTAACAGGTCTGATAGTGTCCACGAAACTATGGTTGGTAGTGTACTGTCAACTGCTCATGTTCTGCGGCCTAAAGCTCATGGCACGGTGCGAAAACGCGCACGCAGCGAAAGAAAAACGTTGTTCGCGGATATGCATGCAGACGCGCAGTCGGTCACTGCGAACCCGTGCGATCGCTGCATTGAGGCTTCATTCTGTTGCGCTCCAGTTGGTTATACTGACAACCCACTATAAGAACATATTTCACATAGTTTACTCTCCGCGTTTGCCTACCTTTCATGAAAACAGCCGGTTCAGGAGACTTCATCGCGGCGATCGCGCGCAGCGGCGTTCAGTGTACGTATTCGGTAAAGAGATAGCGTCTGTAAACGACTCTGTGCTTTCAGTTTGCCCAAGATTATTATATTGACAGTCAAAAACTTCCGTCGTTTTGAGAGTACTTACATAATTGTCCAGGAGGGCTGCTGCGTGGTGTTTTTATTGAGCGCCGTAAGCGAAACCTGTGAGGAGCGCGCCGCGTGATCCCTTATAATACGCAGGAGGCGCTTCCGACAGGTGGCGACTCCGTAAGTCATCGCCCCCAATAGTGAGCTGTAGCGCTGCTGCATTGTTGATTAGTTGGTACTTCTCATGTTGCAATAATGCCGACCTGCGCAATTTTCGGTTGCCGCACAAAGAGTAACACTGCGAAAATGCCAAAATACACAGAACCAGGTCTGCCCCATTTACCAAAAGTGGCAAAGTGGAGACTCTTGTCTGAAAAATGTTGGTGCCTGGGGCGAGCACGAAAAACGGGATAAACTAAAATCACTTTCAGAACATGCATGGCTCCTTTCCCGATTGGGAAATAGATTCATGGTGTGGAGCAATGCAAGGAACAAAAAAAAAAATATCAGTAGCACTTTATTGACAAATCCGAGTGAAATAACATACATTATCATTACGTCGCACCTATTCAAGGCACCGGTTCAACAACGTAAACCGTGCTGACCACATTGCAAAGTGTTGTGACAGCGCAAGGACCTAGGGCAAGGCAAAGGAGATGACTTTGGCTTTTTAGCATTATAGTAGTGTCAAAGTGGAAAAAAGTGTTCGCGCGCGCACACACGCGCACGCACACGCGCGCGCGCGCACACACGCACACACGCGCACACACGCACACACGCGCACACACACACGCACACACACGCGCACACGCGCACGCGCACACGCACGCGCACACGCACACACGCACACACGCACACGCGCACACGCGCACACGCGCACACGCGCGCGCACACACGCGCGCACACACGCACACACGCACACACGCACACACGCACACACGCACACACGCGCGCACGCGCGCACACACGCGCGCACACACGCGCGCGCACACACGCGCACACACGCGCACACACGCCTTTCACTACCGCATCGGAAGTAAGATTCCTTCATTGATTTTACCGAGAACGGTCGTAAATGAGGCATGCCGGGAGGCGCTTCTCACTACAGCGATATGCAGACCTTCGTTTCTGGCAGAGTGACGTAGATCGCAGGCAACACCAGATAATTATAATCATATCCACGTGCTTCGTGATTGTAAGCACCTCGGGGTCTTGATTCACATCCACATGGACGCTTCTGTGCGGGGTTTTCTCTAAAGTTAAATGAATAGCAATGGGCGACGCGCCTTCTTCGAGTGACCCTGCACAAGAACGTCAACGGAAGAATCCCGAGGCTATGCGACGAAGATTGCAGCAGGTCTCATCATTCCGCGCAAAAATGGGAAGGCGCACACGTTTCAATGTTAAACTTGAGGAGAGGAACGAACGCGAAACATTCTGTGGGCACACCTGTCGTCTGTGCTGACCGTCCGCTATTGCTAGCTACCTGGCTTGTATCGCGCTGTGTGTTCGCCGTTCTCTTCGACGCCTGCGCACCGCACGCTTATAGCCTTATAGGATCTGTGCATGGGCAAAACTTAGAAGCCCCAAATTTTGCCCTGCTAATTAAATTATGCGGTTTTACGTGCCAAAACCACTTTCTGATTATGAGGCACGCCGTAGTGGAGGACTCCGAAAATTTCGATCACCTGGGGTTCGTTAACGTGCACCTCAATGTGAGTACACGGGTGTTTTCGCATTTCGCCCCCATCGAAATGCGGCCGCCGTGGCCGGGATTCGAACCCGCTACCTCGTGCTCAGCAGTCTAACACCATAGCCACTGAGCAACCACGGCGGGTATTTTGCCCTGTGTACATGGTCGGGTTTATGCTGCCAACGCGGGCCCTCTATAAAACGAAATGGAGCGCGAACAATTGGATTCATGCGACAGTATAATGCGGGAGCATTAGTTTTGCCCTGTTTTGCCGCTTTTAGGAAACGACAAAAACGGAGACGTACAAAAGCAAAGTTCACAATAGGGGGTCAGAAAATTTGGTTATGGGAATTGATCCTGCCTTTTTTTCTTTTTTCTTACCTAGGTAGGACATTAGGCCGCAGTATAATAGCAAGAGCTTGGCGGCGCAGCTCACCGCCCCGTTCCAAAGGGGACGCTCATAACATCCAGCCCTCCATCCCTTGCGGTATAAACTGCGGCGCTGTTGCAATGTATTAGGAAAAGAAAAATATTCAGTGTGGTTTCGCACTCGGCACCCGAAGGACAGGGAATCCTAAATAATGTACCTCAGAAAATACAAAATACTGCCGCTTCCAGCATGCTAACGCCACCTCATACAAATAAGTTCTAATAACTTAGGTCAAACTTTTTATTGCCTCATTCTCGGCACTTTGCGGTACGTACATATACTACGTCGCCTAGCTTTAAGAAAACAAAAAGGCCAAGGGCACTTGGGTATTCCTACGTGGGTGAATGCGAAAGCATTGCGGAGTCTTCCCAGTTATGACTCGTTTTAGGAAAAGTAACTGTATTGTTTTCACGTTGCCTTGTATTATTTCACGTGCGCGGCCTCATTCGCGCACTTGCGTAGACGTCCAAAGAAGCCGGGCGCAGCTACTGAATGAGAAGTCGAAGGTTCCTCCAACGGAGCGCACGACAGGACTCACCGAAAAATTGCCACACCGACTTGTAGTGTGCCAGTGCCGTCAGCGCCTTGCAGAGTGAGGGACAGTATGGGAACGCTGGCATGATGAGCGGCATCGGAGCCAGCTGAGGAAGACGATGACGATGACGACGACGAGCGCACAAGTAGTGGTACGAGCGCGTCTCTGTGACCACGTGACTTTTTGTACCATCGCCAGCCAAGTCGCCGGATTTTCCGCTTCATATGTCATATAATGCTTTCGCATTAATAAAGTGTGACCGATGTGGAAACCGAACATTTAACGCTGAGAACAGAAGCCGGGCGCTCAAACAATTAGGCCACGATCACGTTTCTTTCTTTATTTGTACGAAGCACCCTTTGTGTCATTCTTGACACTTTGCAGTAAGTTGGTAGGTTCGTGTCTCGCTTTAATAAAAAGAAAATGTGTGACCTGTGGTGTAATCCAACTGTTGCCATGGAGCACAGCAGCGTAGTGCTCTAACCAACGATCGCTTTTTTCTTTTTATTGTCGGCCTCAGTGAAATACGCGTCAACCAAAAAGACAAAACGAAAATTGCACAACAAACATAAAATCATTTTGCAGTTTAAACCGTCAGTCGAGCCGGGCTGCCAATGTTTGAAATTCTCTGAGCGTTGTCAAGGGCTGTAACCTCGACAGCCACTCAGAAACACACCCTTGCAGTCTTTGCATTCCTACAGAAGGTGCCACGCACTTGCAAAACAACGGCCAGGCGTGTCGCGCTCCCGGGTCACAATGAAGTCCCGCCATACGGGCGCTATAGATACACAGTGTAGGCCAGTCAGCATTATCGAGTCATGTGGTACTCCGTTGTCGCTGTTAATGTTCAGATATGCCATGGAATGTAGTTGAAAGTCCTTTAACGTTCGCTGAAGGACGCATAGTTCTCCGGTTCCAAATGCAGCCAGCTCTTTGAAACACTCGGAGCGTGCGCCACGTGCAACTTTCTGGTCTTTCCTCGCGACAGCTCGCGCTTTGAGTCGCCGTGTCAAGACTGCACTATCTCCGGCACCGGCCGACCTTCCCCGGCACTTTGCTCGCAGCAACTTACGCTACATAAAGAAGCAGCGCGACGCTCTGGCGACTTCATTATCGCGAAAGCTAATCGTATTTTAACATTTGTTAGTCGGACTACAAGTGATATCGTCGTTTTAGTATACACCATTCAGATAGCATAGCCATAAGTGCCTGACGATTGTATAACAGGTGTATAGTTGTATTCGTGGCAGCAGGGAAATAGCACAGTTCGTTATTAATTCTTCGCCTTTTCTGACGGTCGGAAAGAACAGTGCAACTTTTTTCCCTTGTTGCTGAGTGCATAACGATATGAAGGAGCTAGCGGTTGCCCCTTCAGCGCATACTCCCCACAATGCAAACACTCGCGCCTTGGTTAATTGCGTTCTCTTCTAACCGTGCGAAGTAAAAACAAGAACCTACGTTCGTCAATTCCCGCCAAAGTTTCCGGCCAAGAAGGAAAATTAAAGAAAACAGCAAAAAAAGAAAAGAAACCTTAATTCCAGAACACGCGATTTTATTCGTCTTCCAAAATCCGCCTTACAGCCAGATTTCCCAGCTCGACTGAATTCTTCTGGATGTTGACTTCTTCAATCTCGATTTTCGGGGGTCAAGACGAAATATCTATGAATAAGAATGATTATCTCTTTTGTGCTAACTGGGGAGGTCAGTGGCCGACCTGGCCGAACTCGGGCCATGGTCAGCTGCCGAGCGCGGCCGACATTTGGGGATTGGCACTGTCCACATGTTAACCGGCGTCATGGCCAGCGACATTGGACTGACCTGAATGGCCAGCCTGATCAACTGTTTGCCATATTAGGACCATGCTTGGCCCGGGGATAATTAGCATAATTTGGTAGGCCGCTCGTTTAATATGTGTTGGTTTTAAAATGTGCTCTTTAGCTGCGCAAAATTTTGGAAATTGCCTGTGGGAGATAGCACAATTCTAACCCTTGAGCTAAATTACACGACGAGGCGGCCATTACTTCTGCGAGAAATGAAAATGTTAATCGAATAATTAACATAATTGCACTTATTGACTTTTTAATTCACTTTACGGTGTGAGGGTACAGGGCCGACGCCAGGTGGCGTAGGGTCGCAGGCACGAGATGTCTACCCATAGAGTTTCTCACTATAACACCTAGAGGGTAATCTGGCGCCACCGTCTATGGGAGTTTCTTAAGGGGGCACCGTGCCGCCATGGGAATGACGGTATATGTGCCTGCGAGGCTCGTGTTGGCTAGTGTTGTAAGAGGCTTCGTCTAAAACGTGGATATGGCTATGCAAATAACGCGTTCTCAAAGTAAAATCTTCATAAAATGTTTCCATTCACGCATATTACATCTTTACTCACCCACAATGCATGACCAAGCGAAGAAAAGCAAGAACAGACGACAAACTGTTTCAAAGCGAGCGGGAACCTTGTCGTCTGTCCTCCAACTTTAGCGGCCCGCTGATACTTCTTACGTAACATATAAGCGTACACGCAATAACAAGTTCTCATAGTTAAACAAAACATGTTTTCGCGTAATAATAAAGCTAAAACAGCTTTTCACGTGCTGTTTTAGTAGAAAATGAATCATTGTGACAGACGGAACGGTACTTGCCAAGCGCGTCTTCAAGGTGTCCTGTCTATCCGAGAACGATGCCAATCCGAAGTCACAATATACCGGCATTCCCATGCATACCACAGCGCAGCCGCGCCAGATTTCCCTCTAGGTAATGTAGTGAGAAACTCTATGCGTCTACCCAACGCTTTGACGTCTTACCAGCGGTTGATTTAGGCACCACTGGCCTCCTTGAAGCCCTTGGGTTCATCGAGAGCAGTGGAAAAGTAAACTTGTCCGCAATAGGGATTAGTAAGAGGCGATCGGAGGTTTGGTGGAATAAAAGTAGGGAAACGACAAAAAACGGAGACGTACAAGAGCACAGTTCGCACAAGGGGATCAGAAAATTTGGTTGTGGTAGTTAATAGCGTTTTTTTTCTTCTTTTTTCTTGTTTAACCTAGGTAGGACATTAGGCAGCATAATAGCAAGAGCTTGGTGGCGCAACCCACCACCCCGTTCCAAAGGGGACGCTCATAACATCCATCCACCCATCCGAGGCGGTAGGCAACTGTGCAGGGTAGCAGGCACGGGACGGTAGGCAACGGTGCGTGGTGGGCAGGGGGAGAACATGGAAGGCGTGTGTGTGCGGTCAGCATGCGGGGAGCGCGCGACAACGAACTGAGTGAGTGAAGAAATCGGCGGAGCAAGCCGCGTGCGGTGCGGCGGGGCGGAACGCAGACTGCGTGTATGTGCGTGCGCCGAGGATTTCCCGAAATAAAGAACGTACTTGACAAGTGGAGGCTCGTCCGACCGGACCTAACATGGAGGACCAAGAATCGTCTAGTGCCACCCAGCCAGTTACGCAGCCTCTCCTGCCTTATTCGATCGTCCAAGGACTCTTGGCTTCGACCTCTGGGACCACAATGGAAAGGGAGAGACTCGCGGCTGATATAGCTCAAAGCGCACCATGCCGCTCAACGACATGGTTGGGCCTGACGAGACAACCGGCATGGCTAGGCCCGACGAGAAAACCGGCGCGGGGCCAGCGCTCAACATCGAAGGTGCGCCCGTTCCACTGCCAAAATTCAGTGGCTACCAGCACCGACACTCGCCGCAAGACATTATGCAGAAGTACTCAAAGTACTGCGATATTCCGGGGATCCTCCCTGACCGCCGTTTGCAGTTGCTTCCAGCAGCGTTGGAGGGGCCAGCCAAACAATCCATGGTGGTGCTTCTCACGTGTGCACCCCGACTGACAGCACTTTGCGTCCGAATTTACGGCGGAGTTTACCACTGTTGACTACAAGTTTAACCTAAAAGCAGAGCTAGATTAGCGCACTCAGCATCCGGCAGAAAACCTCAAGCAGTTCATTCGCGTCATTGCCGAATACTATGACCGTATAGCGGAGCCTGTTTCAGATGCCGAAAAGGTGGAACGTATGCGGATACAAATGCATCCGACATTACAAGACCTAACAGCCAGCATGAGCTTCGCAAGACTGCAAGGTGTTGGAAACCCCAGCGCTGACGCCCGTTGTTGCACCTGGGTCGCAAGCCCCAAGGGTAGCGTTGGCCTGGCGGCCTGGGGCACAACTGGAAGCATTCGAAGGTCCCGGCAAAGCATGAGTCGACTGGTAACAGAACAACTTGTTTATTCTAACATCGCATAAGAGCGGGCGGTCAGGTCGACCGAAGTGGAGAGACGGGAGTGCACGTTACTCAACAGAAGAAATCGGAGCTTCTTTCGGCGTCCGGGGGCAGCTGCTTTTATATTCTCGCAGTTGAGGGCAAGAAGGAACGCCTCTATAGACGCGCACGTGACGTCGCCGCTCGGGCACGTTGGGATGAGTAGGTGACGCATCCGCCGGGCCGGCGCCGCTCGGGAACGTTGGGATGAGTAGGTGACGCATCCGCCGGGCCGGCGCCGCTCGGGCACGTTGGGACGAGTAGGTGACGCATCCGCCGGGCCGGCGCCGCTCGGGAACGTTGGGACGAGTAGGTGACGCATCCGCCGGGCCGGCGCCGGTCAGACCCCCTCGCTTCACAGTTGGGGGAGCTCCTCTCCCCGGCTGCCGCGCTTTGACAAGCGTGGGCACCAACATGCACACACACACACGCGCGCACACACGAAGACACGTGGCATTGGAACATGCCTGGACGCGCTTGGCGGGGAGGCGTATCGGCGGCGCCGAACGGGCCAAAATGTCCGCCGCTTTGAACGAAGCCCCGGCGTCCGCTGCATCCGCGCCGTCTATACCGCGCGTCGTAGGCGAAACGTAACAAAGGAATGGTGAAGGCGTCCGGCCCTATCATGGAACGCGCTTGGCATCGCCTGCGCTACGCGCCACCACCACCGCCGCGTATTGCACTAGCAGCAGCTGATTTGGCGTTCGTCTATTCATCTCCGCACTCCACTGCAACGCCCAACGAAACCCTCCCGGCCCCGCAACGAGAGTGGCAGCTGCAGCAGGCGGCAGTTTCGGCTTCCGAGTGTCCGCGGTCAGAGACGCTTCACCCATGGAGCCCTAAAATGGAACTCCTCACCTGTGCCGTTCGCTCACGCGCCGAACACACGGGGCAACTACACTTCGGCACCGCAACAACTGGGGAGAGCGCCTCAGAACTTCGGGTTTCAAGCGATGCAATGTATGTCGCGATTCGAGCAGCCAAACCGCAGTATCACGTGTCGGCGGTGTGGCGGTTCTGGCCATATTGCACGTCAATGCGCTACTGCTAGACCACACAGCCAACCTCGCTGTTTTCACTGCAGTTCCCCGGAACACCTACAAGCAGATTGCCCGGGAAATGGACGAGCGTAGCCGCTTCTCCGGCCCACGGCTACGCGACGTCCCTGCACGTGCTCGCAACAGCCGGAAATAAAGAACCACTGCTTAACCTGTTCATTGGTAACAGTGTCCTTTATGCCCTCATGGACACTGGGGCAAACGTGAGCTTATAATAGGTAGCCGTGCCATCGCAGCGGCCAAGTACGCGGGAGCCACCTTCAGGGAAGAAGCACGAACCCTGAGGCTTGCTCAGGGCTGGTCACAAACTGCACAATCGGTTCGCAGTCGTATTCGTTGTCAAGGTGGGTCCAGGAAGCAGCGTTTTCTTCTTTTGCAAGAGCTGTGTCACGATGTTGTCCTTGGGCGGGATTTTCCTAAGGTGGCAGGTATTTCTCTCCACATGGGCCTTGGCGGATGGTCACTGCACTCCAAACCATATGGTTTCGTCAAATTTAAAAAGGCACCGAAGCGTCGCATGCTGGACACCGACCCCTGTCAGTCTTAAGACAGCGTTGCAATGCGATAACCAAGGTCAAGAGCCTGATGAAAATGTGGCCAGCTTTCTACAGGAACTTTTTGCAGATGTGCAGGATGTATGCCACGATACCACTGAGAGTGGCGAGTGTAGCCTACAGAACCTTCGGGAGGAGCAGAAGCAGAAACTTAACATCCTTGCAGACCATAACCATATTTTTACCACTCTGCCAGGTTGCACGTCCCTGGTGGTTCACAATATAGATACAGGCAGCCACCTACCAGTTCGATGCAAGCTGCGTCCAGTTAACAGCCAAAAGAGATGGGTGTATCGAAGATTTGCTGGACCAAGACTTCATTGTGCCCTGCTCTAGTTCCTGGGCCAGTGCCGCTGTATTAGCAAAGTAATACAGTGCCCCTGTATTAGCCTTGCGGTCGACTACAGACCATTAAATGCAATCACAACGGTGCCAGTATATACCATGCCCCACACAGACGGTACTGGCTCAGCTCGGCCGCGCTAGGTGGTTCACGAGCCTCGATCTTGCTGAGGGCTTCTTTCAAGTGTCGGTTGCTCCCGAAGATGTACCGAAGACTGCATTCCTGTGCCATATAGGAGTGTCAATTTAAGCGAATGCCATTAGGGGTAGCAGGTGGGCCGGCAACATTTCAGTCTCTCATGGACAGAGTGTTGGAAGGCATAAAACACAACTACTACATGGCATTTCTTGGCGATGTGCTTATTTATTCAGAAACTTTTGAGGACCACCCACAACATATCGATAAGGTACTGCGAAGAATTGGCTTTGCAGGTCTGCCAATCAATTCCAGCAAAGTTACATGCTGTGCAATAAAGTTCCTTGGACATGTAATCTCTCCAGGCAAATGTCAACCTTACCCGGACAAAGTGCGAGCGGTTGCAGAGTTCCCATGCCCTAAAACAGTCGGAGCTCCAAATGTTTTTGGGCCTTGTGGGACACTACTGAAATTTTATCCCTGGTTTTCTGACAAAGCCAGACACCTGACAGCTCTCCTCAAGAAAGGAGACCATTGGGTCTGGGGTGCCGAGCAGCACACAACATTCGAAACTCTGAGGCTAAAAAATGACATACAGCGCGAAGGAAAAGGACTGCGAGACACGACTTCGGGCTGTACGTCATTTTTTATGAATTACCAACTAGCCCAAGCAACCACTCTAGTTCTGAGGCTAACGCTGGCAGGAGAAGTGGCTGTGGCATTGCTTGACCTGAACAGGCCTTTTGTTATTGAAACAGATTCCAGTGGCACTGACATATCGGCAGTGTTGTTGCAGAAAGGCAAATGTGAACTCAGGCTTGTGTCATTTATAAGCAGGACCCTCAGCGCTGCTGAAAAGAACTGCACTGTCCAAAAATTGGAATGCCTAGCTGTGGTGTGGGCTGTCGATAGATACCGACAGTATGTAGAATTCACATCATTTGAGGTGTATTGTGACCATGCATCATCACTGGCTTGGATGTTCACAACTGAGCAGACATCGTGCAGAGTGTGACATTGGGTGTTGAGATTACAAGGGTTCAAGTATACCATAAGGCATCATAAAGGACGGGCCAGCATCCCAGCTGATGCACTAAGCAGGTGTCCCATCCTTGCTACCGAATCTGCTCAGCCTTGTTTGGCGGAGAACTGGTTTCCAATTGAAAGGCAAGAGCCACAACAAACCACTCGTTTTGAACTAGCAGCCCCTGTTGACGTGACTGATATGTCCCCACTCACCACCACTGCAAAGTTCCAGTTGGGACAACGCAAGAATCCACTGCTGCTGCTGCTGCTGCTGCTGCTGCAATACTTAAACTCTGGCCTGCTACCTGGTGACGCTAGAGTCCGAGAGGGTACAGAACTTAGCTAATGATAGCGAAATCTCGAACAATGGTATCGTTATGCGCATGGTTGGTGAACGTAAGGTCGCCTAGCTTCCCCAACACTTACGAGACATGGCAGTGGAAATGGAGCATGACCACCCTTAAGTGGGCATTTAGACTTTTTAAAATCTTGGAAACGTGTGAAGAGCCTGTTCACATGGCTCGGTATCCGCTCTGATATCTCCCGTTACATCCACAGCTGCCAGCAGTGCCAGGCTTTCAAACCTCACCGGCAAAAACCAAAAGGACTGATGGACAGTTCATGGACCACCCACCCAATGCAGCAGCTATGTGTGGACATTATTTGGCCACTGTCCACAACCCTTCGGCGCCATAAGTAAATCCTGGTGGTGCTGGACAGCGAGAGAGAGAGAGAGAGAGAGAGAGAGAGAGAAGTAAACTTTATTGCTTGACCAGGCTTCTTGAGCCCAAAGGTGGGTGGCCTCCTCAGTCCAGGTAGCCATGGCTCGCTGCCGCCGTCCGAGCCCTATTCACCAACCGTAGCTGGCTGTCAGGGTCTTGCGTCACCAGCAGAGCCTCCCACTGGTCTTCCGATCCTTCCCGAGTCTGCTTCTTCCTGCATGTTATCACCTGGTGGTGATGATGACGGTGGTACTTCGCGGTTATTCCTGCACTCCAGCACCATATGGCGCAAGGTGTTGAGCATGTCCGGCGGGCAGAACTTGCAGTCTCGCCCGTAGGTGCCCGGATACATGGCGTGCAGGACTGTTCCATGCGGATAGGTTCCAGCCTGGAGTCTTCTCCAGATTACCGCTTGTTTCCTACTCATCGTCTTGTGCGCAGGCGGGTAGTGACGCCTCTGCTTCCTGTAGTGCGCCAAGATATCTGAGTACTTCTTGGATATCCGTTCATTATCCTCGTAACAGTCGTTGGTCCGTGTTCTCTGCGTGTCGGAGATGGCTCAGCGTGCATGATCTCGAGCCGCGGCGTGCGCCGCCTGGTTCCCCGCGAGAGACTCGTGTCCCCGCGTCCAGAGGATTTGTGCTGTTTCTATCTCGGTGTTGGTCAAGATCTGAAGTGCTGCCTCTCCGATCCTTCCGTTCATATACCTTCTGCATGCTTCTTGAGAGTCCGTCACCACGGTAACCAGGGTCTTCTTGCACGTTGCGATGGCTAGGGCTATGCCCAGCTCTTCCGCTGTGCTCGCGTCCTTGTCACGTATGGATGTGGCTGTAAGTTGTTCGCCCTTCTCGTCGACCACGGTGCTGGACAAGTTCACGAAGTTCGTGGAGTTTTTTCCATTACATGCGCTTACCTCCAAATTGATCATCGATAAAATGATGGTGTTTTTTGCCGGAATGGTGTGCCTAGCTCCATCTCTAGCGACAATGGCAAACATTCATAGGCAAACTGTGGAAAGGCATTCTACAGCACTGGGCTATCAAGGAGAGCCACGCAGTTCCATACAGACCAGCAGGACAGACTGTAGAACACCATAACGCAACGGTTAACCAATGCCTGGTGGGCTACTGCACTTTCCACATGGACGGGGACAAAAGGCTGCCCAATGTGGTATTTGCAATGTGCACGTCTGAAAGTTAGTTACTGGGTTTACGCCTGCCTTCTTGTGCTATGTGCGGGAACTACGGAACCCGTGGAGCCATCACAATCAGGCAGCTATCACCGAGGTGCCCCCTTCTGCACCTCATGCCCTAGCTGCTGAACTGGATGTGTATCTTCGAGATGCCTGGGCCTTTGCACAGGACCACGAAACTTTGGCAAAAGCCAGCCAGGCAAAGTATTACAACAAAAAGCGCACTCCAGCTCCAGCTACCTTCCAGGTTGGAGACTTTGTTCTCTGGGACACGCACCCGCTAAGTAAGGCAGCCATTGGATTCACAAACAAGTTTGCCCTTCGACGCACAGGGCCATTTATAGTGACTGCACACATTGGACGTAATACCTACAGACTCAGAGACCCGGCTACAGGGAAACAGAAAGGCCTTCCCTATTGCAAAAACCAGTGCCACTGGGACCCAGTGCGCCGGATTATGGGCCCAGTGCAGCGTGCTGGACGCTGGGGCGCTGGGAAGGCGCTGGGAAGGCACGGCGTACTGGAAGGCACTGGCTGCTCGTGCGAAAAATAGCTCTAGCGCGTTAAATATGCGGTGCCTGGACACCGTATATATTTTTCTGAATACAGAAAGCAAGAAAGAGCGCTTTAGTGCAATAAAAAAAAGGACAGAAAACGTAAAAAATGAAACTGCTCCGACAAGGATTCGAACGACCGACCTACAGATTCCAAGACCGTCACTTTAGCACTACGCCACGCCGTCAGACGGAAATCTGCCATGTCAAAGCCGAGAAGCAGTTTGTTTCGCAGAGCTACGTCTCGTACACACATGGTTGATGCGCTATCGCCCAGCAACAAAAACTCACGCCTGTACTAGAAAGGAAAAGTTGCTGTCCGTATTCAGCAGTATGCTTGGAAGTGCCACACCATCGATTTTCACTTGCAATTGCTATTTTAACTTCGAAAAAAAGTCCTAAATGAACCGCCGACCCGGGATGGTGTATGGCCTGTTACTGCCGATTTCGATAGCCATTTCTTGTTCTTCACGCAAATGATATGCACCGTTTCCTTAGTTCAGTGATGCCTTTCAGTCAACACGCCTGTCTAGTCCTAGATCTTCGTCGGAGAAGCGCGGGATAGTGCTGGGAGCCTTCGGCGATAGCACACATACCTGTGTTTATGACGCGTCACACTGCGGTCATCGCTTCTTGTGCTGGCACTGTAGACATGAAAAAACTGTTTATTTAAGAACATCGTTGTGAAAGCTGACATATAGAGTGATTTATCCTTGTTAGATTTCTTGATTCCTGCGCCTAGACACGCCCAGAGGACGGACTCGGCGGATACGCTAGGCCTAAGCTTCGGTGGGGAGCGATCTCGGCGCGGGTAGTTAAAATAGCAATCTCAAGTGAAAATCGATGGTGTGGCACTTCCAAGCATATTGCTGAATACGGACAGCAGCTTTTTCTTTCTGGTATAGCGTGAGTTTTAGTTGCTGGCCGATAGCGCATCAACCATGTCTGTACGAGACGTAGCTCTGCGAAACAAACTGCTTCTTGGCTTTGACATGGCAAATTATCCGCGAATTTCCGTCTGATGGCGTGGCGTAGTGGTAAAGTGACGATCTTGGGAACTGTAGGTTGGTCGTTCGTATCCTTGTCGGAGCAGTTTTATTTGTACGTTTTATTTTCGTTTTTTTATTGCACTAAAGCGCTCTTTCTTGCTTTCTGTATTCAAAAAAATATATACGGTGTCCGGGCACCGCATATTTAACGCGCTAGAGCTGTTTTTCGCACGAGTAGCCAGTGCCTCCCAGTACGCCGAGCCTTCCCAGCGCCTTCCCAGCGCCCCAGCGTCCAGCGCGCTGCACTGGGCCCATAATCCGGTGCACTGGGTCCCAGTGGCACTGGTTTTTGCAATAGGGTTGCTAATTCAGACCAGCCGAGTCCTTATCATGTGCCTTGGAAGCCCTCTTCACATGATAAAAAGGGGGGATCTGTGAGGGAACCGGGCCGACGCCAGGTGGCGTAGGGTCGCAGGCACTAGAGTCGCAGGCACTTTCGAAGAACAGCTTGTCACACAGGTTGAAGAGCTCAAAAATGAGCTAAATAGGGAGCGTGATGCAAGGAAGGTAGTGGAAAAAAAGACTTGAAGCAGCCGAGGAAAAGCTGAACAGGGCCACCATTGTGAACGAGAATAGGCGTGACAATGGAACGCAGTGCCCCGATGTGACAGGAGAGGGAGTGCTAGCAAAGTACGTGGAATGCGTGCAACGGGGTGAGTGGTTAGCTGGAAAGAGCGGCACCTACCTTGAGGCTTACACGCGGGGAAAGCAGGGGCGCATGGGTCAGTGCTCCTTGTGAACTCCGAATCACGCGGAAAAGGACAAAGGAAAGCAGGGAGAGGTAGGAGAGAGTGAAATGGCGATTATCGCCGGCGACTCAAACCTGGATTGGTGCTCAGAAGCAATTGCGGATAGGTTGAAAGGCGATAAAAGAGTGGCGGTAGGGACATTGCCGGGCGGACGCTGGGTTCTATCATGGAGCGAGCAAAAGCAAAGCTCGCGGAAAATGCCCACGTGCGCAACCTTGTCATAGTAACAGGTGGGCTAAATGACGTCCTAAACAGGAAAGGCACAAGACTAGCCCAGCGCTTGGCGAAGGGGGTGGACGACTTGCGCGAGCTGCCTCCTCAGGTGCAGATCGTGGTGTGCACGGTGCCGCAGGTGCCTGTGCATGACAGTTACATACAAAGAGCCGTAGTGGCTGCTAATGAGGCGATATGGAAAATGAGCCGAGTGAAACGCTTCGAGGTTGTTTAAGTAAACAGGGAAGTGAGAAGGTCTGGTGGTTTTAAGCGAGGCGGGATCCACTTCAATTACAGGCTTGCATGAGAAGTGGGCTGGCGACTTGCTGGTCGCGCTGTTGCTTTTTTAGGGGGCACGTGGGCGCTAAGGAGGCCACAGTAGGTAGTAATGAAGAAGGTCCCCTAAGGGAACCTCAGCATAGTATCGCCGTCAATAAGAGAAAAAGAAGGAAAGCAAGAAAGAGCTTGCCATGCAATAGGCTACATAAACATGCACGGCGGCAGAAGAAGGAAAAAGTGGGCAGAGATTGAGGAGCAGTTATATAGAGAACAAATAGGGGTGTATGCGGTTACAGAAACGCACATTAGAGATTTGGAAGAGCCGCCAGTGATTGAGAATTATGTTTGGGAAGGGTGTAACAGAACTAGGTCGGAAAGAAAGGGAGGTGGAGTCGGAATGCTCATCCATCAGGGAGCCAAATGGAAAAGAGTAAATTCTAAATGTCAAGAGCATCTTTGGTTATCAGGTACAATGAGTGCAAAAAAACTTGGCTGGGCTTTACGTATTTGTGGACCGGAAATAATTGCACAGAGAAGAATAAAGAGTTAGTGGAATGCATAAGCACTGATATTAAGGGTTTCGGGAATGGCGCTGAAATTATCCTATTAGGTGACACGGATGCCCACATACAGGATTTAGATGGCTATGCCGACAATAACGTAAAGCCAATGCTAGACCTTTGTGAGCAACATAACCTCGTTATCATGAATACAGGGCCCAAGTGTGAAGGGCAGATCACGTGGGAAGTGGGAAACCAGCAATCACCCATCGATTACTGTCTGATGACAGAAGGAATTCATGATAAGTTGAGAGAAATGGTCATTGACGAGGAAGAGCTAGCATAGGGAGCGACCATAAACGCATCATTTTGAAAATGGGATATGTAGTTGGGAAAGAGAGCAAGCAGTGCAAGATGGCCAGTCCAAATTTGAACGCTGAACAAATAAGAAATATAGTCGCTAGAATCGAGGAAGAACTTGGCAAATGGCCAAATAAAGAGTGGGAATATGATGATGATATGTAGTGTTTAATGGCGCAAGGGCCAGGTTTGGCCAAAGAGCGCCATGACAAGTGGTGATGTTGACGATGTATTATGGAGATGTGGCTTGGCTGTAAAGTGGCCTAAAAATTGTCGCTGTAAAGTGCGTAAAATCTACGTGCTATAAAATTATGGCGATGACTAATGACGATTACTATGAACATTAAAATCCATCGTAGAAGAATGATGCAAAATCAAAAATATGTAGGATGTTAAAATTACGTGGAGCACTGCTGCCTCGCCAGAGCCCTTGAAAGACAAGGGCCTAGAGGCATGTGCTATACTAAAGAGATATCGCAGCGGCATCCTCTGAAGAGAGGACCCGCTACGAACATGTGGGGCTAAAAACATGCAGGTCGACATCTTTCAGGAAATTTAGTACTGTGTTGGTGTCAAATAAAGGTTCTGGGCCGAGTAGCATTACGGGATGTAGGGGGATGTGCTGCCGGTATGCTAGGGAAAAATGTTTCCTTCTTTCAGATTCGGCTGCCCGACACTCCAGGAGGACGTGGAGGACGGTCAGCCTCTCCCCGCATCTACCACAGGTTGGAGGATCATTTCCAGTGAGCAGAAAGTTATGCGTGCCAAACGTGTGTCCTATTCTGAGGCGACAGAATAGGACATCTGTTCGCCGTGATTTTGTTACGGAGGGCCAAGAAACTAACTGTGGCTTTATTACGTGCAGTTTATTATTTACTTCTGCGTCCCACATACGTTGCCAGTGGTTTCGCAGTTTTCTTCTTAAGAAAGGCTTCAGGTCTGTGACAGGGACCGATGCAGTAGGACTAACTGCATGCAATGAAATGGATGTGGCCATCTGGTCCGCTAGTACGTTTCCCTCAATGCCCCTATGCCCAGGCACCCAGCATACAATCACATGTTGGTTGGATATATATGCTTTACACAGTACGGAGTAGAGTTCGTTAATTACCGGATTTTTGTGGTTACAGAATGACATCAAGGCCTTCACAACACTAAGGGAGTCCGTATATATAATTGATTTCTGGAGGTTTGATTTCTTTATATGCTTTACAACCGACAAGAGTGCGTAGGCCTCAGCCGTAAAGATACTGGTTTCCGGATGTAGTACGTCGGATTCCGAGAAGGATGGACCGACGGCTGCATAGGACACCCCCTCGCGTGACTTCGATGCATCTGTGTAGAACTCCGTGCAGGAATATTTGTACTGGAGTTCCCGGAAATGCATTTGGATTTCTATCTCAGGAGCATGCTTTGTCACTTGCACAAAAGATATATCGCATTGTATGAGCTGCCACTCCCAAGGAGGTAGCAGCTTCGCTGGATGCATTAGGCGGAGCTCGAGGAGTGGGACATGCATTTGATCACTAAGCTCCCTCACACGCAGCGAGAAAGGCTGTCTTACGGAGGGACGATTATGAAAGAGTGTAGCATATGTCATATCGTTAACGGTATTGAAACATGGATGTTGAGGGTTAGAGTGGACTTTCAGAAAATATGTTTGGCTGATGTATGTTCTCTGCAGATGTAGTGACCACTCATTTGATTCTGCATATAAACTTTCGATGGGACTTGTTCTGAAAGCTCCAGTGGCCAGTCGGATTCCTAGATGGTGGACCGGATCTAGCATCTTTAGCGCGCTCGGGGCTGCAGAATGATAGATCACGGCACCATAGTCCAACCGTGATCGAATGAGGCTCTTGTAAAGGTTCATTAGACATTTCCTGTCGCTGCCCCATGTTGTGTGGGATAGCACTTTAAGTAAGTTCATTGTTTTTAAGCATTTGACCTTGAGGTACTTTATGTGTGGAATAAAGGTTAATTTCGAATCAAGTATGATGCCTAAGAACTTGTGTTCTTTGTTCACAGGAATTTGCTGGCCATACATTACGATACTGGGTTCTGCAGTAAGCCCTCTCTTTCTTGTGAAAAGCACACAAGAACTTTTGTTGGGGTTAACCTTAAATCCGTTTTCTTCTGCCCATTTGGACACTTTGTTCAAGCCCTGTTGAACTTGCCTCTCACATACAGTAAGGTTGCAGGATTTGAAACCTATCTGTATGTCGTCTACGTAAACAGAATAAAAAATGGCTGGCGGTAATGAAGCACGAAGGGTGTTCATTTTCACGATGAAGAGAGTGCAGCTGAGTACACCTCCTTGAGGTACACCAGTTTCCTGTATAAAAGGTCGCGACAATACATTGCCGACTTTCACGCGGAATGTACGGTCGGACAAATAGCTTTCTATTAGCACGAGCATATTGCCACGGATGCCAATTCCCGACAAGTCTCTCAAGATTCCATAGCGCCACGTAGTGTCGTACGCCTTCTCCATATCTAGGAATACGGATAGGAAATATTGTTTATGTAGAAAGGCGTCGCGAATGTTTCCCTCAATGCGCACAAGGTGATCGGTTGTGGACCGCCCTTCTCTGAAGCCACACTGAAAGGGATCGAGGATATTGTTGAGTTCAAGGAAATGTACTAGTCTGCGGTTAACCATTTTTTCAAAAAGCTTACAAAGACAATTTGTAAGAGCTATCGGACGGTAGCTTGCCGCCAAGGAAGGGTCTTTACCGTGCTTAAGAACAGGGACCACAATCGCTTCTTTCCATATGGATGGGAGGTATCCCGTAGCCCAAATAACGTTGAAGAGCGTGAGTAGTGTAAGTTTGGTGTCAGTGTGTAAGTTTCTGATCATTTCGTACATGACTCTATCAGGTCCCGGTGCAGAGCTTTTGCATGTGGTCAAAGCAGCTCTCAACTCTGCAATACTGAACGGCCGGTTATAAGGTTCATTTTGTCTGGATTTTTGTATTATTGGCTTACATTCTTCTATTTGTTTGTATTTCAAAAATGATTGCGAATAGTGGTTTGAACTCGACACGCTCTCAAAGTGTTCTCCAAGTGTGTCCGCCTGATCTTTCAGTGTTTCACCTTGTGTGTTCACCAAAGGGAGTGAATATGTTTGTCGCCCTTTTATCCTATTGACCCTGTTCCAGACTTTGGTCTCATCTGTATAGGAGTTGATACCAGATAAAAACTTCTGCCAACTCTCTCTTCTGGCTTGTCGGCGGGTTCGCCTGCCTTGGGATTTTACTTTTTTAAAATTGATAAGATTCTCCGCAGTGGGGGAGGCGCGTAGCATCCCCCACGCTTTGTTCTGTTTCCTACGAGCAATCCTACAATCGTCGTTCCACCACGGGACACGCCGTTTGCATGCCAATCCATTTACTTGTGATATACATTTAGTTGCGGCATCTATTATGAAGGCTGTAAAATATTCCACGGCATCATCAATTCCTAACGAGGACATGTCATCCCATGATATACTGGTTAAGTTTTGGAATTTCTCCCAGTCTGCTGTCTCAGTCTTCCACCTAGGAGCCTGTGGTGGATATTCGTCTTCTTTAAGTGTTCTTAATAGTACGGGGAAGTGGTCGCTTCCGTAGAGATCGCTGGTAACTTCCCATTCTAGTTCAGGCAGTATGGACGG
The DNA here is from genome assembly GCF_050947875.1 of Dermacentor variabilis. NCBI lineage: Eukaryota > Metazoa > Arthropoda > Arachnida > Ixodida > Ixodidae > Dermacentor > Dermacentor variabilis. Next base: position 88,355,815 of record NC_134568.1, read on the forward strand.
AGAAACTATGCTCAGATCAATTGAAGAAAAAGTATTGTTTGCAAGACAGTAATATGTGGGTTTCTTCTTATTGAGAAGGCACGCACCAGAAGAGAAAAGGAACTGTTCAATAAGACGACCTCGCGAATCTATACGAGAGTCGCCCCACAGAGAGCTGTGCGCATTGAAATCGCCAAGAACAACGTAAGGTTCTGGCAATTGATCAATAAAGGATTGGAATTCGTGCTTCCTTAATTTGTAATGTGGGGGTATGTAAAGAGAGCTAATGGTGATGAGTTTGTTTAGGAGTACAGCTCGAACCGCCACTGCTTCGAGAGGCGTTTGTAGCTGTAAAAGTTGACATGCAATGCTCTTATGGATAGCAATGGCAACACCGCCCGATGATGCGACAGCACCATCGCGATCTTTGCGAAATGTTATATACTGTCGGAGAAAGTTTGTGTGTTTGGGTTTTAAGTTTGTTTCTTGTAAACACAGCACTTTGGGATTGTGTTTGTGGATTAGTTCTTGAACATCATCAAGGTTTCTAAGGAGACCTCTGACGTTCCACTGAATTATCTGTGTATCCATATTGGAGGTCAATAGGTGCTGTGTTTACGGAAACGGAAGAGATGCCTTAGATTACAGAGCCCTTTCGAGGCCCTGTAACAGGGGTTTTGCTCTTTCTGGAGCGTTCGAGCGAGTGTCGACGCTCCTTCGGCGCTAGGTGCGCCTTGAGGATAGGTGTTGTGTCCATTGCCTCTAGTGAGGCGCCGGACACGTGCTCTTGCGAGCGAGAAGTTACCAGGGAAGATCCCGCCTTGGAGGGCAAGACCCCTGTGCCCACCAGCCCGGAGGTCGATGGGGCTCCCTGAGGGATTTGGCTGCGCCGGCTGTTGCCAGCGCTGGAAAGGGCCGGGGAGGTTGGGGCAGCCTCGGCTGCGCCCACCTTCGGGGTCGATGGCCCCGTTTGCTGAATAGGCGGAGCAGCGCTAGCTGCAACCGCCGCGGGGGCAGATGGCGTAACTGCCGACTCACTGCCTGTGGGTCGGACAGCCACCGGAGGCCGCTGCGACGCTGCCCCCTCACGCGCCACTTCGGCAAAGCTTTTCTTTGGCAGGTACACTACCCGCCTGCGTGCCTCTTTGAAGGATATATTCTCTTTTACTTTGATCGTTACTATTTCTTTTTCCTTCTTCCATGAGGGGCACGACCGCGAGTACGCGGCATGATCCCCGTCACAGTTTACACAGTGGAAAGCGTTCTCACAAGCTTCAGAGGTGTGTTCTTGGGCACTACATTTAGCACAAGTCTGGCGGCCTCGGCAGCTCTGCGAGCTGTGACCGAAGCGCTGGCATTTGAAACAACGGAGTGGGTTTGGCACGTACGGCCTAACACGGAGCTTGATGTACCCGGCCTCGATTGACTCGGGCAAGATACTTGATCCAAAAGTAATTATTAGGTGCTTCGTCTGGATCTCTTTACCATCCCGCCTCATCTTAATTCTTCTGACGTTGATCACATTTTGTTCGCTGAAGCCCTCCAGGAGCTCCGCCTCAGTCAGGTCAATCAAATCATCATCTGACACAACACCACGGGTGGTGTTCATTGTACGGTGTGAGGTTACTGTTATGGGGGTCTCCCCAAATGACACTAGTTTCTGTATATTCTCATATTGTTTCAGATCGCGGAGCTCCAAGAGGAGGTCACCGCTTCCCATTCTCGACACCTTGTAACCTGGACCAAAAACATCAGTCAAGGACTTTGAGACAAGGAATGGGGAAATGTTTCGAACTGCTTTGTTTGGCTTTTCAGAGTGGATAACGTGGAAGCGTGGGAAATTCTGGCTTTGGTGTCCAAAAAACTTGAAGACATCCTCGGTGCGCCCTCGTTTAGGAGGGCGATCAGGAAGTTTGGGGAAAGAGGTTTCCATTAAAATATATAAAAATTCGGCAACAGCGCCGACCGCCCACCACGGAGCCCAACGAGGGGACGCGGCAGAGCTTGCATACAAGTCTGCACGACGCCAGTCGTACGCCGTCACTATAACCGAATATGGTTTACCCAAGGTTGGATAGCCACACAGGGTTAACCCTTGCCGCCAAGGAGAAAGGAAGTAAATAGAAGAGAGAAGAAGACAGGAAAGATGTAAAGTGAGAGATAAAGGCGAAGGTTTGAGAAGAGAGATACAGGAAAAGGCGACTACCGGTTTCCCCCGGGTGGGTCAGTCCGGGGGTGCCGTCTACGTGAAGCAGAGGCCAAAGAGGTGTGTTGCCGCCGCCGAGGGGCCGTAAAGGTCCAAACACCCGGCATTGGCTCAACCCCCAGGATCCCCTTTTCCCCGGACACGGCTAAGCCACGCACGGCTACACGCGGGAGGGTCCAACCCTCGTGTGCTCGGGTACGTGGTGTCGCAACACACCAAACGCCTGCTTGCGCAGACGCCCCTGCGGGGAAGAGTGGGAATATAGTGAGCTTCTAAGTGTAATAACGACAGAAGTACGGAAAGAGAAACAACATGTTCATTGGAAAGGAAAAAAAAAGCAACCGAAAAGCTGGTGGAACAGGGAGATACGAGAAGCGATCGCCGAGCGACGGACACCATCCCGAGAGCACAGACAGGCAAAGAAGACGCAGTTGCCGTAGGATGAAGTAGCCAGTAAATGGGAAATATACCGGGAGAAAAAGTCTATGGTTTAAATACTGGTGCAAGCAAAATTAAAAGGTGAAAGTGAACGTTGGTTGTCAGAAATACGTGAGAAAAAGAAGGCCGCACCTAGAATTTTAGGAATCATAAAATTATTAGGCAGGAAGTCAACAATACAACAACATATCCTAGACGAACATGGAAACAAACTGGAAGGTGAAGCGGCAATAAATTACATCCGAAAAATAACAGCCGAACCTTTCCAAGGTAATGACGAGGTTGTATTGAAGAAAAAAAGAGCATGAAAGAGACCCAGGTGGAAAAGGAGCTGGTGCTGACAAATTTCAACTGGAAGAAAGGCGAAGAGAAAATTCCTAAGCGCACAGCGACAGGGCTAGATGCGGTTCCCGTTAGGCTGATTATTAACTAGGACCAAGAAGTAAGGACGCTCTGCTGAAAGCAGTGGGAAAGAACTTTAGAAGAGAGACAAATACCAGACAGTTGGCGACAAAGTAGAATGAATTGAATTTATAAAGGTAATGGGGAGAAAGATAGAATTCACTCGTATAGACCGTTGACCATTACATCGGTAATATACAGACTAGCAATGCAGGCAATCAAATTAAAGCTGAAAGCATGGGCAGAGAATAATGGCCTTTTGGGATAACTCCTGGATGGCCTCAGAATAGGTAGGCGTTTAGATGATAACTTATTCGTTCTTTCTCAGTGTATTGAAATATCAAAAGTAGAAAGCAGACCGTTACATGTGGCCCTTCTAGACATTACAGGAGCCTATGACATCGTAGACCGCAACATTTTGTGGAATATTCTGGAAGGGGAACGTTTAGGTGACGATTGTCTACAGTTTCTTTTAGAGAGATTTACCTAGAAAATACCGCTTGCGTCGGATGGGGAAGGATGAGGAGCGAGGAGAAAGTTGACATAAACAAGGGACTGAGGCAGGGGTGCCCTTTATCACCACTGCTGTTTATGATATACATGGTGAGGATGGAGAGAGCGCTAGAAGAAAGTAATATCGGGTTTAATCTCTCACACAAACAGGCGGGAACAGTAGTAGAGCAGCAGCTCCCAGGTTTATTTTATGTGGACCACATTGTGTGGCTAGCTAACAAGCAAATTGATTTGCAACGTCTGGCCAGGAAGGGAGGAAGGCACCTGTGGACAGGAAGGCAACAATTTAGGTTTGAAATGTAATGTTAGAAAATCAGGTGTATGGTATTCAATGAAAACAGTGAACAGACAGTGGCAATACAGGGCCAGGAAATACCTCGGGTAACAGAATATTATATGGTATATGGATATATGGTATATGGATAAACGAAGGCATTAGATATATGGGAACACAGGAAAAAACAATAACAGTGAAGGGGAAGAGAAATGTAGCCATAATGAAGCACAGAGCGCTATGGGGATACAATAGGTACGAGGTCCTCCGAGGTATGTGGAAATGTGTAATGGTTCCAGGACTTACTTTTGGAAATGCAGTTGTTTGCTTTAAATCAGGGGTACAATCAGGACTCGATGGGAACCAAAGTTCAGTGGGATGCCTCGCATTGGGCGCTCACGGGAAGACTACAAATGAAGCTGTGCAGGGTGATGTGGGATGGACTAGTTTTGAAGTGAGGGAAGCTCGCAGTAAAATTGAGTATGAAGAACGACTGAGGACAATAGAAGACAGTAAATGGGCTGGGAGAGTGTTGAGGTATCTGTACAGGAAAAAACATTGATTCACCGTGGAGGAAAAGAACTAGGAAGCTTACCAGCAAGTATGCGGCCTGTAGGGTGGACGTCAAGCGGAAAGTCAGAGAGGCCGAAATAATCTCATGGGTGGCGGCAATGGAGAAGAAACCTGCCATGAGTAACTACTTAAGAGGAAAATACGAAATCAGGAAAGAAACAATTTATGATAACTCAAAGGGAAGCTCATTACCTTTCGAAGCGACATCGGGATCCCTTAGAACACGCACCTATAAAGCGAGATATAAGGAAGAAGCATGTGCTTGCTGCGGTAAAGCTAGGGAAACTATGGAGCATGTTTTATTAGAATGTGAAGAAGTCTTACCAGCGGTCGATTTAGGCACCACTGGCCTCCTTGAAGCCCTTGGGTTCATCGAGAGCAGTGGAAAAGTAAACTTGTCCGCAATAGGGATTAGTAAGAGGCGATCGGAGGATTGGTGGAAGAAAAGTAGGGAAACAACAAAACACGGAGACTTACAAAAGCCTAGTTTGCAATATGGATAAGAAAATTTGGCTGTGGGTGTGCATAGTGTTTTTTTTTCTTGTTTAACCTAGGTAGGACATTAGGCAGTATAATAGCAAGAGCTTGGTGGCGCAACCCACCGCCCCGTTCCAAAGGGGACGCTCATAACATCCATCCATCCTAGATGGTAGGCCACCATCGCTACTAGATACTTCCAGGCCCCGCACACTCTCAAGTTCAACAAATGGCCACAGAGGGCGAAAAGTCAATCGAGGCGCGTTTCACCGTAAGCGCGCAAGTGTAGCTACTGTGATTTGGTCGAATACTTTAATTTGTGCTTTCTCTGCTAGGGGCACTGAACAAGCCGGATTTTTTACTTTACCCAAACCATTGACATAAACAATCGAGGTGTCTAAGGATGTTTTGTTACCTCATACAAATAGGCAGTTGATTTTTTTTTAAATTCAATTGTTGAAACTGCGTTTTAGTCATAGCGTCAAGGTTTTTGTACTTGATTAACCACCGACAGCCAACAGCCTATTGGTATCGATGTGTTTCCTGGCCGTTGGCGTTCGAATACTACGGCGGTAAAACATTTTCGAAAGCATGCTGGTTTCGTCTGCGAGTCATTACATAGACTTGCTGTAAAGAGGTCTACTCTTGGCAAAACATAGTGCCTCATTTTGTTTAGGCGTTGATTATCATAATGAATGCGGCGGAGGTTGAGGGAGTACGCTTGAAGGTACGTTTTTATGCCGTTGATCTCCATAACACCGTAAGTACGCAAACCGATGTCACAGAACACCCGATGCATCATTGTTTGTTCTCAGTCATCGCTTGTTTGCTGTACGCCTACTAATTCTTCATTTCTTCAAGTGTTGTATCCTCCTTTTGTCCTTGTTCTCTTGTGCTTCACTTACAGTATGTCGTTCCGTCAGCTGTAATGCGCATTTGCAAAACCAATACGTTTGATAAGACGCAGTGGTTATCATAATTTCACTACACATGTATTAAGCTGGCACATATGGTTCAGATACAGATGCCTGTATGCGGACTTGCACGACGTTGATGCGGAGATTAGGATAATTATGACACCCGTAAGGAAGAGGCAGCTGACGGCCGTAAGCTGTTGCGTTCTTTCCGCCAAACTACCCGGCCTGGTAGTGCTGTAAAGATGCTGTATAAAAGTGACACGCGGTGACAGGGAAATTATTATACTTAGCAGCCGACCGTACGTTTTGTAGCTTAGGTCTTCTTTCTTGTGCGTTTGTGCTACCATTATTAATGAGCCATTTCTTGACTATGTTCTTGACTATGTAACCGCGTTTGTGTGGATGCGCAGACGTGTGCTTTTTGTTGTACTTGTAAAATGCAAATAAAATATTTTCAGGCTTACTCAATCTTTGGTGTCGTGTGCGTTTATTCCAGTCGAGGCCATCGTGCCACCTGGAAACCGCATTCTGTCAGTAGCCCTAAAGCCCCTCCATCCACGCGCCACCGCCGCTTTCTTAAGTAGCGACAACCGCCTTTTCCCCTCAGACCAAATCCGGTTCCGGCATTTCCGCTTCCGGCATTTCCGGTTCCGGCATGTCCGGTTTTAAGATTTCCGGTTCCGGCGTTTACGCTTCCTGGAGTTGCGCCGCGAGAATTTCCACTGTGATTGCAGACGATGGTGAGACGCCCGTGCTTAGCAACCGGTGCTAATTTGAGTAGCTCGCTCTAGCCATTCCACCAAGCGTCATTCGTGTGCATCTACGTGCTTGTTTGCGTACGCTGCGCCCGCAAGCTTTGCCTGTCGTCCCCTTTCTCTGACAAAGTGCGGAGAGCCATGGGCTGGGGCACAACACACGAACATAATTCGCCGTACACATCTGCTCGCGTCACAACACTAACAAAATTCGCCGTAAACCTTTGCACGCGTTACAACACGCGCGCACGCACCAATTCACTGCACACCTCCACTCATATCGCACAAGAAAAGCACACTTGTTTTCACCATGTCACTGAATGCCCTCCACGCAAATTTGAACTTGTTATATTTCATAGCTTCACGTCATTGCAGTTCTTCACGCAGTGCACGCACTTGGGACGTTCGTTACCTTCGATCTGCCGTACGAGACAAGTTCAACCTCAGAATCAACAGCATAAACTCTATGCGTCTGCCGTACAAATTGGCGTCGCGAACTCCTTCACTAAAGTCCCTCCATACGTGCTGGCTGGAGGGGATGTATGCTTCAAAACAAGAATTCAAAGGGGACAAGCTGTTGTATTCCGCTGAAGTAGTAGTTTGCGGTCGCTGTTTTCCAAATGCACGAAAAACGGGAGCGGTCTCCAAGCACCCAGGCACTACATTCCACTGTACGTTGTCTCTCGTGGCACAACTTGTCGCAGGTTGACGCGAAGCAGCGAACACGACCAGATCGCCGATTACAGTAGGCGGTGGTTCTTGGATGGAATCGCATTAACAGTTTCAACCGCAGCTGGTGCAATTAAAGCCTCTCCGTAGACGCGAAAGTAAACAACGCTAAAAAAACATATGGTCACTTCCACTCGGAACAGGAAGCTGAAGCTACGTAAGTTCCGCTTGACGCCGGAAGCTGAGGGGGTGAGTGGGAGAGGAGCGTGGAGGAGGAGGGCAGGTTGGCGGTACTTAACCTGGTCGGCGGTGACGCGTGGATGTAGGGGCTTTAAGTAGCCCTACACGAAATGCAACAGCTGTAGCGCGGCGGCACAACTCGGGGTAACGGCGGCGTAATAAACGAAAAACCGCTCGGGATGACCTTAAAAGTCAGTTCACAGTGTGCCTTAACTCGATATGACTCTGCACTACATGTATTCTGCTGCGCCTCGATCGTGCTCCCACCAGTTTGGTTGCTGTGTGGCAAACGTAGCGCCTACATATATATGTAGGCGCTACGTTTGCCACACAGCAACTAAACTGGCGGGAGCACGACCGAGGCGCAGCAGCCAGAAACCCAGTAAAGCCACAGAACACCTGGTAAAGCGTGTGCAAAACCCCGTTTCCGTTTCCTGTTGTACAGCGCCACCTGTGGTCCCATACTTTAGTTCACGACGCCACCGCTACGCTTATTTCCGTAGCACTGTGGAAGGTACAGTTTCCCTTCTCTAAGTTTGTATAGGTGTTCTGTGATACTTCTAGTAACGTTGGTAGGCCACTGTGTAGAGTAGCAGGCACGGGATGGTTGGCAACGGTGTGTGGCGGCCCGGGGGAGAACACGGAAGGCGTGTGTGCGCGGTCGGCATGCGGGGAGCGCGCGACAACGAACTGAGTGAGTGAAGGAATCGGCGGAGCAAGCCGCATGCGGTGCGGCGGGACGGAACGCAGACTGCGTGTGTGTGCGTGCGCCGAGGATTTCCCGAAATAAAGAACGTACTTGACAACGGAACATATTTCAGTATACGAATTATCGCAGGCGAGTTCGCAAGGCGTATCCACTTGGAACGAATTCTCAGGACTACACCAGTTTCGAGGTACCAATTTTTCAAGTGTCCGACGACAGTTCCTTGCAGTTACTCTTGTGTATAATGCATAAAAAAATGTCTTTTCATAACAATGTAAGTGGAATAACAGTATCTTTATTGCAAGTTTGACGGCGCATATTTTGAAACCTGAGCCATTCTCACAATTCATTGCAAGTGCATATGCTGTTGGATACGGACCCTTTTCCTGGCGTCACTCAAGTTCTGCGATCACATCCAATCGCCGTCGCATTCCAATTATGGTGTGCCGGGGCGCGTCTACCAGGTTACCGGATCCGTCAGACAGGTTGGCGAACACCACCTCGTGCGCCGCACGTCGAGCTATTAGAGAGCTTTAGTTTAGGGGACGCAAGGCGTTGGGGCCCCTAGAGCTTGGGTGAGTTTGCGTTTGGGTACGCAAGCAGAAACACATTATATGTTAGCGGCCCCAAACGCAATTAGGGTGCCTCAATGCGCGCGCTCCCCGCCGCCGCCCTGCAGGGTGAAGACAACCGCGTCGTCTGCTACGGCGTCCGCCATTATGATGCCCGCTCCGTAGGCAGTCAACGGGCGTCGCGCAGCTGCATGTACAGTTTGCTTTGATAGCGTGTGCTGCTTTAATGATATGTCGAGAACACGAAATTTTCAGCATCAGCAGTGTGAAGGTATCAATTTAATATTCTGTCATTTTTATTTTTAAAGCGGAATTTCCAACTGGACTTGCTGGCAGCACAAAACTGCCGTCCACACCAGCCGCGCAGAGCTTAAAAGAACGTCTTGTTGGGCTAGCTGGTGACTGTTCACCTTGGTCAAAGGCACGAAACGTACGCAGGCATGAGTCCCGCCGTCTTCCGCTGCTGTGTCTGCGTGTGTTTCATGCCATTAACCAAAGCGTAAAGACCGTTTGGCTGCCAGCTGAAACCCGATTTTGTTTAACAAGCCGCGTGCCGCCACGGGACAAAAGAATAATTGTCAAGATGGAAATCACAACGCCTAAACAGGAGACTTAGAAAACGAATTGCTCAGCTCAATAAGAGTATAGAGGAACACGCACGATATTTGCAGAAACAAAAATGGGATGAGGTGTGTAAATGTCTAGACGGAAGGATAAAACGTGGAGGCAATTGGAGTCTGCTGAGGCATCTGCTCAACGAAAAAGTCACTAAATCGAATAGACGTACGGCAGTGGCGAAACTGGTACACCAGGAGAGTCAGACTGCAAGCGCAGAGAGCATAATGGAGCGATTGGCTACTAAACACTTGCCTCTCAGGAAAGAAGATCAGGATGTGAGTTATCCCGATTACTTAGGGGTAGAATGCAAATATATGGATCAGGAATTCACCGAAAGTGAGGTACGCACGGCACTGTATGATCTGAATAGTAGGTCAGCAGCTGGCCCGGATGGCATCTCTAACAGATTGCTTAAGAATTTGGACGACGATTCAATAAAGTATCTGACCACATACATTAATGACCTATGGAAAAATGGGGTATATCCAGAAGAATGGAGGACGGCCAGTACTATCTTAATACCAAAGCCGGGCAAGCAACTCAACTTGGATAATCTGAGGCCAATTTCGTTAACATCATGTCTAGGGAAGACAATGGAGCATGTCATATTGAACAGGTTAACGAAATATGTGGAGGACAATGACATCCTACCGTACAATCTGATTGGTTTCAGATCAGGCTTGTCCACACAAGATGCCATGTTGTTAATCAAACATCAACTGCTATTAGCTAAACCAAAAAACACTCGAGCTCTCTTGGGGTTGGATGTCGAAAAAGCTTTTGACAGAATTAAGCATAGAGCAATACTTGAAGTGATTTCCGAACTGGGATTGGGGAGAAAACTCTACGAAGTGGTCAAAACCTTTCTTGGCAATCGTTCAGCTCACCTTAGACTCGGGGATATTAAATCAAAGAAGATGGATCTCGGTGACAGAGGGACGCCACAAGGGTCGGTCTTGTCACCTATGCTTTTCAACCTGGCCATGTCAAAAGTGGCAAAGGGACTAAAAGGGATAGAGGGCATTCACTTTACCATTTATGCAGACGATGTGACTATATGGACCGCTGAAGGAAGTATGGGACATGCGAAAAGCAGACTTCAGAAGAGCATTTATGAGGTAGAGTCTATTTTAGAAGGCATGGGACTCAAATGCTCTGCTAATAAGTCTGAACTCCTTGTACTCAAGAACAGAAGAAGGGGTAGAAAACCGAGGGGATACGTTCCCGAGGAAGAACCCAGGTTAGTACTGACCACGAAGGCAGGCGAATCTATTAAGCAAGTAGAATCCATTAGAGTCTTAGGGTTATTCCTGGAGGCAAACGGGGCAAATGGAAGAACAATACGACACATCACAAGCAAGACTGTGGAGGTAATAAGACTGCTAAGGAGAATCACTAACAGACACAGAGGGCTGGGAGAGGAGAGCGCCATGAGACTGGTCCACGCTTTCGCCTTGTGTCACTTCTCATATGTAGCTGGGATGCTCACTTGGACACAGACAGAGATAAACAAGTTGAACAGATTAATTAAAAGGCTAGTCAAAACAACAGTGGGGTTACCGATTAACACTCCGGATAACAAATTAATGAAACTCGGGCTCCACAACACAATAGCCGAGATAATTGAAGCTCAGCAAATTGCCCACAGAGAGAGGCTCTCTGGAACAAGGCCAGGTAGAGCAATACTAGAAGAGGTAGGATGGTGCACAACCGAATCCAAAATTTCAGGTGAAGGCACAGTAGAACTAAAAGATAGCATAAGAAAGGTAATCAAGACGACTCCTTTCCCCAGAAATATGCACCCGGTGCACAACCTGGAAAGACGAAAGGCAAGGGCCAAAGCTCTCCTGCAAGAGATAGAACACGACAGAGAACATGCGGCATTTGTAGATGCTGCGTGGGTCAGAGGAAAGAAAGCCTTTACGGCAGTAGTAGTAGATGCACATGGTCTCACTCGGGATGCTATTACAATCATGACTAAAGACACGACAGTCGCGGAACAAGTAGCGATAGCATTGGCTTTAAGGAATAATAAGTGGACGAAGATTTACAGTGACTCTAAGATGGCTATTAGACACTTTACCAATGGCTTTGTAACCAAAAGGGCTGCCCAGCTGATCGGTGAGTTGGACAGCCAAGAGATCGAAATCCGCTGGTTTCCTGCGCACATGGGGTCTATCGATCCATCTCGGAAGAATTTAAACGAGATGGCTAACGCAGCTGCACGAGGACTTACTATCCGTGCACTACGCGACCAGAACCTTAATAATATACAGGAGGAGAACAGGGACCAATTACTAACATATAATGAAATCACGAGGCATTATTACATCAACAGAAGGGAATTCCCAGTGCCACACGCTAAGCTCAATAGAGCTCAAGCGGTGACTCTGAGATTGTTGCAAACAGGAACTTATCCAAGTCCAAACTTTATTAACAAGATATATCCTGAAAGAGAGATACCAATCAATTGCGAGAAGTGTAATGGCATCATTACTCTGGATCACATGCTTTGGCAGTGTCCTGTGACTTTCACAGACTGTGACAAGGAGAGAGACTGGTGGCAGCGAGTCCTACACAGTGGAGGTCTTTTCGATCAAGTACAGGCCGTCCAGAAGGCCCATGATACGGCGGTAAAGTTAAACCTTACTGTCCCGACGTGGGAGCCGCCTGCGTCAACCTAAGGGTTGATCTTCAGGACATTAAATAAAGTTCATCATACCATACCATACCATCGCACACCCTACTTTCCAATCTTTTCGAAACAGTCATCAGTTAGCCCATTTACGGGCGGAATGCTGCAACGCTGAGTAGAAAGCAATGCTCGCAACAGTCAAATAACCACTCTGCGGTTGAAACGAGGCCGTGTGTAAGTGATGTTCTACCAATGTTGAATGGTTGTTTCGGGTTCACGGAAACTGCAGTGAACGTGGCAGCTTTTCATTTGTGTCTGCGTTACCTGTGCTGACATTTGCGAATTTTTTAACGTCGCATATTTCCACCAATTTCACATCCACGGCCTTTCTTTGTGATTTCGTATCATCGGGTGTGATGGATCCGTGGCAGTAGGCATTGGAAACTTCGACCACCGGAGGTTTTATTCACATGCACCGATACCGAACTAGTACACAGCACCATGCATTTAACCTCTATAGAAACTATAGAAACACAAAGTTCGCGGAGCCCGAACACAACAGCTTTCTTTTTCGTCTAATTCTGTCACCGCCCAAAAAAGATTTGTCGTTAAACGAACACATAGCCTTGCAATCCTAATCAATCATCACTTATCCGATATTCAAATAATTCTGCGATCCTCGGGTGGGGAAAAAATTGCGAACCACAGACAATGCATGATCAAATTACTCATGCCCAATGCACGACTACGTGGCTTCTATACATAGCAGTCACCACCAATTGTCATTAAATCAGTCATTATGAGTCGTGACATGACAAGCTTGTCATGACCATACATGTGTCATGCGTGGTCATAGGTTTCATCCCCCCCCCCATACACAAAGACACGCATGAACACACACACGCACGGACACCAAGTAACGCCCGAGTTCGACAGCGGCACAAGAATAGCGCCGGGAAAACACGTGAACACGATCCGTATGTCATTACATGAAAGGCAAGCTTAATGCTCACCTTACCTTCTACTGCGCCATGCGTATGTTCTTCCAGCTAAGTACAAAATCAAATTGTGCGAGGCGCCGGTCACAAAGAGCGCACAACGTACGCGTACTGTACGTACATCTTGACGCTGTTACAGCCGGTGTGCAACAAGCGATTAAAAACAAAGCATTTTGTGCTATCCAGAAATAAACGAGTTACACACGCATGCATATGTGCCAGATATCAAGAATACAAGACGAATACGCTACGGGAAAAAGCACACAAATGAACGAATAACTACGAATGCAGAAATGGCATAGCTTACGTTGCACACACACGACCGGTCCGTGGGTTGCCACTTGTCGCGCTTGACCTTAACCAGCCAGATGAGTCGTCTTTTCGATTCTTTAGGAAATCGGAACATCTTCCAGTCATTCCGTGAGTGGTTCGTGCACTGGGGCACGCAACATCCGGGCATTTCGGACCAGAAAACGCCGTGCACGTGTCTCTCTCGACCGACCGTAACGAAAAGTGGGTGCGCAATGGCGGCCGCCGTTCGGAAGGCGGCACTGACTCCTTCACAGAATGACTCCACCCTCCGAGAGGGCGCGCGCGTCGAGGCACCCTAGGTGGCATTAGACTTACTGTATATTGCCACGTGTACTTATCTTTATCGGGCGACCACGTTTCGCCGCCTAACAAATGTAATCGCACAGCGCGGGACGCGCCTGCATGTATCCGAAGTTTCTGGAAAGTTATCGATGCTTCTAGCTGCTGTCTGTTGTCGCCGAACCTTGTGTTATCTGATTTCATCGCGTGACTCGAATGTTGTAGAACTTTGTGGAAGGCATGCGGGTCCCAACGATTAGTCTGGAACATTCGATGACTGCTGTATAAAAGCCGATGCACTTGACCCGCTGCGCAGATTTTCGACGATCGCCGACCGTGTTCGCCGCTATCGTTGTGCTATAATTGTAGCCTATTTTTGTGGGCACAGGTTCGCCGAATAAAAGTTAGTTTTGTCTTTCACAGTATTGCTTATTGCTACTGTGTTCTTCAACGTCACCACCACGTGACAATATGCTATCAAAGGTAGCAGAGTTGCGTGTCTGTCTTATCATGCCGCTAGCGCCTCTATTGGCACAACGTCATCACGTGGTAGTCAAGCAACAGTGCATTGCGGAGAAGCAGATGCCCGGGCCAATTTTTGTATTTCCCGACGCTGCCGCTGCAGCGAACTGGATTGACACAAGTTATCGCCAGTCAAATTCAAAGCGAATCCGGCCGATCTTGGCGTTCGCTCTTCGCGCAAGGTAAATGTACCTGGTAGCGAAGCTTCCATAGGAGCCCATACGTTTAAAACATGGCGGTCCATCAGCGGTTCATGGGGCTTAGCGCCATCTGTATGTGGTGGCAACACTTCTGGCGGAAGAATAAATGATGCGACGCCATGTCCGTTAAAAGAAGAAGTGACGTCATTTTGTTTTCGAAGGCGCGAAATTTGTTTTGTTGATCTGCTTTTGGAGCTATATATTCAAATGCCCCGTCATTCGACTTGATGGGCGTTTCGAGCTTTCAGCGCGGAAAGCGATACAGGAAAAACCAGCCGTACGGTTGTCTAAATCGCACCCCTGCACAGAACATACTTTCTTCCGAGGCCAACAAAAGCTTTAGGTGTAGAGTGCTGATCCTATCGTCGGACGCCAAGCTCGTCGGCCGGCGCAGTCGCACGAGAACAACTACACAATTATCTGGCGGTCGTAACTCACTACTTTTGACTGAACAGATTAAGAAGCGATGAAGCTACCCGCGTCACCAAAGTGAGACAAACTTCGACAAGCAAAAAAGCACAAACTGTGAGGGGGGCGCATTTCAACCGGTGAACTTTACGAGTGCGCCTTTCTGCCCATTTCAAGACGTGCATTGCATTTCGAGTGATAGTGGCGTCAATCAACGCCCCCTGTAACGATGGGCCCCGAAAATAAATGCATTTATTAATAATAATAAAATTGGATAAAATTGTATTTTCTTAACTCGTCACGAATATATAAAATTGACCAGGAATTTTATTTTTGTTGAATGAATGTAACTGTCTCGCTTGAATTAAAGAAACGCTTTTTTCTTTCCCAATGTTTGTTCCCTCCAAACATAGTCGCGCTTCAATCGCCTCTCCCATAACCCCCCTTGCTGATGTCGGTGACAATCTGTACTGAACTGCTTTTCTCCCGAAGCTTCGCGACCTATTTGGATCGACCTTGGTTCGCGTGCGCGCCAGCTGCGGAGCACGTGCGCAGTGCATCTCACAGTTGGTTTATCGCAGTGTCCTCGCAGTCCCATCGGAATGATATAATGACCGGGTGCTCTGCTCCCGACTGCACGAATCGCTCTGAAAGCGGAAAAGCTTTTTATTCGATCCCATTAAATCTCATGCACCACATTGCTTTCACAGAACTGTCATAAAAAAGCCAGCTCACATTTTCATGATAATGCACTGCTTGGGTTGTTGTTTCTGAACGTAAAAGAGGTTACACTACTAAGTAAAGATATTTCATCTAGTACTGCTTATGTGAAGCAGGATGCAAGAAGAATTAATGTCGTTATTTACCATACGGTAAGGGCCTAACTGTGTTTTGCATTATTACCCATAATGTAGCTATGTCAATCCTGTGAGAGAAAAACTTTCACTACACTCCCACAGAAGGTTACTTTTGGAATCCCTGCAGTGAAAAGGCACATAATGAAGAGGCACTTGCAGGTGTGGCTGATATCCAGTGCCTGCTAGTAGGTGGGTACGTTTCTACAGCAAATTAAACGGGGTACCAGAGTCGAAATACTAATGGTTGGTCATTGATTCACCAGTAATATTTAAGACTGCCAACACGTTTGAGAGCTTCGGCGCATAAGCAGGTATGCCTATTGCAAAACCCAGTACCCAGTGCAGCACCGGATTATGGGCCCAGTGCCGCGCGCTGGGCAGGCGCGGCGTACTGGTGCGAAAAACAGCTCTAGTGCGTTAAATTCGCGGTGTCTGGCCACCGTATATATATTTTTTGAGAGCAGAAAGCAACAGAGAGCGTTTCGGTTGAATAAAAAAGAAACAGACAAGCTCCGACCAGGACTCGATCGTCGGACCTACAGATCCCAAGCCCGGTACTTCCCCACTACGCCACGCCAGGAGCCGAACGACGACACATTATTTTCCACGTCAAGGACCGAGAAGCAGTTTTAGTTTCACAGAGAAGACTCGCTCAGTCATGGTAGATGCGCTATCGCCCAGCAACCAAACCTTAGGCCTATACCACAAAGAAAATTTTGCTGTACATATTCAGTAGCGTGCTCGGAAGTGCCACAACACCGATTTTCACTTGCGATTGGCATTTTAACTTCGAAAAAAGTCCTAAATGAACCACCGACCCGAAACGCTGTATGGGCTGTTACTACCGATTTCGATAGCCGTTTCTTGTTCTTCACGCGAAGGATATACATCGTTTTCTTAGTTCAGTGATGCCTTTCAGTCGACACGTCTGTCTATTGATATATGTTCGTCAGAGAAGCGCAGGCTAGGGCTGTCAGCCTTCGGCGACAGCACATACATACCTGTGTTTATGACGCGTCACATCGGCGCTCATCGCTACTTGTGCTGGCACTGCAAACATGAAAAAATGGTTTATTTAAGAACATTGATGTGAAAGCTGAAATATCGTCATTTATCCTTCTTAGACTTCTTGATTCCTGAGCCTAGACGCGCCGAGAGCGTGCAGACGGACTCGGCGGATACGCTTGGCCTAAGCTACGGTGGGGACCGATCTCGGCGCCTTTTTCTTGACGATCTTATTCAGTCAGCTGTTTCGATGCACTTTGTTTGCGATTAGGCGGAAAAGCAGTCCACAAGCGATGCAAAAGCGCCCACGGTTGATCGACGATACGGTAGGCATGTCGCCTGCAAAAACAGAGTGCGGCTTCGCCGCATAGATTTGGTTGCTTCCCAGGCAAGATGGCGGACCTACGCGCAACTCTGTTACCTTTGGTAGCATATACAGTAACTCTAGGTGGCATGCGCTCGCAGCGCCATCAACGTCTGATCGTTGTTGCGTTATTATTTTAAAAAAATATGAAATCAAGCATATGAACTAAAGTACATTAAACTATTTTTATTACAAGCAGGTAATATTGTCACAAGCTATCATGAACCACGCCTGCCGCGCAGACAACGAGATGCAAGAAAGAAGACAACGACGTTAGCCAAGCTGCCGAGAGACCGCTCTTCAACAACCGCGCCTATCAACCAGATTCATCTGGTTCTGCCTTAAACACCTCGTGTGTAACATTTGGTGGAGGTGCTGGGTATTTTGCTTTGGTGGCCATGATTGAGCGCGACGGCGAAAGTCCGGCGAGGCGATGGCTTCGGCGTAGCTCTTGTGCTGGTGGCTCCATTGTAGGTCGTGGGAGTTACCCCGCACAGCTCCAATACAATAACTGTAACGCTGCCAGTCAGCTTAGGAACGTTTTCTTCTTGGCCGGCACGGCGTTGGTATGGTATGACAAGCACGCGGACATGCTAACTACATGGACACGCTTTGTTGAGGAGATCAAAAAGTGTTTAGGTGACTCGGACGCAAAGAGGAAACGTGCGGAACTCACATTAGCCCAGAGAGCTCAGGTACCCGGCGTGACTTGCACTACCTATATCAAAGAAATTTTGAAGCTGTGCCGATCCGTCAACCCTGAAATGACAGAGGAAGATAAAGTGGGGCACGTGGTGAAAGGAGTAGCGGAAGACGTGTACAACTTCCTCATTGGTAAAGAAAACTTGCACACTGTATCAGAACTGATACGGCACTGCCGTACGTTCGAAGCGCTGAAGACTCGCCGAATTACACCAAAGTTTGGACGGCTGGCTAATGTAACGACTGTAGCAAGCGTTGACACGAGTCCTCCGCTCCCAGACCTTTCGTCCGCCATCCGCCAGATAGTCCCCGAGGAGCTCCAGCGACATGACGAACAAGCACGTTATGCGGCGCCACGTTGCAGCTCTTCCGTTTTCCGAGACACTCTTTGGGAACCCCCTTCTGCTACTTGGAACCACTCGGTGAACGTCGCGGATCTTAACGGCTCCAGAGACGAACCGCATTACATTACGACCGAACCACCACGCAATGATTCGCTCCCTCAACGTTTTGATCCATGCCCACGCAACTTTCGTCCACGAAGACTCGCCGCTACCTACGACTTTCAAGGGGAAGAGCCTCGTTACCCTCAACCGATGTCTTCGGCAGAATACTTCAATCCGCATTCTGAAGTTCGCCCTTCGCCAGTGTGTTACTGCTGCGGCATGCCTGGCCATGTAGCTAGGTACTGCAGCCGACGCTGAGCATCAAACTACGGATCGTCAGCGCCGACTATGCGGTCTAGCGGTCGTACACTGCGCACTCAGTGGCCAGGAGACTCCACTTCAGGAAGCCACTTTCGAGAGGACCGGTGCACCGCCCAGAAAACCTACTTTGGAGAAGAAAGAACCCGGAACCGCTACGGCTCCCCTGCCTCCGACCGTACTCTGACGCCACCACCAGCCTTCCGAGCCGCCCGATCGTCACCACGTCACCATCGCCTCGGCGCCGTTTCGTGTCGCCCGATGGAGGTGAGGTCGCTGGAAAATGTGTGCTGCCGACTCAACTGCCTCCAACTATTTTCATGCTAAAGAATAAGGTTCATGTACTGAGTGATGGGGTCTCTACAATGGCTTTAGTCGACACGGGAGCAACTGTCTCGGTCATGAGTGTGGGGTTTAAAGGCCTTCTGGGACGCAAGGTTATGTTTCGTTGGGACCAGTGCTCAAGTTTCCGTGGAGTCAGTGGTGAATCATTATACCCGGTTGGTGTGTGTAACGTGGATGTGTCTTTGGGTGGGAAAGTTTTTTATGCAGAGTTTACTGTTCTTCCTCACTCCTCGCATGACGTGATTCTGGGGATTGACTTTTTGCATTTGTGTGGTGCGAATGTTGACTGCCGGACGGGAGAACTCAGTGTCGACACCAGTGTTTCACCTGTGCTCTTTGAAGGTGAAGCTTGCCCGGAGAGTGTGTTGTGCGTGTCTGAGGATACAGTTGTGCCCGCCTTATCCGCGATACCTGTTGCCATCGCCTGTTCATCTCCGACTCCTATCTCGTTCGATGCTGCAGTGGAACCTGTACATCGGAACTGCCTCAAGAAAAACATGTTAGTTCCGCACTACGTGGTCTCAGTGACCAATGGATGCGCGGGGCTGTGGGCGCTAAACTGTTCCACTGAAGCGGCAGTGCTACCTCAAGGCCTAAAGATTGCCACGTTTCAGGAAGACTCGCCCATATCGGTGGCAGTACTTACAGAGCTCCCCGATGGAGGAGCAACCAGTGTCTCGAGCCCCGGGAGCTCGAAGATACTTTCCATGGTTGATAAGTCCCTCAGCGATCACGAGCGTCGAGTTTTGATGGCCCTGCTTAGGAAACATACCTCGGTATTCGACTTTAATTGCGCAGCACGATGGCCCGCCATCGATTCCTGCGTCCAGAACTCGTCCCCGCATCAACACAGGAGCCGCCCAGCCTATCTGACAAAAACCTTATTGTGTATCCCCGTCAGAACGCAAGATAATCAGCGATCAGGTCCAAGAAATGATATGCAAAGGCGTCATTCGAGGATCATCTAGTCCTTGGGCAGCCCCCGTGATATTGGTGAAGAAGAAAGACGGTATGTGGCGGTTCTGTGTTGATTACCGTCACCTAAACGCCGTTACTAAGAAAGATGTATATCCGCTCCCACGAATTGACGACGCCATCGACTGTCTCTTTGCGGCATCTTACTTTTGCTCAATCGATTTACGGTCAGGTTACTGGCAAATTCCTATACACAAGGACGACAGAGAAAAGACAGCATTTGTAACACCCGACGGACTATTCGAGTTTAACGTGATGCCTTTCGGGTTGTGTAACGCGCCCGCAACGTTCGAAAGGTTCATGGACACGATATTACGGGGCTTAAAATGGGAAGTTTGCATGTGCTACTTAGACGACGTTGATCTTCGGGCGAACGTTTAGTGAGCACAACAAACGTTTGGATTTGGTCTTGAACTGCTTGGAGAAAGCGGGTCTTGTGCTCAATTAAAAAAAAATGCCGTTTCGGGGGACGACAAACTCTTGTGCTAGGCCATCTGGTCGCTAAAGGAGGCATCCGACCAGATCCACAAAAGACTGCGGCCGTAGAAGCATTTAGAGTACCCAACTCTGTAAAGCAGTTAAGAAGTTTCTTGGGCTTGTGCTCCTATTTTCGCCGATTCATTCCCCGGTTTGCTGACACGGCTCATCCCCTTACACGCCTTCTCCTAAAAGGCGTTCCCTTTGAGTGGACTGCAGATTGCGACTCATCGTTTCGCCAGCTCAAGTTCCTTTTGACATCCCAACTAATTCTTCGCCACTTTGATCCTTCATCACCAACTGAGATTCACACCGATGCCAGCGGCGTAGTTCGGCTGTGCTAGTTCAGCGTGTTGGCGACAGTGAGCACGTGATCTCTTACGCTAGCCGGTCCTTGAGCCGCTCCGAGCGCAACTACACAGTCACCGAACAAGAGTGTCTGGCGGTCATCTTCGCCGTGTAACGGTTTCGTTCGTATATCTATGGGCACCCCTTCACTGTGATAACAGATCATCATTCGCTATGCTGGCTTGTGAATCTGCGGGATCCCTCAGGACGAGTAGCGCGCTGGGCCCTCCGTCTACAGGAATATGATTTCGTTATTTGCTACAAAAGTGGCCGGCGACATGCTGACGCTGATTGTCTCTCTCGGATGCCACTTCAAACAACTGAATGTGATGCGGACAATTTTGATGAATGCATCGCTTTTGTGTCCCCGGAATTTCCGGATATGGGTACCGTCATCTCCGAGCAGCACAAGGACGAGAACTTACAACCGCTCTTCGCGGCGGCACAGGAGTCACCTGCAGGCAGTCGCTTTCGCCTACGTGATGGTGGCGCGCTGTATAAGAAGAGCTACTCGACCACCGGTGCACGCTACCTTTTAGTTGTCCCCAAGAACCTTCGCCACCAAGTATTACACGCCATGCACGATGACCCAACTTCCGGTCATCTTGGTTCCACACGTACACTCTACCGGGCTCAAGAACGTTTTTACTGGCCTAAGATGTGGAAAAATATCGAACGGTACGTCGCCAGCTGCTCTCAATGCCAGCGCTACAAGCGTCCGCCACAAGCGCCACATGGCCTGCTTCAACCAGTTCCCCCTTCTAGCGTCCCCTTTGAGCAAGTTGGTATAGATCTTCTGGGCCCTTTCCCGCGATCCTGCAAGGGTAATCGTTGGGTTATCGTTTGCGTAGATCACCTTACCCGCTATTGTGAGACCGCCGCATTGCCATCAGCCACAGCTACAGAAGTTTCTATCTTCTTGCTGGCTAACGTTATACTCCGACATGGACCTCCTCGCATAGTAATCAGCGATCGTGGGCGACAGTTTACCGCGGTCGTGGTTGAAGAAACCCTTCGTCTGTGTTCATGTACGTAGCTTCCGCCATTCTACGCCTTACCATCCACAAACTAATGGTCTGGTCGAGCGCACAAACAGAACGCTTGCCAACATGCTGTCCATGTACGTCGATTCAGCACAGAAGAATTGGGACAGTATCTTGCCTTTCATTGCCTATGCCTTCAATACCGCGAGACACGAGACCACTGGTTACTCACCATTTTAGAGCGCAGCTCTTTGGCGTCCGTTCCTGGGTTTCGCGTCGTCGTCGGCGTCGTCGTCGGCCTCGTAACCAGCTCCGCTCCCCTTTCATCCCCCCAGCGCTAGCAGCGACCGACTGATACCGCTGGATGCCGCTGACGCCGCTAGAGAGTCAAGATAACGTGACTGCATAGAACACCGTCGCCGCCATGCAGAAAGAGGAGGAAAGGGTCCCCCCCCCCTGTTCTTGTGTGGCGGATAGCTGGGGTTGACTCACTATCGCCGTCAGCGGCATCAGTCAGTCGCTGCTATCTCTTCCCTCCTCCCTTTATCGTGTTGTCCGCTTGCTGCGCGCACTTCTGCCCCCATCGTTTGCCGCTGGGTGTACACGCCGCCCCCCTCCGCTTCCGCTTACTGCTGGTTGCTCTCGACGGCGGCGATGAGCCTCCGCTTCGGCGGCGCGAACTGCAGGGTCTTCTCGGCGGCGGCGATGAGCTTCTGCTTCAGCCTCGCTTACTGCTGGTTGCTCTCGACGGCGGCGATGAGCCTCCGCTTCGGCGGCGCGAACGGCAGGGTCTTCTCGGCGGCGGCGCTTAGCCTCTGCTTCCCCCACGGCTGTGACAACCTCGCGAGGCACTTGTATAGATCTCGTCTTTGAGAATCAAGCATTGGTGTACCAAGTCGAACATATATCAGTCTATTTCTCCGACCACAAAGCTTCCTTCATGACTGTCAAGAACTGTTAGTGGAGTCTTTGTTAAAGGAATACGTGTGAAAAATAAAAAACAAATTATGCGATAGCGCATACATGTGTTGCTCGATTTCTTTGCCTCAATCTATCCAAAAGGTGAAACAGCTTATTTGCTGCGCTCACATTTCGCATTAGGAAGTAACGTAATCGTCGGTAATTTTTTCCTTCTGTATGCTCGTCCGCCGCGCTACACCCTCGACACCATATTTCCCTACTTCGCTCATGACAACGAATCAATTGATGCGATCCTATGTCGAGCAGAAGAAGCGCTACGCCTCGCTAGGCTACGCACCCTAGCATCGCAGGACCGGTCCAAGATACGCTATGATGGGCGTCACCGCCACGTTTACTTCGACCCTGGTGACCTTGCGTGGCTCTGGACGCCGTTGCGGAAGCGTGGCTTGTGCCAGAAGTTTCTCGCCCACTACGTCGGCCCTTACGTTATTCTGGAGAGCCTCAGCGAAGTAAACTACCGCATTGCGCGTCTCACGAGCAGTGGACGACGCTCGGCCAAGGCTGAAGTGACACACGTCGCGCGTCTGAGGCGTTACAACCCACGATATGACTGACTCGCCCGGCGGGCTTTGTCTGCCAGCTGGGAAATGTCACAAGCTATCATGAACCACGCCTGCCGCGCAGACAACGAGATGAAAGAAAGAAGACAACGCCGTGAGCCAAGCTGCCGAGAGACCGCTCTTCAACAACCGCGCCTATCAACCAGATTCATCTGGTTCTGCCTTAAACACCTCGTGTGTAACAATATATATAAAAACGACGTCTCCGGACACTTGGCAAAATATAAAATTATCTAAGCGCCTACGTTACGACTCAGGCCGAGCCGAAACAATCCAAACATACGTTTGGTAACATGTTTGGTAAACTGTAGTTAGGCGTCTCGTGCAGCATAATCCGTTGTGGTCTGTGCTTTGTTTATTTAGAGCCTCCTGCAAATTTCGACATGCCGCCGTTGCAGCGACAGCGTGCCGGTGTGCTCGGCAACCAGCTTCTTTACCACATCGGCTGTGAAATGCACACGTGCACACGTCCGCGCCGGCGCAGCCATGTTCTCCGTCTATGTGACGGGATGTGCGACTTGTCTCGGTTGGTCTCGCTTCTCGTAAGTTGTCGTGCACCGCGAGGCACGTGGGTAACCTGACCTCTTAGGGGCAGCGATGTTTGCAGCCGCCCCAACAACCCAAGGACGCAAGTAGACGTAGCGGTTTGCGCATGCGCAGTACCGTCGCCCCTAGTTCTTGCGTACGCAAGCCGCTTGCGTCCCCTAAACTCCCCCCCCTCCTGCTTGACTTCCCGAAAGTGCAACTGGAGGCTGGCATAGTTCAAGGTAGTTGATCTTGTTCCCAAGCAAAGCTGTTTTGCGGCACTGGAATGTCGTTCGAGAACAACCCGTGACCTCCAACTGAGCGCTTCCAGGCGAGGAGGCGACGCCGGAGGCAAGTCAACCATCGGACAATGGAGCCCTTGGGGCGTCCCCATTGTCCGAATGTGTGACGGCACTTGCACGGGCGCCTACTATTAGAGGAAAATGACGACACCCTGAGCTGGCTCGACGAGTGCCCGGAAATTACGTGACCCCAAGAGACCGAAAGGGTTAAAAGCGAGAGACAGAGGAAGAGTTTTTTTTTTCATTCTTCTTGACACGGGCCACAGCGTCCGATTTGCTGCTGGCCGTCGATGACTTTATGACTGTTCATTACTTTGTGTTATTACTGTAAATATTATAAATGAACCTTCAGTTCTCAAAATTCTGCTCGACGTCGGCCAACACCCGTACACAACGGCAAGATCTAATAACTGGTGGCAGTGGTAAGGATGAACCTTCCTCCAAAGAAGTCCTGAGGAACTGGGAACAAAGAAGAAAAAAGCGATGTACCACGCGAGGCAATGGCAATGCTCAACCCTCTCAGAGGTTATGAAATATCGGTCACAACAACGCCTCAAGAAAGCACATCTCCCTGTCTGTTCTGTGTACTGTTAGGGATGGCCGGACGCCAAGGGCGATACGTCATCCCCTTACCCTCTACATGGTCGTGGCACCGTGGGTGCTACGTCATCCCCTTACCCTCTCCTGGTCGTGGCACCGTGGGTGATACGTAATTCCCTTCCCCTCTCATGGTCGTGGCACCGTGGGTGCTACGTCATCCCCTTCCCCTCCCATGGTCGTGGCACCATGGGTGCTACGTCATCCCCTTCCCCTTTCATGGCGGTGGCACCGTGGGTGCTACGTCATCCCCCTACCCTCTACATGGTCGTGGCACCGTGGGTGCTACGTCATCCCCTTCCCCTCTCATGGTCGTGGCACCGTGGGTGCTACGTCATCCCCTGCCCCTCTCATGGTCGTGGCACCGTGGGTGCTACGTCATCCCCTTACCCTCTACATGGTCGTGGCACCGTGGGTGCTACGTCATCACCTTCCCCTCTCATGGTCGTGGCACCGTGGGTGATACGTCATCCCCTTACCCTCTACTGGCCGGTCCCCACGGCACCGGAGAGGTCATTCACCCGACCTCCTCCCCGGATTCGTCGAAAAGAGGATCGACTTCTCCTACCCGTGCTCGGTATTGCAGGAGGAGGGGCCCACTCTCGGTGCCTGTCACGTGTCATCGACGGAAGCAAGATCTCGCCCACACTTGTAGAGAGCCTATTTAACGGGCTCCGAAATATACTTCATACTTCATACTTCATGCTTTTTTATTTTCTTTCAACTACCTTTGAATAAACAGTGCAAGTTTCGCACTAGCAAATCGTCTCGCCCCTTCTTGGTCGCCATGATCTACCGGATGCCTGCAGCCCACCGACAACGCCACGCTACCCAATAAGTAATGTCGGTCGAGCTTCGATAGGCAGGCGCCGCTACTTCTCGGCAGCAGTACGGTACGCTACCCTGGAGTACGCAACAAACTGGCTGGCAGCGATTGGGATACGGAATCCTGGAGACCCCAACTTGGACGACAACTACGATATCGTAGCCTCTTCGTCCTTGCAACAACGTTCGGAAGGAAGGTGTCTGGATCATGACTGCATGTGGTGAGTGCACGGCTTTTCTTCACTGAGATATCACTTGGCTTTTATGTATTTTTTGGAAAGTACATAGCAGTGATTTTTCTTTAATCCGTTGACGGAAGTCTGAGTACGTCAAGGTTGTATAGAGTGAAGGTTTAGCAGCACTAAGGGCAGCCATGAACTTGAAGGCACTAAAGAAGCCGGAATTGTTGAGCTTGGCCAAAGAGTTGGGTCTCCAAATTGCCGAATCAAAGAGAAAGCCGGAGATCATTGAGGCGATCGAAGCGACCGGGGCAGACGATGAGGAACTGACGGAATGCCTAGAGGGCATTAAAGAAAGAGAGGAAGAGCGTAAGCGCCTAGAGGAAAAAGAGGAGCGCGAGCGGGCTGCACGTGAGGCCCAAGAAGAGCGAGCCGCACGTGAGGCCAAAGAAGACTGCGACCTCGAAATGAAGCGTCTAGAGATTGAGCTCTTGAAAGCACAAAATTCTGAAAGACCTAGCACAGAGGCACGCGAAAATGAACGCAGAATGACAGACTTGGTGGCACCCTACGCAGTAGGAGGGGACATAGGTCTTTTTCTGGTACAGTTTGAGCGCACGTGTGAGAAGGCAAAATTCGCGAGAAACACGTGGCCGCAACGCTTGCTTACGTTACTGCCACGTGAGGTAGCTGATATTATCGCCCGCATAGGGAAAGAAGAAGCAGAGGACTTCGATGAAGTCAAAGCAAATCTGCTTAAAAAGTATAGATTATCAGCTGAAGCATTCAGGCGAAAGTTCAGGGAAGTCGAGAAGACCAAAAGTGAGTCATATTGAGATTTTGCATACACCTTGGAGATAAACCTGAAGGAATGGCTCAGAGAAGAGGGTGCACTCGGCGATACCGAAAAGACAATGCAGTGCGTTGCCTTAGAACAGTTCTACCGCCGGCTGCCAGTAAACATCAAGCATTGGGTTCAGGATAGGCCAGGCGTAGACACTATCACGAGAGCGGCGAATCTCGCTGAGGAGTACGTAACCCGCCGTGCGTTCGAAGGCAACGAAGCTCCTAAGAAGGAGGTGACTAAATACAGACCCGACAGGCCAGAGCGTTGGTCGAAGTCGAATCAGTATAAATCAAAGGAAAGGTCAGATTCAGTGAAAAGTAGTGACGAGAACAGCAAGGGAAGGGAGGATTCACCCGAACAGAGGGCAGAAAGGCAAAAGAAAAGGGCTTTCGAGGCCAAGAAAGCAATAGTTTGCTACAACTGCCAGCAAACGGGACATATCTCCGTGGGATGCAAAAATCCCAAACTAGTGTTGGTGTGACTAACTAGTAACGAGGAAAACCTGAAATTGCTAGAACCGTACATTCGAGACCTCGTGGTAAACGGCAAACCGTGTAGGGTGCTTCGCGACTCAGCAGCCACAATGGACGTAGTGCACTCGTCGTACGTAGAGTAAGGCCAGTTCACGGGAGAATGTGCTTGGATAAGGCAAGCCGTGGAAACCTCCAGTGTTTGTCTCCCTGTGGCCAAGATTCGTATCGAAGGACCTTTTCGAGTACTAGACACTGAGGCTGCCATCTCGGCACATCTCCCGCCTCAGTATCCATATTTGTTTTCTAACAAATCTGAAGATTTGCTACGACGCAGGGGAATCGGGTTTAGTGAAGGGATAGTGCAAGCCTTAACTCGTTCCAAGGCACGGGAGCTCGCGGCCAAGGCAGTGTACGAGTGTCCAGTAATGGAGGAAATAGGTTTGAAGGAGGATTCGTCCACCAGTACCGAACCGGACGGCCCTATAGGGGATGATGCGGAAGGTACGCCAGCTAATGAAGAAGTCAGGAAAGCAGCAGAGCCTGAAATGTCTCGCGAGGCAGAATGCAGGCAAAGGTTATTGAATATAAGCCCGGCCACATTGATTGCTGAGCAGGAAAAAGATTCCACCCTGCGTAACCTAAGCCCTGACGCTAAAGAAGGTGTAGCCAAACAGAACGTGAAATTCCTAAACAGGGCAGGCGTCCTCTATAGAAAGTACACCAGTCGAAAGGGAGTGAAATTCGACCAACTCGTGGTGCCGCTTCCCTATCGTGAGCAGCTCCTGCACCTGGTTCACGGGGGCTTTTGGACAGGACATCTGGGCATTCGTAAAACAAAGGACCGCTTATTGCAGGAATTTTACTGGCCCGGCTGCTTTCGAGAAATAGAAGCATTTGTAAGAAGCTGCGACACATGTCAACGCATAGGCAAGCCCGGAAATAAGGCTAAAGCGCCAATGAAACTTGTTCCCATTATCACGGAGCCATTTCGCAGGCTCATAATAGACACAGTGGGACCACTTCCTGCGACGCAGTCTGGCTATCGACATATTCTTACGGCACTATGCCCCGCAACGAAATTTCCCGAGGCAGTGCCTCTCAAAGAACTGAGCTCGGTGGAGATCGTCAACGCGCTTTAATCTATCTTCGCGCGAGTAGGGTTTCCCGCAGAAATCCAGTCAGATCAAGGATCCGTCTTTACGAGCGCACTGACCTCGACGTTTCTGGAAAGGTGCGGCATTAAAATTATCCATAGCTCAGTGTACCACCCGCAGTCCAACGCAGTAGAGAAAGTCCACTCAGTCATGAAACGGCTTTTGCGAGCCCTTTGTTATGAGTACAAAGCCGATTGGGAGAGCTGCTTGCCTGCAGCCATGTTCGCGCTTCGAACGGCACCGCACGAATCAACAGGTTTTTCACCTTCAGAGCTCGTTTACGGACGCTGCCTTCGCTCCCCTCTCCGCATTGTTCGAGAAGCCTGGGAAGGCCGGGCAGACGATCCTTCGGTTGTGGCATATGTGCTAGAGCTGTTGGACCGTCTGCACGCTTCTCAGGAATTAGCAGGGCAGGAAATGCGTAAGGCACAAAGCAAGGCTAAGCGCTACTATGACAGGACGGCTCGCACGCGACGCTTTGAAGTGGGGGAAAAGGTAATGATCCTGAAACCCTCGTTGAAAAACAAACTAGAGGTTCAATGGGAAGGACCGGTTGACATAATTCAGAAATTATCTGAAACAAACTACGTAATCACGGTACCGGGAAAACGAAGGACACAACAAGTGTACCATAGCAATCTACTTATACCCTACAGGCCGCGGGAAACCATTGTGAACATGTCCCTTAACCAACATGAGGAAATGCCTGTCGACTTTCCAGAGTTACCAGCAGTGACGGAGACAAAGACATTGACGAGACCATTGATAAGTTAGTAGAACAGGCGGAGTTGAATCCCATTCAGAGGGCCGAACTGAGGGAACTCGTGTTTGAATTTAAAGACGTATTTTCAGACACACCGGGCAGGACGACTGCGATCGTTCACGATATCGAGTTAACCTCGTCGGACCCTGTTCGTTCGAAAGCTTATCGCGTTTCGCCTCGTCAACGTGAAGTCATGACCGCTGAAATAAAGATGTTAGAGCTAGGTGTAATCGAGCCAGGAGAGAGTGATTATACCTCGCCTCTTATCTTGGTTGAGGTCCCAGGAAAAGAGCCGCGGCCATGTATCGACTACCGCAGGCTCAATTTAATCACGAAGGACCAGACTTATCCAATACCGCATATCGAGGAAAGGCTTGAAAAGGTGAGCAGTGCTAATTTCATCTCTACGCTCGATTTAGTCAGAGGGTATTGGCAGGTTCCATTGACCGAGAGGGCAAGCAGGCTTGCAGCGTTTATTTCCCCGATGGGAACCTTTCTTCCGAAAGTCCTGAGTTTTGGATTG
Organism: Dermacentor variabilis; assembly: GCF_050947875.1. Taxonomy (NCBI): domain Eukaryota; kingdom Metazoa; phylum Arthropoda; class Arachnida; order Ixodida; family Ixodidae; genus Dermacentor; species Dermacentor variabilis. Next base: position 88,384,997 of record NC_134568.1, read on the forward strand.
AAGAATGCGCCATATTGCTTCTCTAGCCTTATGGACCAGGTGCTACGAGGAATGGAGGACTTTGCACTTCCCTATCTCGATGACATAGCTATCTTTTCTTCATCATGGGCGGACCATATGCAACACCTGCGAACCGTGTTGTGTCGGCTACGAGAGGCCAACTTAACTGTTAAGGCTCCCAAATGCCAATTAGGGCGCGCGGAGGTAGCTTATCTAGGTCATGTAAAAGGGCAAGGCCATCGTCGACCTTCCGAGGTTAAACTGACCGCGATAGACAACTTCCCGCAACCACGCACCAAGCGGGACATCAGATCATTCCTTGGCTTGGCGGGTTATTACCAAAGATATATTCCGCGGTATTCCGAGATTGCGAGTCCTTTAACGGATGCTCTCAGAAAAACAGAACCACAAACGGTAAAGTGGGATGACGCGAAAGAAAAGGCTTTTAGTATGCTGAAGAACGCACTAACGAGTCAGCCAGTGTTGAACGCGCCCGACTACTCTAAGCCATTCATTCTTCAGTGTGATGCCAATGAAAGGGGTATGGGGGTGGTGCTCTGTCAAAAGAGAGATGACGAGAACGGACATCCTGTACTGTACGCCAGTAGAAAGCTTTCAGTTCGTGAGGAAGCATACAGTGCATGAGAAAAGGAATGCGCCTGCGTAGTTTGGGCGGTACAGAAGCTAGCTTGCTATATCGCTGGCTCAAGATTCACCATAGAGACTGCCCATTGTCCCCTCACATGGCTGCAGTCCATGTCTACGAAAAGCGGTCGTCTTTTGCGCTGGAGCTTGGCTCTTCAACAGTACACCTTCGATATTCGCTACAAGAAGGGTAAGCTTAACCGCAATGCCGATGGTTTAAGTCGTTGCCCCTAGAGTATCGAAAGCCTCATGCTCATCCGGGTTTCCGTGGCATTTTTTTTTGTTTCGTGCATTCATATGTTTTCCGAAGTGAAGCCGACTGTTAGCTGATTTTAATGACCACGCCCTAACGCTTTCAAGAAATGGCTGGTTTTAGTGTTGAGGGGGGGCGGACGCGCGTAGGAAACGGGAAAGGTGTAGCGGGTTTTCTTTTTTTGTTAAAAGCCGGGTGTGTCTTGGGGGAGAGTGGCCTTGTGCTCGCTGCTTTGTGGTTGTGGGTCCGGCACTGTTCTGGGGTGATTGCTTGCCCACGCAGGAGACGGAAAGTTGCGAGACCTGCTTGCAAAGACCAATTTAACCGGACCGGACCAAGGAGAAAAGTCACGAGAGCGCCACGAGGACGGATGACCACTCCCCGGAATCTACCTGCTACGAACGAAGGGTTCGTGACCTCTACGGGGAATCCTGATACCGAAACGCCGATCCCTCCTACAGCGGCTGCTGGCCCCTACACGTCGGGATCTTCCTCCCCCGCCGGAGATGCTGTTAGGGATGGCCGGACGCCAAGGGCGATATGTCATCCCCTTACCATCTACATGGTCGTGGCACCGTGGGTGCTACGTCATCCCCTTCCCCTCTCATGGTCGTGGCACCGTGGGTGATACGTCATCCCCTTCCCCTCCCATGGTCGTGGCACCGTGGGTGCTACGTCATCCCCTTCCCCTCCCATGGTCGTGGCACCGTGGGTGTTACGTCATCCCCTTCCCCTCTACTGGCCGGACCCCACGGCGCCGGAGAGGTCATTCACCCGACCTTCTCCCCGGATTCGTCGAAAAGAGGATCGACTTCTCCTACCCGTGCTCGGTATTGCAGGAGGAGGGGCCCTCTCTCGGTGCCTGTCACGTGTCATCGACGGAAGCAAGATCCCGCCCACAATTGTAGAGAGCCTATTTAAGGGGCTCCGAAATATACTTTATACTTGATACTTAATGCTTTTCTTATTTTCTTTCAACTACTTTTGAATAAACAGTGCAAGTTTCGCACTAGCAAATCGTCTCGCCCCTGCTTGGTCGCCATGATCTATCGGATTCCTGCAGCCCGCCGACAACGCCACGCTACCCAATAAGTAATGTCGGTCGAGCTTCGATAGGCAGGCGCCGCTACTTCACGGCAGCAGTACGGTACGCTACCCTGGAGTGCGCAACAGTACCACGCAGACAGCAGTGGTGCACGCAAGGTATTCACCGCACTCGAGTACTCACCGATCTCGTGTTAGATTAACCGTTGAAGAAATTAAGCTTTCGCTGCCAACGTCACCGCTAATTATTGTTAATCAAATCAACCAGCACAGAAAGCTTCGCTTACATCGATTCCTACAGGGCGTGAGATCTGCATAACATTTTTTTTCGGGTCATTTTGGTCACCTCTTGAAAAGAAACCAAGTGGGTTCCGAAACGTACGGATCATTTTAATGTAGAGGGTTTCGTTGAAATGCTCTTTAGCGCCGAGCCGGTGCAATGAAATGCACCAAGCGAGTACCGGTACGAACGAGAAACTTGCATGACTCGACTGTGCGCATGTAACATTCACGAAGGAAAAAAAAGCGTGTTGGCTAAGGCAGGTATCAGCAGCGAGGTAATGAAGTGTCCCTGAACATATCTTTCTGGTAGGACAAGTTGACAAGTTAGCGGCGCTCACTGGCAGGCGACAACATGTTTCGGAGCATTTTGTGTTGGTGCTGTGTGATAGAGTCTGCAACTTGATGTTCTCGGATGGATGGATATATGATGTTTAATGGCGCAAGGGCCAGGTGTGGCCATAAGAGCGCCATGCTAGTGTTAATGAGTTCGCAGTGGACTGATGTGTTCTGTGATCTTAATGTGACGTGTCTGTAAAGGGCCTAAAAGAGTTGATGTATATTCCATAATATCTAAGTGTGGTAAAATTATGGGAATGACTATTGACGTGTACTATGAAGATTAGAATGCAGAGCGAAAGAATGATGCAAACTTGATATTCTCGACGTGTTGCGGACAGATTTCGCAATGTGAAAAGCCATTCATCGACAAAAATCTGGCATGATTTCCGGCATGTCCGTGAATGCAGGCACGACAAAACTTCGGGTGGCAGGTGGGGGTCGACGCCCCATATAAGTCCTTCCCCTCTGGCCACGCCGCTGCTCGGAAGCATCCGTATGGCTTCCGTGGCCCCACACGTCGCATCTGTCAAGTTGTCGGGACGGAAGTTTCATTTCTTCATCTGAACCATGCCATGGCAGCTGACACAGGTCTCCTCGATGGCGTCACGCGAAGCGGTGGACCAATCACGTGCGACGGCGGAGCCATGCAGCGCTATCGCCCGAGGCGGTAGGGCTTTAAAAATATTTATGCGTTTCCAGGCAGGGTTTATGATTCATAGTGAGATAAATGAATTCTAGCTGAAAGCCATAATCTTTAAATGTGGGCTCTAAACTAAACGAAAAAGAAATTACGAACTCCACATGTCACCCTAGAGAGATGTAATGGTGCAGCATTTGGGGAACTCTATCATTTATTTAACCCTAAAAAGTTCGCATTGGGTAAATATCTTCGCGCGGCCTCCGAGGTCTTGAGCTGACGCCGCGCCCTCTCAGGCTCTCTGCGTGACGAAGAGCATCGCGTACTCTTCCCCTCTTTTCCAAATGATGTATATCTGGTACGAGGGCGACTTCCTAACCAGCGGCGCGTTGCTCTGGCGTTTCGGCGGCACATAGTTTCCGCGCTATAGTTTGGCTTGGCGATGCCGTATCCACTTCGGACACGACTGTCTTCTTGCAAGACACCTTGGCGAATGACGCAATCCACGCAGGGGCTCCTTTATACAACCCATGGAGCGTAGTTGATGATGCAATCGACGCCGCGACATGCCCCACCAAGCAAACGAACATGATGCAATCAGCAAAGGACAGCGTTGTGCTGACGTATCACCTTCGCACACCTCTTCCGATTCTCCTGTCCGACAACTGCGGCGGCGCTATCACATGACGCTGACGTAATCTCCTGCGCCCGCCTCTTCTACTCCGCCGCCGCTGTCTTCACCCCGTGACACATTTTCTTCAGCTTTGCTTTCACGCGTCTATTTCCCAGATGTTATGATAACCTGCGACGCTGAGAGTCCTCTAATGACCCGGATAGTGCTAATGCATTAAATGTGCTTCCGATTCTCTTCAAGTTCGAAGACGCAAAATAGCGCCTTGCGAAAGCAGGCACGAACGCGGTGCCGGCGGTGCCGGCGGCATCAGCATCAGCATCAGAAACAGCAACGGCAACGTTGACTTTGACAATGTCTGATGGCGATAACAACCGCTAAGAATACAAGGAATAAGACAGTGAGGAATATGAAGGCTAGAAAAGGTTTGTACATGCGCCACCACACTGGGATGACCGCTATGACCACAACGCGTCGTAATCCATGCACACGAAATAAATTTCGCAGTGTGAAGGTGCGGCTTCGCAGATTACGAACGGTAAGATGCTACACACATAACACTCTCCTCGAGTATATACTGCGCAGTACGCGGGACATCGATATAATAGTATAAGCTGCTTTGAGAGGACTGAACTCCGAGGCAGCACAGTTGAGTTGAGTGGTTGTAGGCTACTGGTGGGATTAGCCTTGCAGTTGCTGCCGGCATTTGCTCCACCGTAGCGACACTTAAAATAAATAAATCACATAAATCAGACAAAGACCTCACAATTACAAATAGTCACTCCTAAGGTCACCATGTGGAGACCAAATCCGTGTCCTGCAGGTAATTTAAAAGAAGGCGAGAAACCTCCTTCCTGCACAACTGGTTCCCGCGCGGGAAAACAATGTCCTGAAGAGAAGTGTGAGGAACTCCTGTCTTCTTGAGGGACCCGAATAACACACTCCTTTCCGCGTTATACAGAGTACAGCACATAAGGTAATTTTCTATGTCGCCGCACACACCACACGTTGAACAGAATGGAGACAACGCCAGGCCAGTCTTAGACATCCACGCAGGGGTACGAGCAGAGCCCGTGCGAATGCGGAGCAGTAAAGTGGCTTGGTTTCTTTTGATACCCTTGGTCACACATGGCTTGTGAGGTGAGCTTCACAAAGAGCTGAAGTGGCAAAACACCGCTTCTCTGAAGAGTCTCTTGTCCTCTTGAGGCACTTTTCTCAATGGATTCCCAGACAGTGCTCTGGGCGAGGCTGTCCGCTATCTCATTGCCTATGATACCTATGTGCGAGGGCACCCATTGGAAACGTATGGAGAAACCTTTGATATGGAGATTGTGCACCGAGCGTAGGGAGCTAAGACATAAGGCACAGTAGGGAACCCGTGCTACCTTTGAAGGGCAGATTTTGAATCTGTAAGAATGACAACAGGTTGATGATGATTATGTGTGGTGTTTTATGGCGCAAGGGCCAGGTTTGGCCAAAGAGCGCCATGACAAGTGGTGATGTTGACGATGTATTATGGAGATGTGACTTGGCTGTAAACTGGCCTAAAAATTGTCGCTGTAAAGTGCGTAAAATCTACGTGCTATAAAATTATGGCGATGACTAATGACGAATACTATGAACATTAAAATCCATCGTAGAAGAATGATGCAAAATAGAAAAATATAGGATGGTAAAATTACTTGGAGCACTGCTGCCTCGCCAGAGCCCTTGAAACACAAGGGCCTAGAGGCATGTGCTATACGAAAAAGCTATCACAGTGGCATCCTCTGAAGAGAGGACCCGCTACGAACATGTGGGGCTAACAACATGCAAGACAACATCTTTCACAAAACTTAGGACTGCGTTGGTGTCAAATAAAGGTTCTGGGCCGAGTAACATAACAGGATGAAGGGGGATGTGCTGCCGGTATGCTAAGGCAAAATGTTTCTTTCTTTCATGTTCGGCTTCCCGACACTCCAGGAGGACGTGGAGGACGGTCAGCCTCTCCCCGCATCTACCGCAGGTTGGAGGATCATTTTCAGTGAGTAAATAGTTATGCGTGCCAAATGTGTGTCCTATGCTGAGGCGACAGAATAGGACATCTGTTCGCCGTGATTTTGTTACGGAGGGCCAAGAACCTAACTGTGGCTTTATCACGTGCAGTTTGTTATTTATTTCTGCGTCCCATATACGTTGCCAGTGGTTTTGCAGTTTCCTTCTTAAGAAAGGCTTCAGGTCTGTGACAGAGACCGAAGCAGTAGGATTAACTGCATGCAATGAAATTGATGTGGCCATCTGGTCCACTAGAACGTTACCCTGGATGCCCCTATGGCCAGGCACCCAGCATATAATCACATGCTGGTTAGATACATATGCTTTACATAAGACGGAATAGAGTTCAATTATAACAGGATTTTTGTGCTTACAGAACGATATCAAAGCCTTCACAACACTTAGGGAGTCCGTATATACAACTGATTTCTTGAGCTCTGATTTCCTTATATGCTTCACGGTCGACAATATTGCGTAGGCCTCAGCCGTAAAGATACTAGTTTCTGGATGCAGTACGTCGGATTCCGAGAAGGATGGACCGACGGCTGCATAGGACACCCCGTCGTGTGACTTCGATGCGTCTGTGTAGAACTCCGTGCAGGAGTATTTGTGCTGGAGTTCCCGGAAATGCATTTGTATTTCAATCTCTGGAGCGTGTTTTGTAACTTGCATGAAAGATATATCGCATTGTATCAGCTGCCACTCCCAAGGAGGAAGCAGCTTGGCTGGATGCATTAGGCGGAGCTCGAGGAGTGGAACATGCATTTCATCACTAAGCTCCCTCACACGCAGCGAGAAAGGCTTTCTTACGGAGGGACGATTACGAAAGAGTGTAGCATATGTATTCTCGTTAACGGTATTAAAACACGGATGTTGAGGATTAGAGTGGACTTTCAGAAAATATGTTTGGATGATGTATGTTCTCTGCAGATGAAGTGACCACTCATTTGATTCTACATATAAACTTTGTATGGGACTCGTTCTGAAAGCGCCAGTGGCCAGTCGGATTCCTAGATGGTGAACCGGATCTAGTATCTTTAGCGCGCTCGGGGCTGCAGAATGATAGATCACGGCACCATAGTCTAGTCGTGATCGAATGAGGCTCTTATAGATATTCATTAGACACTTCCTGTCACTACCCCACGTAGTCTGGGATAGAAGTTTCATTAGGTTCATTGTTTTCAGACATTTTTCTTTAAGGTATTTAATGTGGGGGACGAAAGTGAGTCTATAGTCAAGTTTGACACCTAGAAATTTGTGTTCTTTGTTTACATGTATCTGTTGTCCACATAGTTCTAAGCAAAGATCTGGAATCAGGCCTCTCTTTCTTGTAAAAAGAACACAAGAACTTTTGTTAGGATTGATCTTAAATCCATTTTTGTCTGCCCACATTGACACTTTGTTCAGGCCATGCTGTACCTGTCTCTCGCATACTGCGAGGTTACAAGATTTGAAAGCTATTTGAATGTCGTCCACGTAGACAGAGTAAAAGATGGTTGGTGGTAATGAAGCACGAAGCGTGTTCATCTTCACGAGAAAGAGCGTGCAGCTGAGCACGCCTCCTTGGGGTACACCCGTTTCTTGCATAAAAGGACGTGAAAGTACATTGCCAACTTTTACCCGGAAGGTACGAGTGGACAGATAGCTTTCTATTAGGTTAAGCATATTATCATGGATGCCCATTTCTAACAAGTCTCTTAAGATACTGTAACGCCACGTTGTATCGTACGCCTTTTCCATATCGAGAAATATCGATAGGAAGAACTGTTTATGTATAAATGCATCCCGGATATTTCCTTCAACACGTACGAGATGATCGGTTGTGGAGCGCCCTTCTCGGAAGCCGCACTGATAAGGATCAAGCATTTTGCTCTGTTCAAGGAAATGAATGAGTCGGCAATTTATCATTTTTTCGAACACCTTACAAATGCAACTTGTGAGGGCTATCGGGCGGTAACTTGCCACTGAGGAAGGGTCTTTGCCTTGTTTCAAAACAGGGACCACAATGGCTTCCTTCCATGCGGTTGGAAGGTACCCTGTATCGCATATTGTGTTGAAAAGTGTGAGTAGTGTAACTTACTTGCGTATCATTGTGTAAGTTTTTAAGCATTTCATACATGATTCGATCAGATCCTGGTGCGGAGCTCTTGCATGCGCTCAAGGCAGCTCTCAATTCGGCAATACTAAAAGGACGGTTGTAAGGCTCATTCTGTCGACATTTTCTGATGAGTGGCTTGCATTCTTCTATTTGTTTATATTTCAGGAAGGATTGCGAATAATTTGTTGAACTTGACACGTTCTCAAAATACTCCCCAAGTGAGTCTGCCTGGTCTTGCAGTGTATCGCCCTGTGCGTTTACCAGAGGGAGTGATTATGTTTGCCGCCCTCTAATCCTATTAACTCTGTTCCAGGCTTTGGCCTCATCTGTATAGGAGTTGATACCGGATAAAAACTTCTGCTAACTCTCTCTTCTGGCCTGTCGGCGGGTTCGCCTGCCTTGGTATTTTACCTTTTTAAAATTGATAAGATTCTCCGCAGTGGGGGATGCGCGTAGCAACCCCCACGCTTTGTTTTGTTTCTTACGAGCGATCATACAATCGTCGTTCCACCACGGGACACGCCGTTTGCATGCCAATCCATTTACTTGGGATATACATTTAGTTGCGGCATCTATTATGAAGGCTGTAAAATATTCCACAGCAGCATCAATTCCTAACGAGGACATGTCATCCCATGAAATAGTACTGAGAGTTCGGAATTTCTCCCAGTCAGCTGTATCAATCTTCCACTTAGAAGCCTGTGGTAGATATTCGTTTTCTTTAGGTGTTCTTATCAGTATGGGGAAGTGGTCGCTCCCGTAAGGATTGCTCGCAACTTCCCATTCGAGTTCGGCCAGTATAGACGGGGAAACTATACTGAGATCTATTGAAGAAAAGGTTTTGTTGGCAACACAGTAATATGTGGGTTCTTTCTTATTCAGAATGCACGCACCAGAAGAGAAAAGGAATTGTTCAACAAGTCGTCCTCGCGCATCTATACGAGGGTCGCCCCACAGGTAGTTGTGTGCATTGAAATCGCCAAGAACAATATAAGGTTCTGGCAATGCATCTATGAAGGACTGAAATTCATGTTTAGCTAATTTGTAATGTGGGGGTATGTAGAGCGAGCACACAGTGATAGGTTTGTTTAGGAGAACAGCACGAACCGCCACTGCTTCAAGGGGCGTTTGTAGCTGTAAACGCTGACAGGAAATACCTTTATGAATAAAAATGGCAACACCGCCTGATGATACGACAGCATCATCGCGATCTTTGCGGAACTTGACATATGGTCGGAGAAAGTTTGTGTGTTGTGGTTTTAAGTGTGTTTCCTGTAGACACAGCACTTTTGGATTGTGTTTTTGGATAAGCTCTTGCACGTCATCAAGGTTCCTAAGAAGACCTCTAACGTTTCATTGAATAATTTGTGTATCCATATTGAAAGTAAATAAGTGCTGTGCGTATGGAAACGGAGGTGATGCCTTAGGTTACAGAGCTCTTTCGAGGCCCTGTAACGGGGGTTCTGCCCTTTCTGGAGCGTTCGAGGGAGCCTCGCCGCTCCTTAGGCACTTGGCACCCCTTGAGGATAGGTGTAGTGTCCATTGCCTCTTGTGAGGCGCCCGACACGTGCTCTTGCGAGCGAGAAGTTACCAGGGAGAGTCCCGCCTTCGAGGGCAAGACCCCTGCGCCCACCAGCCCGGAGGTCGATGGGGCTCCCTGGGGGATTTGGCTGCGCCGGCCGTTGCCAGCGCTGGAAGGGACCTGGGAGGTTGAGGCAGCCTCGGCTGCGCCCACCTTCGGGGTCGATAGTCCCTTCTCCTCGGTTGACGGAGCAGCGCTAGCTGCAACCGCCGCGGGGGCAGATGGCGTAACTTCCGACTCACTGCTTGTGGGTCGGACAGCCGCCGGAGGCCGTTGTGACGCTGCCCCCTGACGCGCCACATCGGCAAAGGTTTTCTTGGGCAAGTATGATACCCGCCTGCGTGCCTCCTTGAAAGTTATGTTTTCCTTGACTTTGATTGTAACAATTTCCTTTTCTTTTTTCCAGGAAGAGCACGACCGCGAGTACACGGCGTGCTCCCCATCACAGTTTACACAGTGGAGAGCGTTCGCACAAGCTTCAGTGGTGTGTTCGTAGGCACTGCATTTCGCACATGTTTGGCGGCCGCGGCAGCTCTGCGAACTGTGGCCGAAGCGCTGGCATTTGAAACATCGCAGTGGATTTGACACGTACGGCCTAACACGGAGCTTTGTGTACCCGGCCTCTATTGACTCGGGTAGGACACTTGAATTGAAAGTGAGTATTAGGTGTTTGGTTGCAATCTCTTTATCATCCCGCCTCATCTTTATTCTTCTCACATTGACAACATTCTGCTCACTAAAGCCCTCCAAGAGCTCTGCGTCTGTCAGGTAAAGGAAGTCATCGTCTGAGACAACGCCGTGGGTGGTGTTCATAGTTCGGTGCGGATTCACTGTCACTTGAACGTCCCCAAATGACACGAGACTGGATAACTTTTCAAATTGTTTCAGATCCTGGAGCTCCAAGAGGAGATCTCCACTTGCCATCCTTACCGCCTTGTAACCTGGACCAAGGGCCTCAGTTAAAGACTTTGATACTAGAAATGGGGAGATTGCGCGTACTTGTGTATCTGACTTTTCCGAGTGAATAACGGGAAATCGTGGGAAGTTGGGTCTTTGTCGTCCAAAAAACTGAAATACATCTTCGGTGCGCCCTCTTTTCTGAAGGCGATCTGGGAAGGGAGGGAAGGAACTAGCCATAGAATAATGTAATTTTCGGCAATAACGCCAGCCACCCACCGTGGAGCCCTACAAGGGGACGTTACAGGGACTGTAAAAACACGTCCTGCAAACGCCAGCTGTACGTTATCACTATAACCAAATATGAGATAACCTAGGTTGGTTATTCACACAAGGTTAACCCTTGCTGCCTGGAAAATTAGAAGTGATCAGAAGCTAGGAGAAGACAGGAAAGAGAGAGAGACGAAGGTTGGAGAGAGAGCGAGAGACAGGAAAAGGCAACTACCGATTCCCCCCGGGTGGGTCATCCGGGGGTGCCGTCTACGTGAAGCAGAGGCCAAAGAGGTGTGTTGCCTACGCCGGGGGCCTTAAAGGTCCGAACACCTGGCATCGGCTCAAACCCCAGGATCCCCCTTTCCCCGGACACGGCTAAGCCGCGCAAGGCTACACGCGGGAGGGTCCAACCCTCGTGTGCTCGGGTACGTGGTGTCGCAACACACCAAACGCCTGCTGACGCAGACGCCCCGAACTGCGGGGGACAACAGGTTGAGGTGTGCAAAACCGCAGCTTCCTTAGAGCTGCCTCAATGGCAACACTTGCGGCCGTTGTGGAGGACACGACTGCAGTGAAGCGAAAAAAACAATCATACTTCCAAGAGGGAATGTGAAAAGCAGCTGCACTAGATCCTCTGACCTTGTCCACAGAGCCATCAGTATAAATTTGAAGATGACGGGCATATTCAGTCTCAAGATGTTCCAGTACGAGCGAGCGCGTTGCCGCCAAAGGAGAACTCCGGTTAGCGCGAACGTGAGGGATTGTCAACGAACAATCGAGGCTCGCGAATGACCGAAGTGGTTTCAACCTCTTAGTTCGAACTATAGCGTCAAGACCCAGGTACCCAAGAGCATTAAGGGCCAAGTACGCTCGGGACTCAGATCTCTTTCTAAGGCGCTGTAGAAGGGCTCACCCGGCTAACGTCTGTTTGAGGCGGCCAATTTGCATCAATAAGCTTTGTGAAGCGACTAGGCTAAGAGGTCTCGATAGAGACTCATAAAGTAATTCATTGTTAGGAGCAGTCTGTGGAACGCCAAGAGCCCTCCTTAGGCCCTTTCTGTGCAAAACCTCAAGTCGTTCCAGCTGTGATAGCGAGGGGGAAATTAAAGGGAGCTGGTAGACTATTCGACTCGACACCAGTGCATCGTGCAGCCTGATCATTGAAGAAGGGTGATTTCTCCATTGCTGACTTGCAACTCTACGGATCACATTGAGACGCGAAGATAGTGATGTCACAATCGAGTCCACAGATCGCCGCCACTGTAGAGGTAGTCTACACCCAAAAAGCGCTTGTGCTTCAATTGACGAATGCAAGATTGATCAAGGTCTATCTTCAGCCGAGCATACCATCTTCCTCTACCTGGAAATATGATGAAGCCAGATTTTTCCACCGAGAGAGTCAACCCAACACCTTGAAGTTAACTTTGAACTGAAAGTAATGCCTGTCGAGCTATCAGAGCTAAACGCTTGTGTTGATATCCAGTTAACCGAAGACAAATGTCCGCATATATCGACATATGGGCATGCCTGCAATGTTTTTGCACTTCAGCGGGAAGACCAGCCATTACAAAATTAAAGAGCGTTGGGGAAGACACTTCCCTGAGGTACACTTCCCGATACCGCCCTTTCGGTGCTTACGGTACTTCCTAACCGCACTTGAATTTTGCGCTCACTGATGAATGAGTGGATGAATCGCAGAAGATAGCCCTGTACGCCTATGGCCTGCAAACTATTTAGTATTGAGCTAGGAAAATAGCTAGTGTTGTAAGGCCGAAAGCTCTATGATGTTCAATGTGGCTTATCAAGTCCAAGGCGCTGTCTTGCGCGCTTAAACCTGTGCTGAATAAAGTCATGCATGTTGACAGAGCCCTTCTATCTTAGAGCCATCAAGACAAACGCTTACTTGCCAGCTTCTCCATGAGCTTAGCCACACACGACGTCAGTAATACAGGACGATACGAGGCCAAGCCTGTCATTTCTTTGCCGGGCTTCAGCAGTGGGACAACACAAGCCACCTTCCATGAAGCAGGAACATCGCCAGTCTCCCACTCTGGATTGAGATAGCTTAGGAGTATCTTCCGGTGTTCCAGAGGTAGGTTCTGCATCATCTGGTTGGTAATGCCGTCAGGACCTGGTGTACATCGACGCCGCAGGCTGCTGAGTGCTGTCTGTAGCTCTCGAAGTGTGAACGGGGCGCCCATAACAGACGTAGATGTTGCAGGCAGAGCGCATGCAGGAATGAATTCCTGAACTTGCACGTACAAATGCATCTGCAAATTCCTCTGCCAAGCACGCGAGAGGTTTCTGCTTGCGCAGTGCAAGCGCTTCGGAAGGTTTCATCATCATCATCATCAGCCTGGTTACGCCCCACTGCAGGGCAAAGGCCTCTCCCATACTTCTCCAACAACCCCGGTCATGTACTAATTGTGGTTATGTCGTCCCTGCAAACTTCTTAATCTCATCCGCCCACCTAACTTTCTGCCGCCCCCTGCTACGCTTCCCTTCCCTTGGAATCCAGTCCGTAACTCTTAATGACCATTGGTTATCTTCCCCCCTCATTACATGTCCTGCCCATGCCCATTTCTTTTTCTTGATTTCAACTAAGATGTCATTAACGCGCGTTTTTTCCCTCACCCAATCTGCTCTTTTCTTATCCCTTAACGTTACACACATCATTCTTCTTTCCATAGCTCGTTGCGTCGTCCTCAATTTGAGTAGAAACCTTTTCGTAAGCCTCCAGGTTTCTGCCTCGTAGGTAAGCACTGGTAAGGCACAGCTATTATACACTTTTTTCTTTAGGGATAATGGCAACCTGCTGTTCATGATCTGAGAATGCCTGCCAAACGCACCCCAGCCCATTCTCCTTCTTCTGATTATTTCCGTCTCATGATCCGGATCCGCCGTCACTACCTGCGCTAAGTAGATGTATTCCCTTACAACTTTCAGTGCCTCGCTACCTATCGTAAACGGCTGTTCTCTTCCGAGACTGTTAAACATTACTTTAGTTTTCTGCAGATTAATTTTTAGACCCACTCTTCTGCTTTGCCTCTCGAGGTCAGTGAGCATGCATTGCAATTGGTCCCCAGAATTACTAACCAAGGCAATATCATCAGCGAATCGCAAGTTACTAAGGTATTTTCCATTATCATTTATCCCCAATTCTTCCCAATCCAGGTCTCTGAATACCTCCTGTAAACACGCTGTGAATAGCATTGGAGAGATCTTATCTCCCTGCCTGACGCCTTTCTTTATTGGGATTTTGTTGCTTTCTTTATGGAGGAATACAGTGGCTGTGGAGCTGCTATAGATATCTTTCAGTATTTTTATATATGGCTCGTCTACCATTCCATAATGCTTCCATGACTCTTGAGGTTTCGACAGAATCAAACGCTTTCTCGTAATCAGTGAAAGCTATATATAAGGGTTGGTTATATTCCACACATTTCTCTATCACCTGATTGATAGTGTGAATATGGAATATTGTAGAGTAGCCTTTACGGAATCCTGCCTCGTCCTTTGGTTGACGGAAGTCTAAGGTGCTCCTGATTCTATTTGCGATTACCTTAGTAAATAGTTTGTAGGCAACTGACAGTAAGCTGATCGGTCTATAATTTTTCAAGTCTTTGGCGTCCCCTTTCTTATGGATTAGGATTATGTTAGCGTTCTTCCAAGATTCCGGTACGCTCCAGGTCATGAGGCATTGCGTATACAGTGTGGCCAGTTTCTCTAGAACAATCTGCCCACCATCCTTCAACAAATTTGCTGTTACCTGATCCTCCCCAACTGCCTTCCCCCTTTGCATATCTCCCAAGGCTTTCTTTACTTCTTCCGGCGTTACCTGTGGGATTTCGAATTCTTCTAGACTATTTTCTCTTCCATTATCGTCGTGGGTACCACTGGTACTGTATAAATCTCTATAGAACTCCTCAGAAACTTGAACTATGTCATCCATATTAGTAATGATATTGCCGGCTTTGTCTCTTAACGCATACATCTGATTCTTGCGAATTCCTGGTTTCTTCTTCACTGCTTTTAGGCTTCCTCCGTTCCTGAGAGCATGTTCAATTCTATCCATTTTATACTTCCTTATGTCAGCTGTCTTACGCTTGTTGATTAACTTCGAAAGTTCTGCCAGTTCTATTCTAGCTGTAGGGTTAGAGGCTTTCATACATTGGCGTTTCTTGATCAGATCTTTCGTCTCCTGCGATAGTTTGCTGGTATCCTGCCTAACGGAGTTACCACCGGCTTCCATTGCACACTCCTTAATGATGCCCACAAGATTGTCGTTCATTGCTTCAACACTAAGGTCCTCTTCCTGAGTTAAAGCCGAGTACCTGTTCTGTAGCTTGATCTGGAACTCCTCTATTTTCCCTCTTACCGCTAACTCATTGATCGGCATCTTATGTGTCAGTTTCTTCCGTTCCCTCCTCAGGTCTAGGTTAATTCGAGTTCTTACCATCCTATGGTCACTGCAGCGCACCTTGCTGAGCACGTCCACATCTTGTATGATACCAGGGTTAGCGCAGAGTATGAGGTCAATTCCATTTCGAAAGGTTTACTAGTACGAGAATCACCAGCACGACTGCCAATGACTCGCCAAATTCTCGTCATCGGTGAGAAAATAGTCAAGCTAGTGCAGAAGGACGCCCACTGCGACCTACAGAACTCGTTCGTATGTCGTCGAATGGCAGAGTTAAGCCTATTGAAGGTCGTCTTCAAGGATCTGTCGTCTTTCTTCCCCATCAGTTGTCGCTCCGCCCTTCTGCGCGCTGCGCAAAGGTTCCCGAGTTTTAAGTCCAGAGTCGGAAAATGCTTAGGCAACTTGATCGCCGTGGTAGCAGCCATCTTACCAGAAATCATTTTGTCTATCACATCACCAGAAACACATGCAAGTTGCTCCCTGTATTTGTCCCAATTCACAACATGGCTAATTTTAAAGCCGCGCATATGGAAGTAGGGAGTAAACACTAAAATTAAATAGTGATCACTTCCCATGCGGTCAGGTGCAGTTGAACACTTCCCAAGGACGTCAGGTGAATGCAAAGTTAGGTCTATAGATTTGGCTGAGGCTGGAGGCTGGAAGAAAGTGGGACTTCCGTCATTGACCACGCACAGGTCCAAACTGTCGATAACTTCTACAAGTTTGCGTCTGCGTGAATCTGTGTTCCTGTCACCTCAGACAGAGTGATGGGCGTTGAAGTCACCGCCGGTAATTCTGGGCGCTGGGCAACGGTCGCAAAGCTGCTGGAGAAACAAATCCATTGCTACCTTCGTCCGCGGAGACACGTATATACGGATGCAACAGAAAGAGTTCGGAAGCCGAGCCGTATCCTCACAGCCGCTGTACCTCAATACTATCGGTGCAAAGATCGGTGACGTTCAAAACCACATGAGGAATCTCTCTTCGTATGTAAAGGGCAGCAGTTCCTGCGGGAAATGACTTTATGCTGCAATTCTTGTCTGCGACATATCCAGTCAAAGATCTCCCGCTTGGTAGGCCGAGAGGGCCAATACTAGAACACAAGTTTCTTTCAAAAATAATTTCAGTTCTGCTAATCGACTTATAATCCCAGAGCAGTTCCGTTGCATAATAAACGGCACTTTTTGGTTATTTTTAGTTGCACGAGATTGAAGAAAACTAGCCATATTATAAGGTGAAGTTCGCTGAGAAGGCGGTAATCATGGGCTCAAAAGAAAGAACGAGCTGTAGAAAGTTCTTCAGGGTGCCAGTCTGCATCGCTTGAACATATGAACGGAGGACTTCAAACAAAACTCGCAGAAGCTCGGACAGATCTCGATTTTTGAGCTCCTTATTTTGCTGGACGCACTGCCTCACAACTTCAACAAAAGATGTGGACTGGGACCCACTCTTGGCCACTGCAGCTGGTTTCTTCATCTCTTTTGAGGCAAGGGAATGTCTTCCTTGTCTTCGAGTCTGGCTTTGTTCCGGTCGCTGAGAAACTTGGACACTTTTGACTGAAGCAGATCGAACAACCGACTCACCCACAGAGGAATTTGCCGTCTTGCTAGGGTCAGGTCGCTCACTGACGTTGCTTGTTACCACGCCACGAACCTCCGACTCTAACGCAGGGAACTCGTCACTTCCAGGTATCGGCTTCTCAGTAGGTTGTGGTTTGGGACCACTAATGAAGGACACTCGATGGTGTAAGGCGCTTACACGGAAGGGGCAGTCATCGAAACTCGCTGGATGGTCACCCCCACAATTAGCGCAAGCAAAATCTGCCTTGCAGGATTTGTAATCGTGGGCGCCACCACATCGTTTGCAACGTTGATCTTTGATGCAAACTTTGGCTACATGCCCAAAGAGTTGGCACTTAAAGCATCGGGGAGGAGTTTCAACGAATTCTTCGACTGCATGCTTGGTAAAACCGAGGTCAATTTTTTCTGGGCGCTCGGTATTGGGAGCAAACGTTAGCACAACAGAGTTAGTAGGTTTCGCTGCCCATTCTTTTTCTTGAGTCTCCACCCGGTGCATCATACGTTTCACGTGCAGAACACCTTGCGGTTTCAAGTGGTGAAGGAGGTCGCTTTCCGAATATCACACTGGTACTCCCCTAATAACACATGTGTTAGTCATGTAGGAGTGGGGCAACCGGGCTTTAACACTTATGTCACCAATCTGAGAGCACCGGAGAAGAATGTCAACTTGCTCTTCCGTTGCGATATCTAGATGAAGAGCACCTTGCGTTGTGAAGCGACTGCGAATCGGAGCAGATCCCAGCAGTACTTTAATGGCTTCGAAGAGCCTGATAGGATTCCGCTCTCTCAAATCAATAGCTTTCTCTGTTGACAAAACTACCACTGCGATTCCAACCGTTCTTTGCTTCCGCTGACTCACCACCTTGAAGCCGTCGCTGTCCACTTCCGCCTTTTCAGCCACTTCCTCGTCAGGGTCGACGGTAGTTGAGTCATCCCCACTGAGCGATGATGACGTAATGGACTGCTGATCGTCCCTGATGACTGGCAGCTCCACGCCTTGCGAGGCCATGGCCGCTTCCGCCACGCTGGCTTCCTTCGAATGGCGCTGTCCCTTTAAAGATGCCGGCGCCGGAGCAGCCGTACCCTTCCCATAGGGACAGTACCGCCTTAAAGATGCGGCCGTCTTCCAGGGATATAAATAACTTGCTTAATGAATAGCAAAACCTATGCAAAAATTACAGAGCTGAGGTGACAACAGATCAAACAGCGTCGTCTTTCTCTTTCTCTCCGAGGCAGCACAGCGAAAGGGAGCTCACGTAAGAGGTATGCGGCCGAGTTGCTCCTTCTGCACGAGTCCGGAAAGAGGAAGCACCAGGAATCGCCTTCGTGTGCCCACAGTTATCGCGAGGGTCGTCTTTTTCGGCCCACGCAGCGAGCCCAGATGTGGACCGAAGCTCTCGCGTAAGCCTAGTTCGTCTCATATATGATCGGCGCGGGAATTGTGCCGCGCGATTTCCTCCGTCATCGCAAAAGTGTACAGAAAATTTCACTCCCCGGGTCATTGGTGCTGAATGACCCTCTAGGGAAGGATATACGTGCTTCGGCATCTCTCCGCTTAACTGTACACACAGGGATAGCCAAGGTTTTCTTGCGATTCTTTTGTCTTCCTTGACATCCAGCTCGCACTACATGTCGTGCTCGTGTACAAGGGCAGGGCAATAGGTAAAAATAAAGGAATATGTAAATATATATTTAACTTGGGGCTTTGAAAGGCTCGTTCACTTGCTGCTTGGTTTATTCGCTATAGGTGTTACTGCTTGCGCAGCTGGGGATAAAAACGTAGCGTTCGGATTAATGAAAGGATCGTAGCAGCGAACGGTGGTGGCAATGAACCTATACGACCGGTGAGTGGTCGTTTTAGTTTGGCGACTTGATGATGAATGGCCCTGTCGACGAAGGAGCTTGCCATAAACACGTTCCGTGTACGACGTGCCTTCGTGCCAACAAGCACGGACCTTACAGCACACGCGTGAGAGAGATAATAGATATGCGCCATAAAAATAGAAATTAAGTGAAGAAAAGAAAGAAAGATACAAGGTAGCTAAGATATTTAACGAGTGTTGCCTGGAAGATGTCCTTTCAGTCACTTTCAGAAGACTTAATCCTGACATTAAACGTCTTACTTCGGCACGGCTTTCAACTGCATAAGATAACATACAGGGTGTTTCAGCGAACCCATTCAAAAATTTTTAAACCTGTGGCAGATAGCACAATTCTAGTTCATGGGCTGGTCTTCTCGAAGAGGCGGACACTACTTGCACAAGAAATTGAAATGCATAACTGGCTAATCAACAAGAAATTGCTAATTAACGTTATAACTAATGACCTTATGGCCCATATTGCAATTTACAAATGCTAGCCGTGGAGTTCGCAAGGCGCATTTGTTTGGAACGAATTCTCAGGATGACACCAGTTTCGAGACATTAGAGAGCTTTAGAATAGGGGCCCCAATAGTTGGGGGCCCCAAAGAGTTTTGCGGGTGTTAGCGTTGGGCCACACAAGAGTGAAGAGTTTTAGACTAGGGCTTTGCGTTTGCGGAGAGCCTCTTGCGCTGACAGCGCCACGCCGTGAAAGAAAAGCTATTAGAAATAATTAAATGAAATATACCATTTTCTGATCAGAACAGTAATTTTGACTTTCGTGTTTTAGTTTTTGATTGCAATTCGGAGGTTATTCTATTAGCAGCAAAAAATTGCACGTAGTTTTGAGTAACCAAGTTTACGTGCCTTCACCAGTCAAGCTAAGCCGTGTTAGGCCTACGAGCCATGAAACCCACAATCTAATTCGAAGTTAACCGCGTCTAATGAATAAATCATCATACACAGGCTAGTTGACAGAAAGCGATAACTGCAGTCACTTCTCCTAGCTTACGAACTTCACGCGTTACCACGAATCGAGCCCAGTTTGGCGCTTGGTTAGAGCCGTCACTTCGATGGGTGCCGCCATGTTTGTTTACGCAAATATTTTGGGGTAGCTTTCGGGGCTCTCGCTAAATCAGTGAAATAGCGTACCCGACGCAAAACCCAAACGCAGTTTGCGTCTTGCGCATGCGCATAGCTTCGACGTGATTTCTCTTGGTGCCCCAAACATTTGGGGCCCCTATTCTAAAACTTTTTATTAATTCTCGAACTTTGCGGAGAAATGCAGTCGCGTTCCAGCTACTTTTGCGCTTATATGCACAAAACGACGGTTTGTTAGGAAAGTAACTGGAACGTCAATGCAAAGTTCGCAAAGTTATGGAATTAATATCGCGAAACTGGTGTCATCCTGAGAATTCGTTCCAAGAGGATCCGCCTTGCCAACTCCATGGCTAGAATTTGTAAATTTCAATATGGGCCATAAAGTAATTAGTTATAACATAATTAGTTATTTTTTGGTAATTAGTCCGTTATGCTTGTCCGCCTCTTCGAACAGACCAGCTCATGAACTACAATTGTGCTATCTGCCACAGGCAACCTTTAAAAATTTTTGAAAGTGTTCGCTGAAACACTCGCTATAAGTAGAACACATATAGGCACGAGACGCATCGCTAAGTCTTGTTGATGATACCACACGTGCGTAATCAGGTAAATTGAAAAAAGAATTTGACGCCTGTAATTTGGGTCTATATGATCATTTTCAAATGTAGAAATGCGTTTCTAGACTTTTATGCTGATGCCCTTGAACTTTCAAATATAAACACGTGGCGTAGAATTTGCAGCTAGGAAGTTAACTGATGTAATTGCTTATTTAGGGAAATAATTGATCTTACTTTTTTTGCACATTATGTCCGCCTGAGGCAAATAATCTATTTGTAGCGATGTAATTGGAGTACATTGTGTCATCATCGTCATCATCATCATAGTCATAATCATAATCATCATCATCCTATTTAGTCCACTGCAGGACCAAGGCCTCTCCCTGCGATCTTCAATTACCCCTCTCCTGCGCCAACCGATTCCAGCTAGCGCCTACGAGTTCCTTAATTTAATCATCCCACCTAGTATTCTGGCGTCCTCGACTGCGCTTCCATTCTCTTGGTACCCATTCTGTAACCCCAATGGTCCTCCGGTTATCTAACCTACGCATTACATGACCTGCCCAGCTCCATTTCTTTCTCTTAATGACAATTAGAATATCGGCTATCCTTGTTTGCTCTCTGATCCACACTGCTCTCTTGCTGTCTCTTAACGTTATTCCTAGCATTCTTCGTTCCATCGCTCTTTGCGTGGTCCTTAACTTGTTTTCGAGCTTCTTCGTCAGTCTCCATGTTTCTGCCCCATATGTCAGCAGCGGCAGAATGCAGTGACTGTACACCTTTCTTTTCAACGATGTTGGTAAGCTCCCAGTCAGGATCTGGCAATGCCTGCCGTATGCACTCCCAACCAATTTTTATTCTTCTGTAATTTTCCTTCTCATGATCAGGATCCCCTGTGAGTAACTGACCTAGGTAAACGTACTCCTTCATAGACTTTAGAAGCTGACTGGTGATCCTGAACTCTTGTTCCCTTGCCCGGCTATTGATCATTATCTTTGTCTTCTGCATATTAATCTTCAACCCCACTCTTATATTCTCTCTGTTAAGGTCCTCAATTATATGTTTTAACTTGTCCCCAGTGTTGCTGAACAGGACAATGTCATCTGCAAATCGAAGGTTGCTGAGATATTCGCCGTTGAGACTCACTCCTAAGCCTTCCCAGTTTAATAGCTTGGATACTTCTTCCGAGCAAGCAGTGAATATCATTGAAGAGACTGTGTCTCCTTGTCTGACCCCTTTCTTTATAGGTATATTTCTACTTTTCTTGTGGAGAATTGAGGTAGCTGTGGAATCTCTGTAGATACTTTGCAAGATACTTACGTAAGTGTCCTGCACTCATTGATTACGTAATGCCTCTATGACTGCTGGAATCTCTACTGAATCAAATGCCTTTGAGTAATCTATGAAAGTCATATAGAGAGGCTGACTGCACTCTGCGGATTTCTCGATTACCTGATTGATGACATGGATGTGATCCATTGTAGAGTATCTCTTCCTGAAACCTGCCTGTTCCCTTGGTTGGCTAAAGACCAGTGTTGCCATTATTCTATTGGAGATTATCTTGGTGAATATTTTATCTAATATTGGAAGTATACGCTAATGGGCCAATAATGTTCCGATTCATTAATGTCTCCTTCTTGTGGATTAGTATAATGTTGGCATTCTTACAGTTCTCTGGGACCCTTGAAGTCGATAGACAGTTCGTATAAAGGGCCGCTAGTTTTTCAAGCATTGTATCTCCACCATCTTTGATTAAATCGACTGGTAGTCCATATTCTCCTGCTGCTCTTCCCCGTTTCATGTCTTGCAGGCCCTTCTAACTTCATCGCTTGTTATAGAAGGAGCCTCTGTAACCTGTTCATTACTACTTCGAATGGAGGTATCGTGGCTGCTTTAGGTACTGTATAGGTCAGTACAGAATTATTCCGCTGCTTTTACTACATTTACGATACAGTAAATTGTGTAGGATTTCTTAGTATTCGAAGTAAAGAAAAGGCTGTATAACACCTCCCTTATGCGATGTACACAACAGTCGATTTCACTCTGAATATTTCCCGCTGTTCTGTATATTCCAAAAGTTACACTAGGGTTCAAAAAAAAAAAAGGAGATGAGCTGAAAACTGAAAATTACAGCCCTAATGCTCTATTATCATTCATAAGAAGTATGGAAAGCTTGCTACTTAGAGGGTCCCTCACCAGCTCACACTGCAAATTTTGGTTGTAAGTTGTAAAATGCCGTCTGAGGAGTTTCTTAACAAAATTTTTCAAATACGTTCCTTATTGGAGGAAATAGGAGAAATTATGGGGCCACCTAACCAATTCTTATGATGTATTAATGCTAGTGCATTACTTGTCGCTGAGTGTGTGGCTGAGTTTAGTGTTGCGGTGAAATGTTGCTGAGTCTAGTGCTGCTGGTTTATGTTTCCGAGTGTAATGTTGCTACTTATGAGGTTAAAACAACGCAAGACGACAAACCGACATTATTGCGATCACTCAATTGAGTTTTATTTGCGGAGTTCTCATTGCAGTAGTGTTTCACGCACATTGCGTTGAGTGTTCTTTTTTGATGAATCTACTTTTCAGCACGATGACACCGCTTTGGCGAGCGATGACAGTTTCCGAGTGACACCATGGTGTTGGCACTATAGGTTTGTTCGATTCAGAAAAAGGTGCACGGCACTGTTACGTTTCGCCTACGACGCGCGGTTTAGCCGGCGCGACTGCAACAAAGCGGCAGACATTTAGGCCCGTTCGGCGTCGCCGCTACGCCTCTCCGCCAAGCGCGTCCAGGCATGTTCCGATGCCACGTGTCTTCATGTGCGTGTGTGAGTGTATGTGCCATTGTGCCCGACCGGCGGCGGTACGACAGTGTGAGTCACCCTCTCCTCCCCATTGTGCCCGACCGGCGGCGATACGACAGTAGGAGTCACCTTCTCCTCCCCATTGTGCCCGACCGGCGGCGATACGACAGTGTGAGTCACCTTCTCCTCCCCATTGTGCCCGACCGGCGGCGATACGACAGTAGGAGTCACCTTCTCCTCCCCATTGTGCCCGACCGGAGGCGATACGACAGTGTGAGTCACCTTCTCCTCCCCATTGTGCCCGACCGGAGGCGACACGACAGTGTGAGCCACCTGCTCCTCCCTTTGTGCCCGACCGGCGGCGATACGACAGTATGCGTCACCTTATCCCATTGTACAGTCACGTGCTCGCCTATAGAGGGGTTCCTTCTTGCCCTCAACTGCGAGAGTATAAAAACAGCTGCCCCCGGACGCCAAAGGGAGGGCTCCGATTTCTTCTGTTGAGTAAAGTGCTCTCCCGTCTCTCTACTTCGGTCAACCTGACCGCCAACTCTTTGCGATGTTAAAATAAACAAGTTGTTTTGTTGTTACCAGTCGACTCATGCTTTGCCGGGACCTTCGGATGCTTCCAGTTGTACCCCAGGCCGCCAGGCCAACGCTACCCTTGGGGCTTGCGACCCAGGTGCAACAACGGGCGTCAGCGCCGAGTTCCCAACAAATCGCACCAACGGTGCGACTACAACAACTGTCTGCCAGCGGTGGGATCGCGACAACGGAGGCCAGCAGCGAAGAGATGCAGTTGACTGTATGCTGAGCAGCTCAACAACGATCCGGGAGCAGTGCAACGAGCCCTGTGTGATGACTGGTTGCCTGCAGCGGAACGACTGCGCTGAATTCCTGCCTGCGAGGTTTCGTGAGTGCGGGACTTTCTTCTTCTGAGCTTTGCCAGGCTTTTGTTAGTGTCAGAAACAGAGCTGGTAATTGTGGTTGTCGTTGCTGCCGGGTTAGATTGCGGCAAGACAATAATAGGCAGTAGAGAAAGCAGCATTCAGAGCAGCCATGGATTTGAAGTCGTTGCGCAAACCGAAGTTGTTGGAGCTTGCAAGAGAGTTGGGCCTGGATGTCTCGGACAAACTCAGAAAACCAGAACTGCTAAAGGCTATTCTTGAGTTAGAGGCTGAGGATGACGAGCTGTCGGAATGCCTTGAGACTATTGAGGAGAGGTCAAAAAGACAGGAGCGCGAACTTAAAGAGCAAAAAGAGAAACAGGAGCGCGAACTTAAAGAGCAGAAAGAAAACGAAGAGCGCGAACACGCTTTGGAAATGAAGCGTCTCGAGGTAGAGATGGAACGCGCTCGTAATGGAAGTCAGGCACACGGTGCAGGAGAACGAGTATTGTTCAAAAT
Organism: Dermacentor variabilis; assembly: GCF_050947875.1. NCBI lineage: Eukaryota > Metazoa > Arthropoda > Arachnida > Ixodida > Ixodidae > Dermacentor > Dermacentor variabilis. The sequence goes on from NC_134568.1 coordinate 88,409,436, forward strand.
GACTGACCTGATGCGGCCGTTTAAGCTTGGAGAGGACATTGGTTTGTTCCTGGTTAACTTTGAGCGAACGTGCGAGAAGCAGGGGTTCTCTCGGGAAACGTGGCCACAGCGCTTGCTCACTTTGTTACCCGGCGAGGCGGCCGACGTAGTCGCTCGCTTGGATAGAGAGGAGGCAGAGGATTTCGACACAGTGAAATCGAGTCTTCTAAAAAAGTACCGGCTGTCAGCGGAGGCGTTCCGTCGGAAGTTTCGGGAAAATGAGAAAGGCAAAAGTGAGTCATATACAGAGTTTGCGTACAGGCTTATGTCAAACATGCAGGAGTGGCTCAAAGAAGAGAAAGCGTTTGGTGACCACGATAAAGTTCTGCAGTGTTTCGGGCTAGAACAGTTTTATAGTCGGTTACCTGAGAACGTGCGGTACTGGGTCTTGGATAGGCCAGACGTTTGTACGGTGGCTAAAGCCGCTGAGCTAGCCGAGGAGTTTGTGACGCGTCGGGCTCGCGGAGCTAAGGACGGTCAAAAGGGTGAATTTGGCTCGAAGTTTGAGAGGCCGAAGTTCACACCCACGAGAGCAAAGGGGAACACGCGTAGTGAGGATGCGAGTGAAAGCAGTCCGACCAAACGTAAAGAGACGGCGGCAGCCGAAGCCGAACGCAGAAAGCGGTTCGAGATGAGGCAAGCGCGCGTGTGTTATACGTGCCAGAAGCCGGGTCACTTTTCGGCGCAGTGTCCGGAAACAACACCAAAAGTTGTGTTTTTTTCATTATGCAGCACTGACGAGAACATGAAGCTTCTCGAGCCTTACATGCGAAACCTCCTCGTGAACGGGAAAGAGTGCCGAGTGCTTCGCGATTCCGCAGCTACAATGGATGTAGTTCACCCGTCTTACGTAGAACCCCATATGTTCACGGGCGAGTGCGCATGGATCAAGCAAGCCGTGGAAGCTCATAGCGTGTGTCTGCCGGTAGCAAAAGTGCTTATTGAAGGACCTTTCGGAGCGCTTGAGACGGAGGCGGCAGTGTCATCTATGCTGCCCCCCCCCAGTACCCGTACCTATTTTCAAACAGGTCCGATCACCTCCTGCGCGAGAAGGGGCTTTTGTTTGGTGAGGCTAGCGTTCAGGCCTTAACCAGATCGAAGGTTCGGGAGCTCGCTGCAAAGGCGGTAGTTGCGGGGCCGACGTTATCGAACAATGAAAAAGGGTCAGAGGCGCAGCAAGCTGATATTCAGAGCACGCCCGAACTGAATAAAATTGAGTCTGTAGCGTTGAAGGCGCCAGATACTGGAGAGGAAATGCCCGACGCGGGAAAGTTAGAAGAGCTATCTGCAGATTTGCTCATCGCGCCTACGTCAGACGGACTTGATAGGTTGCTAAAAGTCAGCCGGTCGGCTTTGATAGCCGAGCAAAAGAAGGATGGCAGCCTAGAAAACATACGCTGCAATGTCAAGGAAGGTATCGCCAAGAAAAATGCTCGCTTTGTGGAAAGAGGTGGAGTCCTGTACCGGAAGTATCTAGACCGCAGAGGAATGGAGTTCGATCAGCTGATCGTGCCTCAATGCTATCGTCAGGATTTGTTGCGCTTGTCGCACGGGGGTTCGTGGTCCGGACACCTAGGAGTTAAGAAAACTAAGGACCGTCTCTTGCAAGAGTACTATTGGCCAGGGTGTTTTCGGGACGCAGACCATTTCGTGAGGACATGTGACACCTGTCAGCGGGTGGGAAAACCAGGGGACAAATCGAGGGCGCCGTTGAGATTGGTACCTATCATTACGGAGCCTTTTAGACGGCTCGTTATTGATACAGTGGGACCTCTGCCGGTAACAGCCACGGGGTACAGACACATTTTGACTGTGATCTGCCCAGCGACAAAGTTCCCTGAAGCAGTGCCGCTTAAAGAACTCAGCTCAGTTGAGATGGTCAATGCACTACTGTCCATATTTGCGCGAGTTGGTTTTCCTGCGGAAATCCAATCAGATCAGGGCACAGTGTTTACTAGCGCTTTGACGACAACTTTTCTCGAAAGGTGTGGGGTAAAGCTGCTACACAGCTCAGTGTACCACCCACAGTCGAATTCCGTTGAGAAGCTCCACTCCGTCATGAAGCGCGTGTTGAGAGCATTGTGTTTTGAACATCGAACTGACTGGGAGCTGTGTCTGCCTGGGGCGATGTTGGCATTAAGGACCGCGCCGCATGCAGCTACGGGGTTTTCGCCAGCTGAACTGGTGTACGGTCGCTCGCTTCGGTCTCCGCTTCGCATGCTTCGAGAATCGTGGGAAGGCAGGGGCGACGACCCAGTCGTGGTGGAGTACGTGCTTAAGCTCCTCGAACGCTTAAGAAGGGCACAGGAGTTGTCAGGTGAAGCAATGGCAAAGGCCCAGCAGAGGGCCAAGGTTTATTATGATCGGACAGCCAGGGCCCGTCGTTTTGAGGTGGGCGATGAGGTCATGATATTGCGCACATCGCTAAACAACAAACTAGACGTGCAGTGGGAGGGCCCAGCACGAATTGTTCAGAAACTGTCGGACGTTAACTACGTGGTAAGTCTGCCAGGAAAGCGGAAAGCACAGCAAGTTTACCACTGTAATCTGCTCAAACCTTATAGACAAAGGGAAGCAGTGGTGTGCATGATGGTAAACGTTCCTGAAGAGCTTCCGGTCGAGCTTCCGGGACTAGGCTCAGTGACGAACAGGGAAGACACCGGTCAAGTCATTAGTGACTTAGTCAGTCGAGCACCGCTGTCGCCTGAGCAGAAAACCGAACTACACCAGCTCTTACAAGAGTTTCAAGGTCTGTTCTCTGAGAGGCCTGGTAGGACTTCTGTACTTACTCATGATATAGAACTTACCTCCCCAGAGCCAGTACGATCCAAGGCGTATCGGGTGTCACCCCGCCAGAACGATATTATGGAGGCTGAGGTAAAGAAAATGCTACAGCTCGGTGTTATTGAGGCAGGTGAGAGTGATTATACCTCCCCTTTGATTTTAGTTGAGGTACCGGGCAAGGAACCTCGTCCTTGCGTCGACTACCGCAGGCTTAATTCCATCACTAAGGATCAAATTTATCCGATCCCTAACATCGAGGAGCGCCTTGAGAAAGTTAGTAGCGCTCAGTTTATTTCCACCCTAGATCTTGTCAGGGGTTATTGGCAGGTTCCACTTACAGAAGAGGCTAGTAGGTATGCGGCGTTCATTTCACCAATGGGAACATTCCGTCCTAAAGTGTTGAGTTTTGGTTTGAAGAACGCGCCATACTGTTTTTCAAGCCTCATGGATAAAGTGTTGCGGGGACAGCAAGAATTCGCTTTACCGTATCTAGACGACGTAGCGATATTCTCCGCATCCTGGTCTGAGCATATGGCACACTTGCGGGCAGTGCTAACCCGCCTGCGCGAAGCGGGCTTGACAGTAAAGGCTCCTAAGTGCCAGTTAGCACAGGCCGAGGTTGTCTACTTCGGTCACGTGATTGGTCAGGGTCGTCGCCGCCCCTCTGAAATAAAGGTGGCCGCTGTGCGAGACTTCCCGCAACCGCGCACGAAGACCGATATTCGGTCGTTCTTAGGTGTCGCCGGCTACTATCAGAGGTACATCCCCAGGTACTCTGATATCGCGGCTCCCCTGACGGATGCTCTAAGAAAAACAGAGCCTCAAACAGTCGTCTGGGACGAGACAAAGGAAAGAGCTTTTAGCGCCCTAAAGAGTGCCCTAACAAGCCAGCCTGTGCTACGATCGCCAGACTATACAAAAGGGTTCGTTGTTCAGTGCGATGCTAGTGAGCGAGGCATGGGCGTTGTACTGTGCCAACGGGAAAATGGAGAAGTAGAACACCCCGTCCTGTATGCTAGTCGTAAGCTGACCAGTCGTGAGCAGGCGTATAGCGCCACCGAGAAAGAGTGTGCATGTCTCGTGTGGGCCGTTCAGAAATTGTCATGCTATCTAGCCGGCTCGAGGTTTATCATTGAGACGGATCACTGCCCTCTCCAATGGCTGCAGACCATCTCTCCCAAAAATGGCCGCCTCCTGCGCTGGAGCCTCGCCTTGCAACAATATTCCTTTGAGGTGCGTTACAAAAAGGGGAGTCTCAACGGTAACGCCGATGGCTTAAGTCGAAGCCCCTAACGTAGGAATCAGCCTCAAAATTGTTTGTTACTGATGTTTTTCTTCCTGAGGCAGGATTTTTAACATATTGCTTTTGTTTAGTGTTTCACAGTGATGACATGCTTTCTAGTGCAATTTTCCAATTTGTGGACGCGTTCTAAGTGCTGCTAGACTACTGTAAGGAACTAGGCAGTGGTATAGAAGGGGAAAGAGCCTGGCAGGGCTTAGTGAGGGTTGTGACGTGCTTGCTGACTGAGCGGTTGAGTTTCAGCGTAGTTCTAACGCTTGCCGGGAACGAGAACAAAAATGTGAACTCTCCCGAAGTCACTTTGCAGTGTCCTGTGCGAACCTGAACGAGAGAACGAGGCCTTCTCTGTGCGCTGCGCTCAAGAAACGTCGAGGGACGCCCGACTTCGGTTATGAGCATCATCGAGCGACATCCCTCCGGACAGCGGATGCAGTCCCCTGTCCATCGGGATCTCCTTCCCCCGGCGGGGCGGTCTGTTACGTTTCGCCTACGACGCGCGGTTTAGCCGGCGCGACTGCAACAAAGCGGCAGACATTTAGGCCCGTTCGGCGTCGCCGCTACGCCTCCCCGCCAAGCGCGTCCAGGCATGTTCCGATGCCACGTGTCTTCATGTGCGTGTGTGAGTGTATGTGCCATTGTGCCCGACCGGCGGCGGTACGACAGTGTGAGTCACCCTCTCCTCCCCATTGTGCCCGACCGGCGGCGATACGACAGTAGGAGTCACCTTCTCCTCCCCATTGTGCCCGACCGGCGGCGATACGACAGTGTGAGTCACCTTCTCCTCCCCATTGTGCCCGACCGGCGGCGATACGACAGTAGGAGTCACCTTCTCCTCCCCATTGTGCCCGACCGGAGGCGATACGACAGTGTGAGTCACCTTCTCCTCCCCATTGTGCCCGACCGGAGGCGACACGACAGTGTGAGCCACCTGCTCCTCCCTTTGTGCCCGACCGGCGGCGATACGACAGTATGCGTCACCTTATCCCATTGTACAGTCACGTGCTCGCCTATAGAGGGGTTCCTTCTTGCCCTCAACTGCGAGAGTATAAAAACAGCTGCCCCCGGACGCCAAAGGGAGGGCTCCGATTTCTTCTGTTGAGTAAAGTGCTCTCCCGTCTCTCTACTTCGGTCAACCTGACCGCCAACTCTTTGCGATGTTAAAATAAACAAGTTGTTTTGTTGTTACCAGTCGACTCATGCTTTGCCGGGACCTTCGGATGCTTCCAGTTGTACCCCAGGCCGCCAGGCCAACGCTACCCTTGGGGCTTGCGACCCAGGTGCAACAACGGGCGTCAGCGCCGAGTTCCCAACAAATCGCACCAACGGTGCGACTACAACAACTGTCTGCCAGCGGTGGGATCGCGACAACGGAGGCCAGCAGCGAAGAGATGCAGTTGACTGTATGCTGAGCAGCTCAACAACGATCCGGGAGCAGTGCAACGAGCCCTGTGTGATGACTGGTTGCCTGCAGCGGAACGACTGCGCTGAATTCCTGCCTGCGAGGTTTCGTGAGTGCGGGACTTTCTTCTTCTGAGCTTTGCCAGGCTTTTGTTAGTGTCAGAAACAGAGCTGGTAATTGTGGTTGTCGTTGCTGCCGGGTTAGATTGCGGCAAGACAATAATAGGCAGTAGAGAAAGCAGCATTCAGAGCAGCCATGGATTTGAAGTCGTTGCGCAAACCGAAGTTGTTGGAGCTTGCAAGAGAGTTGGGCCTGGATGTCTCGGACAAACTCAGAAAACCAGAACTGCTAAAGGCTATTCTTGAGTTAGAGGCTGAGGATGACGAGCTGTCGGAATGCCTTGAGACTATTGAGGAGAGGTCAAAAAGACAGGAGCGCGAACTTAAAGAGCAAAAAGAGAAACAGGAGCGCGAACTTAAAGAGCAGAAAGAAAACGAAGAGCGCGAACACGCTTTGGAAATGAAGCGTCTCGAGGTAGAGATGGAACGCGCTCGTAATGGAAGTCAGGCACACGGTGCAGGAGAACGAGTATTGTTCAAAATGACTGACCTGATGCGGCCGTTTAAGCTTGGAGAGGACATTGTTTTATTCCTGGTTAACTTTGAGCGAACGTGCGAGAAGCAGGGGTTCTCTCGGGAAACGTGGCCACAGCGCTTGCTCACTTTGTTACCCGGCGAGGCGGCCGACGTAGTCGCTCGCTTGGATAGAGAGGAGGCAGAGGATTTCGACACAGTGAAATCGAGTCTTCTAAAAAAGTACCGGCTGTCAGCGGAGGCGTTCCGTCGGAAGTTTCGGGAAAATGAGAAAGGCAAAAGTGAGTCATATACAGAGTTTGCGTACAGGCTTATGTCAAACATGCAGGAGTGGCTCAAAGAAGAGAAAGCGTTTGGTGACCACGATAAAGTTCTGCAGTGTTTCGGGCTAGAACAGTTTTATAGTCGGTTACCTGAGAACGTGCGGTACTGGGTCTTGGATAGGCCAGACGTTTGTACGGTGGCTAAAGCCGCTGAGCTAGCCGAGGAGTTTGTGACGCGTCGGGCTTGCGGAGCTAAGGACGGTCAAAAGGGTGAATTTGGCTCGAAGTTTGAGAGGCCGAAGTTCACACCCACGAGAGCAAAGGGGAACACGCGTAGTGAGGATGCGAGTGAAAGCAGTCCGACCAAACGTAAAGAGACGGCGGCAGCCGAAGCCGAACGCAGAAAGCGGTTCGAGATGAGGCAAGCGCGCGTGTGTTATACGTGCCAGAAGCCGGGTCACTTTTCGGCGCAGTGTCCGGAAACAACACCAAAAGTTGTGTTTTTTTCATTATGCAGCACTGACGAGAACATGAAGCTTCTCGAGCCTTACATGCGAAACCTCCTCGTGAACGGGAAAGAGTGCCGAGTGCTTCGCGATTCCGCAGCTACAATGGATGTAGTTCACCCGTCTTACGTAGAACCCCATATGTTCACGGGCGAGTGCGCATGGATCAAGCAAGCCGTGGAAGCTCATAGCGTGTGTCTGCCGGTAGCAAAAGTGCTTATTGAAGGACCTTTCGGAGCGCTTGAGACGGAGGCGGCAGTGTCATCTATGCTGCCCCCCCCCAGTACCCGTACCTATTTTCAAACAGGTCCGATCACCTCCTGCGCGAGAAGGGGCTTTGTTTGGTGAGGCTAGCGTTCAGGCCTTAACCAGATCGAAGGTTCGGGAGCTCGCTGCAAAGGCGGTAGTTGCGGGGCCGACGTTATCGAACAATGAAAAAGGGTCAGAGGCGCAGCAAGCTGATATTCAGAGCACGCCCGAACTGAATAAAATTGAGTCTGTAGCGTTGAAGGCGCCAGATACTGGAGAGGAAATGCCCGACGCGGGAAAGTTAGAAGAGCTATCTGCAGATTTGCTCATCGCGCCTACGTCAGACGGACTTGATAGGTTGCTAAAAGTCAGCCGGTCGGCTTTGATAGCCGAGCAAAAGAAGGATGGCAGCCTAGAAAACATACGCTGCAATGTCAAGGAAGGTATCGCCAAGAAAAATGCTCGCTTTGTGGAAAGAGGTGGAGTCCTGTACCGGAAGTATCTAGACCGCAGAGGAATGGAGTTCGATCAGCTGATCGTGCCTCAATGCTATCGTCAGGATTTGTTGCGCTTGTCGCACGGGGGTTCGTGGTCCGGACACCTAGGAGTTAAGAAAACTAAGGACCGTCTCTTGCAAGAGTACTATTGGCCAGGGTGTTTTCGGGACGCAGACCATTTCGTGAGGACATGTGACACCTGTCAGCGGGTGGGAAAACCAGGGGACAAATCGAGGGCGCCGTTGAGATTGGTACCTATCATTACGGAGCCTTTTAGACGGCTCGTTATTGATACAGTGGGACCTCTGCCGGTAACAGCCACGGGGTACAGACACATTTTGACTGTGATCTGCCCAGCGACAAAGTTCCCTGAAGCAGTGCCGCTTAAAGAACTCAGCTCAGTTGAGATGGTCAATGCACTACTGTCCATATTTGCGCGAGTTGGTTTTCCTGCGGAAATCCAATCAGATCAGGGCACAGTGTTTACTAGCGCTTTGACGACAACTTTTCTCGAAAGGTGTGGGGTAAAGCTGCTACACAGCTCAGTGTACCACCCACAGTCGAATTCCGTTGAGAAGCTCCACTCCGTCATGAAGCGCGTGTTGAGAGCATTGTGTTTTGAACATCGAACTGACTGGGAGCTGTGTCTGCCTGGGGCGATGTTGGCATTAAGGACCGCGCCGCATGCAGCTACGGGGTTTTCGCCAGCTGAACTGGTGTACGGTCGCTCGCTTCGGTCTCCGCTTCGCATGCTTCGAGAATCGTGGGAAGGCAGGGGCGACGACCCAGTCGTGGTGGAGTACGTGCTTAAGCTCCTCGAACGCTTAAGAAGGGCACAGGAGTTGTCAGGTGAAGCAATGGCAAAGGCCCAGCAGAGGGCCAAGGTTTATTATGATCGGACAGCCAGGGCCCGTCGTTTTGAGGTGGGCGATGAGGTCATGATATTGCGCACATCGCTAAACAACAAACTAGACGTGCAGTGGGAGGGCCCAGCACGAATTGTTCAGAAACTGTCGGACGTTAACTACGTGGTAAGTCTGCCAGGAAAGCGGAAAGCACAGCAAGTTTACCACTGTAATCTGCTCAAACCTTATAGACAAAGGGAAGCAGTGGTGTGCATGATGGTAAACGTTCCTGAAGAGCTTCCGGTCGAGCTTCCGGGACTAGGCTCAGTGACGAACAGGGAAGACACCGGTCAAGTCATTAGTGACTTAGTCAGTCGAGCACCGCTGTCGCCTGAGCAGAAAACCGAACTACACCAGCTCTTACAAGAGTTTCAAGGTCTGTTCTCTGAGAGGCCTGGTAGGACTTCTGTACTTACTCATGATATAGAACTTACCTCCCCAGAGCCAGTACGATCCAAGGCGTATCGGGTGTCACCCCGCCAGAACGATATTATGGAGGCTGAGGTAAAGAAAATGCTACAGCTCGGTGTTATTGAGGCAGGTGAGAGTGATTATACCTCCCCTTTGATTTTAGTTGAGGTACCGGGCAAGGAACCTCGTCCTTGCGTCGACTACCGCAGGCTTAATTCCATCACTAAGGATCAAATTTATCCGATCCCTAACATCGAGGAGCGCCTTGAGAAAGTTAGTAGCGCTCAGTTTATTTCCACCCTAGATCTTGTCAGGGGTTATTGGCAGGTTCCACTTACAGAAGAGGCTAGTAGGTATGCGGCGTTCATTTCACCAATGGGAACATTCCGTCCTAAAGTGTTGAGTTTTGGTTTGAAGAACGCGCCATACTGTTTTTCAAGCCTCATGGATAAAGTGTTGCGGGGACAGCAAGAATTCGCTTTACCGTATCTAGACGACGTAGCGATATTCTCCGCATCCTGGTCTGAGCATATGGCACACTTGCGGGCAGTGCTAACCCGCCTGCGCGAAGCGGGCTTGACAGTAAAGGCTCCTAAGTGCCAGTTAGCACAGGCAGAGGTTGTCTACTTCGGTCACGTGATTGGTCAGGGTCGTCGCCGCCCCTCTGAAATAAAGGTGGCCGCTGTGCGAGACTTCCCGCAACCGCGCACGAAGACCGATATTCGGTCGTTCTTAGGTGTCGCCGGCTACTATCAGAGGTACATCCCCAGGTACTCTGATATCGCGGCTCCCCTGACGGATGCTCTAAGAAAAACAGAGCCTCAAACAGTCGTCTGGGACGAGACAAAGGAAAGAGCTTTTAGCGCCCTAAAGAGTGCCCTAACAAGCCAGCCTGTGCTACGATCGCCAGACTATACAAAAGGGTTCGTTGTTCAGTGCGATGCTAGTGAGCGAGGCATGGGCGTTGTACTGTGCCAACGGGAAAATGGAGAAGTAGAACACCCCGTCCTGTATGCTAGTCGTAAGCTGACCAGTCGTGAGCAGGCGTATAGCGCCACCGAGAAAGAGTGTGCATGTCTCGTGTGGGCCGTTCAGAAATTGTCATGCTATCTAGCCGGCTCGAGGTTTATCATTGAGACGGATCACTGCCCTCTCCAATGGCTGCAGACCATCTCTCCCAAAAATGGCCGCCTCCTGCGCTGGAGCCTCGCCTTGCAACAATATTCCTTTGAGGTGCGTTACAAAAAGGGGAGTCTCAACGGTAACGCCGATGGCTTAAGTCGAAGCCCCTAACGTAGGAATCAGCCTCAAAATTGTTTGTTACTGATGTTTTTCTTCCTGAGGCAGGATTTTTAACATATTGCTTTTGTTTAGTGTTTCACAGTGATGACATGCTTTCTAGTGCAATTTTCCAATTTGTGGACGCGTTCTAAGTGCTGCTAGACTACTGTAAGGAACTAGGCAGTGGTATAGAAGGGGAAAGAGCCTGGCAGGGCTTAGTGAGGGTTGTGACGTGCTTGCTGACTGAGCGGTTGAGTTTCAGCGTAGTTCTAACGCTTGCCGGGAACGAGAACAAAAATGTGAACTCTCCCGAAGTCACTTTGCAGTGTCCTGTGCGAACCTGAACGAGAGAACGAGGCCTTCTCTGTGCGCTGCGCTCAAGAAACGTCGAGGGACGCCCGACTTCGGTTATGAGCATCATCGAGCGACATCCCTCCGGACAGCGGATGCAGTCCCCTGTCCATCGGGATCTCCTTCCCCCGGCGGGGCGGTCTGTTACGTTTCGCCTACGACGCGCGGTTTAGCCGGCTCGACTGCAACAAAGCGGCAGACATTTAGGCCCGTTCGGCGTCGCCGCTACGCCTCCCCGCCAAGCGCGTCCAGGCATGTTCCGATGCCACGTGTCTTCATGTGCGTGTGTGAGTGTATGTGCCATTGTGCCCGACCGGCGGCGGTACGACAGTGTGAGTCACCCTCTCCTCCCCATTGTGCCCGACCGGCGGCGATACGACAGTAGGAGTCACCTTCTCCTCCCCATTGTGCCCGACCGGCGGCGATACGACAGTGTGAGTCACCTTCTCCTCCCCATTGTGCCCGACCGGCGGCGATACGACAGTAGGAGTCACCTTCTCCTCCCCATTGTGCCCGACCGGAGGCGATACGACAGTGTGAGTCACCTTCTCCTCCCCATTGTGCCCGACCGGAGGCGACACGACAGTGTGAGCCACCTGCTCCTCCCTTTGTGCCCGACCGGCGGCGATACGACAGTATGCGTCACCTTATCCCATTGTACAGTCACGTGCTCGCCTATAGAGGGGTTCCTTCTTGCCCTCAACTGCGAGAGTATAAAAACAGCTGCCCCCGGACGCCAAAGGGAGGGCTCCGATTTCTTCTGTTGAGTAAAGTGCTCTCCCGTCTCTCTACTTCGGTCAACCTGACCGCCAACTCTTTGCGATGTTAAAATAAACAAGTTGTTTTGTTGTTACCAGTCGACTCATGCTTTGCCGGGACCTTCGGATGCTTCCAGTTGTACCCCAGGCCGCCAGGCCAACGCTACCCTTGGGGCTTGCGACCCAGGTGCAACAACGGGCGTCAGCGCCGAGTTCCCAACAAATCGCACCAACGGTGCGACTACAACAACTGTCTGCCAGCGGTGGGATCGCGACAACGGAGGCCAGCAGCGAAGAGATGCAGTTGACTGTATGCTGAGCAGCTCAACAACGATCCGGGAGCAGTGCAACGAGCCCTGTGTGATGACTGGTTGCCTGCAGCGGAACGACTGCGCTGAATTCCTGCCTGCGAGGTTTCGTGAGTGCGGGACTTTCTTCTTCTGAGCTTTGCCAGGCTTTTGTTAGTGTCAGAAACAGAGCTGGTAATTGTGGTTGTCGTTGCTGCCGGGTTAGATTGCGGCAAGACAATAATAGGCAGTAGAGAAAGCAGCATTCAGAGCAGCCATGGATTTGAAGTCGTTGCGCAAACCGAAGTTGTTGGAGCTTGCAAGAGAGTTGGGCCTGGATGTCTCGGACAAACTCAGAAAACCAGAACTGCTAAAGGCTATTCTTGAGTTAGAGGCTGAGGATGACGAGCTGTCGGAATGCCTTGAGACTATTGAGGAGAGGTCAAAAAGACAGGAGCGCGAACTTAAAGAGCAAAAAGAGAAACAGGAGCGCGAACTTAAAGAGCAGAAAGAAAACGAAGAGCGCGAACACGCTTTGGAAATGAAGCGTCTCGAGGTAGAGATGGAACGCGCTCGTAATGGAAGTCAGGCACACGGTGCAGGAGAACGAGTATTGTTCAAAATGACTGACCTGATGCGGCCGTTTAAGCTTGGAGAGGACATTGGTTTGTTCCTGGTTAACTTTGAGCGAACGTGCGAGAAGCAGGGGTTCTCTCGGGAAACGTGGCCACAGCGCTTGCTCACTTTGTTACCCGGCGAGGCGGCCGACGTAGTCGCTCGCTTGGATAGAGAGGAGGCAGAGGATTTCGACACAGTGAAATCGAGTCTTCTAAAAAAGTACCGGCTGTCAGCGGAGGCGTTCCGTCGGAAGTTTCGGGAAAATGAGAAAGGCAAAAGTGAGTCATATACAGAGTTTGCGTACAGGCTTATGTCAAACATGCAGGAGTGGCTCAAAGAAGAGAAAGCGTTTGGTGACCACGATAAAGTTCTGCAGTGTTTCGGGCTAGAACAGTTTTATAGTCGGTTACCTGAGAACGTGCGGTACTGGGTCTTGGATAGGCCAGACGTTTGTACGGTGGCTAAAGCCGCTGAGCTAGCCGAGGAGTTTGTGACGCGTCGGGCTCGCGGAGCTAAGGACGGTCAAAAGGGTGAATTTGGCTCGAAGTTTGAGAGGCCGAAGTTCACACCCACGAGAGCAAAGGGGAACACGCGTAGTGAGGATGCGAGTGAAAGCAGTCCGACCAAACGTAAAGAGACGGCGGCAGCCGAAGCCGAACGCAGAAAGCGGTTCGAGATGAGGCAAGCGCGCGTGTGTTATACGTGCCAGAAGCCGGGTCACTTTTCGGCGCAGTGTCCGGAAACAACACCAAAAGTTGTGTTTTTTTCATTATGCAGCACTGACGAGAACATGAAGCTTCTCGAGCCTTACATGCGAAACCTCCTCGTGAACGGGAAAGAGTGCCGAGTGCTTCGCGATTCCGCAGCTACAATGGATGTAGTTCACCCGTCTTACGTAGAACCCCATATGTTCACGGGCGAGTGCGCATGGATCAAGCAAGCCGTGGAAGCTCATAGCGTGTGTCTGCCGGTAGCAAAAGTGCTTATTGAAGGACCTTTCGGAGCGCTTGAGACGGAGGCGGCAGTGTCATCTATGCTGCCCCCCCCCCCAGTACCCGTACCTATTTTCAAACAGGTCCGATCACCTCCTGCGCGAGAAGGGGCTTTTGTTTGGTGAGGCTAGCGTTCAGGCCTTAACCAGATCGAAGGTTCGGGAGCTCGCTGCAAAGGCGGTAGTTGTGGGGCCGACGTTATCGAACAATGAAAAAGGGTCAGAGGCGCAGCAAGCTGATATTCAGAGCACGCCCGAACTGAATAAAATTGAGTCTGTAGCGTTGAAGGCGCCAGATACTGGAGAGGAAATGCCCGACGCGGGAAAGTTAGAAGAGCTATCTGCAGATTTGCTCATCGCGCCTACGTCAGACGGACTTGATAGGTTGCTAAAAGTCAGCCGGTCGGCTTTGATAGCCGAGCAAAAGAAGGATGGCAGCCTAGAAAACATACGCTGCAATGTCAAGGAAGGTATCGCCAAGAAAAATGCTCGCTTTGTGGAAAGAGGTGGAGTCCTGTACCGGAAGTATCTAGACCGCAGAGGAATGGAGTTCGATCAGCTGATCGTGCCTCAATGCTATCGTCAGGATTTGTTGCGCTTGTCGCACGGGGGTTCGTGGTCCGGACACCTAGGAGTTAAGAAAACTAAGGACCGTCTCTTGCAAGAGTACTATTGGCCAGGGTGTTTTCGGGACGCAGACCATTTCGTGAGGACATGTGACACCTGTCAGCGGGTGGGAAAACCAGGGGACAAATCGAGGGCGCCGTTGAGATTGGTACCTATCATTACGGAGCCTTTTAGACGGCTCGTTATTGATACAGTGGGACCTCTGCCGGTAACAGCCACGGGGTACAGACACATTTTGACTGTGATCTGCCCAGCGACAAAGTTCCCTGAAGCAGTGCCGCTTAAAGAACTCAGCTCAGTTGAGATGGTCAATGCACTACTGTCCATATTTGCGCGAGTTGGTTTTCCTGCGGAAATCCAATCAGATCAGGGCACAGTGTTTACTAGCGCTTTGACGACAACTTTTCTCGAAAGGTGTGGGGTAAAGCTGCTACACAGCTCAGTGTACCACCCACAGTCGAATTCCGTTGAGAAGCTCCACTCCGTCATGAAGCCAGCGGTCCGACCACAACAGCACCTGAAACGAAAAAGTGCAGGGGGTGCCGGTATGCACCCACCCGCTGCAAGGTTCAAGGGTGCAGTGCACCGCGGCGGCACCTTGCATTGCACCCCGTTCAATCGAGCACGGGGGTGCAGGGTGCACTGCTGCACCTTGGGGAATCGAGGGCCTAGGTGCAGTGCACCGTGAATACCGTGAATAGTTGCAGAAGGTGCAGAGAAACTTGGCTGAATCGAATAGACCTTATATTTCTCCATCGAGTTCATAGGCGAACTCCACGTCATATTCGGGGGGATGTCGTAGTCGTCGTCCGACGTGGACGTGAAGCGCGTTGCATCTCATTCGTCGTCCATAGCGACGGTGTCTGCCGGCCCCCGACAACGCTGCTCGCCCTGCCATCTTGTGAATCGCCGGCCAGGCAGGGCCTAACCACGTGCACAGGCTGGAAAATATTCATCACTGTTGCCGGTTGCATCGGAGGCGCAGTGGCTAGGCTACGGAGCGGTAGCAGTGGCATTAAGGCGGCAGAGCATCGAATCCACACCGTGGCCACTTTTCTTTTAGAGCGCAGCTCTTCCCCTCTCTGCGGCCGGCGTCGGCGGCGCCGTAACCAAGCGAACGAGCACATCGCAATATGAAAGAGTGGACGCAGAGCTGGAGATGAAAGCCGCGAACGGCGGAGACCAATGAGAACGGTCCCTACAGTGACTTGCGCGCTGGAAACTGGTGTCATGCGAGCCCGACCGACCGCTCGATGCGTACTCATATCTGGTCTCAGCCGGACCGCTCGTTCCGTACTATCGTCTGCTCGCGTCAGCTCTCGCTCACGCATGTTTGATTTGCTTGTTTGCTTGGTTTGGTATCGTTCGTGCTTGTTTTGATTGTCATGGTTTGCGATTGCTTTAGAGCGCAGCTCTTAAGGCTGTTTCACATGACGCAATTTTCAGACAGCGACATAGCGAATTCCGTCGCTCAGCGACTGCCGCGACGTCGTGGGCTCTCCGCGACTGGATTCCAACAAGTTGGTCGTGCCGTCGCGGAGTCTTTGCGATCGGCGCAATGTGGGAGGGGCAATGTGTGACGAAACAAAGAGTCGTCAAAATAGGCGCTTTCCTGTTTTACCACGCGTTAGTAGCTCTGTGGCAATGTCGCGCGCCAATTTTAGTTGATCTAATGGGGCGCACCCACCAGTGACTGCGGCTTAGGAGCTTCATAAGCATATTTTTCTTCCAGTTACACAATTCGTTTAAAAGGAGAAGCTGCACGCTATCCAGGCCGAGAGAAGGACGCCGCTTCAACATAAGGCACGTACCCACTTGATCGCCACCGTCGTCAACCTCTTCATCTCTACAAATTGTACCAGCTGCTTATACATGCACACTCAATAGCTTGTTCTTCTGCAAAAGCAAATACTCATCCAGGAAAAAAGTTGTGGCTCCCATAGTAACAACGAAACTAGAGTGTACTAAACGGATACACCCCACCGACGCCGTACAAGCCGCACGCTCATACACTTCCGGTGTTGTGCAGCGTCCCAGCCACCGCATCTACAAGCTGTCGTAAAGTCTCAACGCTTTTAAACGTTAAAAAATGGTGTACTTATTCTATTATTGAACAATAATAGGAAAATTCGAATATTTGACTAGTTTCCATGTTGTTTTTATTTAACAATGTAGGCACGAGTACTTCGTGAGCTGGGGTCAACATTGCGCATCGCTGCGGTGGAAATCGCACTGCCGAAAACGCATATGAAAGCTGTCAGCAAAATCGCTCTGCGATGTGCGCGGCAGAACGATTTCTTTCGTCCCAATCGCGCCATGTGAAACAGCCTTTAGGGTGTATCGTAATCGTCGGTGAATTTTACAGCGAAAGCTACGTATGACTAACCTCCCGTAGCTTTTTCGGCGTCCAGCAACAGAAATGGACTTAGCGATTTCTAACAAACCCATACGGGTGCAGTGCGGCGGAGCAGACGTCAAAATGCGGAAAGCCTGTTTCACATGCAAGTGACGAAGCGGCGCACTCTTAAATATTTCACACCCTTATGGGTGTAATGCGGGTGTGTTTATCTTTTCACCCTTGTGAACACCCATCCAGCGCCCTTGTTTAAGAAGAACATTATTTAAGAACATTAAGAGGAAGCAGTCATGCTGGGCAGACCATGCAATGCGTAAGGGAGAGAACCGCTGATCTATTGGAGTTCCAGAATGGGTGCTAAGGGAAGGGAAACAAAGTCGAGGACGGCAGAGAATAAGGTGGGCGATATGGAATTAGAAAATTTGAAGACACGTGGAACCATTTAGTACAAGACAGGGGTACTGGAGAGCGCTGGGGAACCTTTCGTCCCGCGATGGACATCAAAATAGGCTGATGATGATGATGTCACTCAGAAACATCACTCAGAAAATGCGAATAAATATTGAAAACAAGATGTTGAAAATGTGAATATGTGTAGATTTAACGAAAAATTTCGACTTAGTGGACCATGTACTGTTCATAAAAAAGCTTCGGTATTACGGAATACGAGGCATTCCGTGTCATTTGATTTAGCTATTTAATTTACTGTCGGCATGAACGTACAGTTTAACGTTTAGCCGTCTGACGTAACAGACAGTTTCAGACTAGCGTTTATCGTATTACGTACGTTAGACGTGAGCACCTTTTCGGGACAATACGGTGCGCGTGCCTTCAAGATTTTATTTTACCGCACGAGAACGCAAACGTAAGGAAGGCGATAAAGAAAGGGTGCCGTGTGGTGCCTCATGCCAAACGTATCCAAGGCAAGACAATCGATTTACAGCCATCCTGTCGCTATGAGGACGCATTCCGTTAGGCCTACAAACGCCAGAATCGCCGAACGATCTCAGAAATTGGACGCGCTATGTGCCGATAACTAAAGTTTCAGGTGAGTTTAGAAGAAGCGAAAGCTCATTCCAATTGTTACTGGCAATCAACGAGAGTGAGAGCGTAGCCCTCACGAGAATTCACGTTGAAGTGGGAGTCATAGGTGCCGCCATGTTTGACAACACTATTTCTTAGCTTGCATAAACATTACTAACGTTAAACTCGCCAAATGACGCAGATTATCATAGCACACTTAGACCACAAGAACCTAATAACGTTCGGAGAATGCGCAGTGAGGACAAAACTATTTCTTTAGGTACGTAACGCGTTTAGGCTTGGTTGCAAACGCTATTCTAAGACTGTCGGTTGACATTGCATGTTGGTGTTCCGCAGGGCTCGAGCTTAAGACCGCTCTTATTGTTAGTCTTCGTAAATGATCTTTCAACCTGTCCAGGACTGCGTTATTGTGCGCTGATGACACTAACAGATTCATTACATCTGAAAAAAAAACAATTGTATGAAACAGCAGACAGAACATTACAATGACGGCTTTCGTTGTAACTCACTAAGAAAATTAGTCCCGAACACCTGACAGCGTAGTTACATACTTTTTAATGCGATAGACGCGCGCCTTACATTCGGACACACCTAAGAAATAAACAAGGAACTGCTACAGTACGAATATGAAACCAAATTGCTTGGCGTAACATTAGACAGCAAGATATCATAGCCTCAACACATGAAGCAAATGTGTCAAAAGGTATACAAGAACACGGTGATATTATACAGGTTGCGACATATTTTCTTGCTCAACACCCTACTAACCTTTTATTGTTCTTTAATCCATTGCCACATAACTAACGTCATAGCTGTACACATTTCAGTTTACCTTGCACACTACTTCCTCTGCAGGTCGCCCGAATCACTACTGTACGGATTATCCTGTTTCTCGACAGGCACGACTTTATCCGTTTTGCTTTTTCTTTTCTAAATATTCTACCGGTTAGGCAGATCCCTTGAACATCGGAAAATTATTCTAACGTTTAGGATGCTTCACAACACCACACGTTGTACGGCCATAATACTGCAGCATCACGACATCCGATGAAACACTCGAGCATCACATGTGCAACTTTAAATCCCACCTATTCGAACTAACTACGGGGAATTTTCATTCGTTTAAAGCGCTACTACACTGTGAAATTTAGTCCTTAAAATAGAAAAAAAATCATTTATTCTTGTTGAACCGACTTGGAACAGTACCTTTTTCTTCACGTGTAATATAATTGAAAACTGTCTTAGTATCCATAATATCATATTCCCTTAAATTGTTATATTGGAGTTAAAATAATCAGATACCTTTATGTCATTTTTCTGCGATAATAACGATTTTCTCTACCTTTTATTGTTACTTGCAGGGGAGAGACAAAAAGAGTGGAACGGTTGGAGTAGGACAGTTCTAATATATTTAATACCATCTGTGCTACACAGATGAAAAAACGCGTAGCAGATAGCACCAGCGTATATATAATTTCCACAGTAGCCCATTGCAGCTTTGTCGTGGAGGAGTGTATATGGGAACAGATAATTTCCAGTCACTAACAGTTTTGTTATCACTCTTACGAAAAAAAATTACCGACGATTACGTTACTTCCTAATGCGAAATTTGAGCGCAGCAAATAAGCTGTTTCACCTTTTCGATAGATTGAGGCAAAGAAATCGAGCAACACATGTATGCGCTATCACAGAATTTTTTTTTTATTTTTCACACGTATTCCTTTAACAAAGACTCCACTAACAGTTCTTGACAGTCATGAAGGAAGCTTTGTGGTCGGAGAAATAGACTGATATATGTTCGACTTGGTACACCAATGCTTCATTCTCAAAGACGAGATCTATACAAGTGCCTCGCGAGGTTGTCACAGCCGTGGGACGTGTTACGAGCGAGAGGAACGGGATGTTCTCCCGCATAAGTGTTAGGAAATTGCTGTTTGTCTTTATGTCAAGCCGCCACCGATCTGGCTCTCTGATTGCCACCGCACAGGGCGAACGGCAGCGGCAATTTCGGCTCGGGCGGTGCACATATACACATCCGCCGCCACCGATCTGGCTCTCTGATTGCCACCGCACAGGGGTTGCATTGGAGGAGGAGCGAAGAAAGGAATGAAGTTCGAGCCGGCGCTTTGACAACCGGAGACTCGCAGGAAGAGGGGGGAGGGGGGCGGCGTGTACACCCAGCGGCAAACGATGGGGGCAGAAGCGCGCGCAGCAAGCGGACAACACGATAAAGGGAGGAGGGAAGAGATAGCAGCGACTGACTGATGCCGCTGACGCCGATAGTGAGTCAACCCCAGCTGCGGAGTTGGTTTCAGGGACAACGAATAAACGGCGCGTCGGCAACTGAAGAGCACCCTATCCGCCACACAAGAACAGGGGGGGGGGACCCTTTCCTCCTCTTTCTGCATGGCGGCGACGGTGTTCTATGCAGTCACGTTATCTTGACTCTCTAGCGGCGTCAGCGGCATCCAGCGGTATCAGTCGGTCGCTGCTAGCGCTGGGGGGATGAAAGGGGGGCGGAGCTGGTTACGAGGCCAACGACGACGACGACGCGAAACCCAGGAACGGACGCCAAAGAGCTGCGCTCTAAAAAAAAGAAAAGAAAGAAGACAAGGGGGGATGTTCGGATGAGAAGCAAATTTTCAAAACGTGCATCTTAGGAGTGATTTCTATCAGTGTGCTCTTAGTCCTAATAAACGATTCTTCCACGCATAAAACGACTTCACGCTGTCTGTGCATTTGGGAGGAATGGTACAGCGCGATGGAGGGAGGAGTGAGAGGCTAGGACTCTGCCCCCTCTTCTCTGACTGCTCTGGATGATTTCTAATTTTATTCAAAGATTAATTTTCTATAATTAACAATGTATTCTAACGTAGTTATGCGTTTCTTGCTAAATCCTTTTTAGAACACAATTGCGACATTTAGGAGTGTGTACTGCGGGACAGACGAACTGTACCCTCAACTCATGGCAAAGAAAAGTAGGCATTCAAGAGACAGCTAGCACACTGAGCGACAAGTCCTAACTCTCCTTGACACTCAGCCGCAGAGCCTGCCAGTAATTGACCTTCAAAGGGCCTCAGCAAGGTAAAAAAAAAAAAACGGAAACATTTCTTTCACTTTCTTTGTTTTATGTATTTACGGATAGTGCTCTCTCTAAGCAGAACCGTTGCAGGTATGTGTACAGAGCTTTAATACAGATGAAAAAAGAAACGGAAAAGACAACGAAAAGTAAATGTTAGCGGAAAACATATTTAGTCACTCCTTTCGCGAACTGATCGGATGACAGCGTGCGCAACGATCCATCCCGACTATTCGACATTTGAACAGTAAAATCGAAAAAGGAATATTTAATAAAAATAAAGGTGACCTAAATAAAACAGTATCGAGTGGATTTGAACGACGGGTCGCGTGGATAAGGGACACGATAAACGAAACGGGTGCTCCGGACCGGGTGCCCGCATTCACAATACTATGTAATGTACAAATGCGCTCGCACGTGCGCCTTTGCACCAACGAGTCAAGCGATAAATTTTGAGCATGTGATGAAGGTGAGATCAGCCTATCATAACGATTGTAAATTAGCCGTATCACCTTTTTTCTGCGTAAGTACGAGCTTGGCTATGTGCGGTGCCGCGTGACTAGTCGCGCAGTACTTTTTGCGGGCTTCTTTCAGGCTTGTAAAAATCATGTATGCAGTACGTATTCAACAAAAGAAAGACTGATGCATCCGACACAGCAAAGAATGCACGAGAACTGAGCCAGAAAACCAACAGCACTGAGATGCATGTCGAGACACCACAAGAGCAGCGAAAACTGCAAGCGGGGTGGACGTATGACTAGAGCAGCGGAAAGGTGATAAACATTCAGGAAAATTGCACGCATGGGAGAGGGGAGGAAAGAAGACTCAGGCGCGTATAACACCCACAGCCGAGGAAGCAGACCAACAACGTACGCAGCAAGCCGAAGCAACAAAACCTACAGCGGGAAACATGCCATATTATATAAAACCGAGACTTCCGCCTTTGCCATTGGACGACACGGAGAACATCTACAGACCAAAGGCGGGATTACAACTCTCCAAGTGGACACTGGTGGCAGTTACTCATGCCCACGGCCCAGCTAGCAAGTTGTGCCAAAAAAGAGGTTTTTTTTCATTCATTTATTTATCCAAAGTTCTTTGTACAGGATGAATTTGCTGGTCAATCTAAGCACGCAGTGCTTGTAAAATGACCAGGCAGTTGGTGAAACAACATATTAAATTCATATTACAACAATTAATACATTCTCTCGCATATATACAGTTCTATGACAACATTCGGATTAAGTGCAACATGTCGAGAATATAATCATCTCAAGTACACCAATCAAGAAGATAGCGAACAACATGCTTCTCAACGTGACCAGTATACAGCTTGGAGGGTCCATTTACGAAGTTAAAGCAAATGACGGAACACCAGAGGACATCAGCATAGGCGTAGTATACAACATTCAGCCAGGCACGAGCGAAGAACTACTACAAGGGCCACGAGCATCCCCGGGATACATGGTCCTCGCAGTGCCCATGCTAGGAAGATCTTCAACAGTACTCATATACTTCGATGACCTCACGTCCCGTACAACATAATATGTCCGTACTGTGACTACCGCTGCAAACCATACAAGGAATCCGGGCAATAGTGTAGAACCTGCGGATAACTAGGGCACCGGCAAGATATCTGCCCGAAACCCCTTATCAACTTCTGCTATATGTGCGGGATGGAAAATCGACCGGAAGACCATGACTGCCAACCCAGATGTAAAATTTATCAACAACCCTATGAAACAGCAGGAAAGGAGTGCCGACATAAACTCAAGCCAAATCCACCACCGTAAAATATCTGACTGCAATGGGAAAACAAGATCCAAGAGCAGCAACGCAGATGGAACTCAAACTGAGACTCCGACTTCCCGGAACTCTCCGAATCAAGCAGTACCTTACTACCCACTACACGAAGACCAAGAAGTGACTCCAAATCAAGACGCGGTCAAGCAAATTCCAGACCCCGGTCAAGGTCATGGTCTGGATCCCCTACCCCCAACCCCCAAAAGCGAATCATGCAGACGCTGCAGGAGGAAACACATGAGCACAGGAACCCACGGAAGAAACGAGATCTGCGAGCACAACTCCAAGATCCGCAAGTCCTCATTGACAACCTCATACAAGGGTGCAAATAACAAGACACCGCCAATCAAGCCTCAAAACTTCGAGGAATGCCAAACATCTCACTGCCCATTACGTAAGGACGAATCAAGGAAATAGTAACAATGGAGGTGCGAAAGCAGATACATGAGCCCATTACCACTTTTGCAGAGGAGATAACACAACAGCTCCAGCCACACATTACTGCTCAGCTGACCCCTATCCATGCTACCCTTCAAGAACTGAACAACTTCATGTCCTATGCCTAGCAGAACCACGTAACGAAAGCCACAGTATAAAAGCTACTCAACGATACCGACACGGCTCGCAAGAAAGCACGTAAAGACGTCCACAACACGACCAGATCGGAATCCATGACCCGGGGCAAAAGCAACGATATCGAAAAAGATGGCGCGTAATACCAAGAAGAGATTCCCACAACTCCCAATGAAGCGGTGGCAATGGAACTGTCGTTCTATTTCAACCAAAAGAACAAACGTCCTGGAACTGACTAAACAGGGAGAACTAGACATCATCGCTATCCAAGAAGTTTATCACACCAATCACCGCGTACAGGGATACGATACACTAGCCTGATCCCAGAGAACAGATACTGACGAAGAAAAATCTCATCACGTAAGGTCACGCAATCCTGGGGGCAACCGTGGAACACACCCCAGTAGAAGTGCAACCTGAGACAAAGATGCACCAAAGTCTATAAGTCTTATGCTTTTATAGTCCACCCAGGGATCCACTGACTTTCGAACTTCATCACGCAAGCCAGAAGACTCTATAAAGGCCATGAACTCGTAGTAACGGGAGACCTTAATGACCCGCACACAGCATGGGGTTACCAGCACACGACCAAGAAAGGAACGCGAGTGCATGACACGGCGCAACAGGATCACGTAATGCTCTGAAATGATCATAAACTAACGACTCGGATAGGCAACAGTGTATGCAGTGACACAAATCCTAACCTCACCTTTACAACAAGAGTCTCCAAAGCCGATTGAACAAGACTGAAAGAAAATCTCGGCAGCGACCACGAAATCCTCGAGGCTGAAGTGCTGCACCATAAAAAGCCGAGCAGAACTGGAACGGCAAGGCTGACGGACTGGAAGGCCTTCCGAGCACACATGGCATACAAGAAAACATCGAAAATATTGAAAAGTGGGTCACCAAAGTGGTAAGATGGCGGAGAAGCACACTAAAGACATTCAACTCACAATGGACACACCGGCAGTAGATTATCACCTCCTACATTTTTGGGAAGCCAGAAGAGGACTACTGAGATGGTGGAAAAGGGCGAAACCTAACCGTAAAGTGAATAAACGGAACGCCCACTCAGCAAAGCAAGCAGAAGAATACGGAGACCAGCTCACTAGGCAGAACTGGCATGAGCTGTGCGACTGACTTCAAGGCACACTCAACACAAAGAAGACCAGGAATATATGGCGAGCCTTTCTAGGTATCACCAAAACCAAGACCAAACAAGGACATGGATGGATAGATGAAAAACTTTATTAGGGTCCTTTAGGGCGCGCCCTAGCGCGCAGCGGGCCGCTCCCACGTCGGGACAGAAAGGCCGAGCCTCTCCGCCGCGTCATGGTAAAAAAAAAAAAAGCACGCGAGACGTCGCTATGCACAGCGCGGACTCTGTGGCCGACGCCAGTTCTCACTGTGTTGGCTTGGTGCGGCTCGGCTCGCAAAACACGGTGAAAGCCGAGCCTTACCGCCTAGTATGCCTTGCGGAAAGTCTATCCGTACGGTAAAGTGCGCGCATGCGCAGTCTTCGGCCGGTACGGTATTTCCGCACTTACCGTACGGTAACTTGGCACTGCTAAAAGTCCCTATTACAAGAAGCCTCCAGCTCGCTCCTTCCCAATGCAGCCCCGGCTGCGGGGACCGCCGGGGACCTTCTCCGTCGGCGGCGCCGCCACTGGGAGGCGGCTCTCAAAAGTTCAGAGCTGGAAGACCAGCTCTGGGTTGTCAGGCGAGCCGAAGACGCCGCCCAAGTCTGAGGACTTCGAGCCGCCACCTGAGGCCACCACAACCAAAACTGCCGGACCATTCTTTTCATTAAAGTTTATTTTCTTATTCTTCTGGGGTTTTATGTGTGAAAACAACGATCTGATTATGAGGCACTGCGTAGTGGGGCACTCAGGATTACGTTTGACCACTTGGTGTTCTTTAAAGGGACACTAAAGGCAATATGAAGTCAACGTGGACTGTTAAAGTACCATTCCCGAAACTTCGCAGCACTTGTTTCGTGCCAAGGAAAGGCTTTGTTTAAGAGAAAATCGTGTCTGAAGGGTGCGGATACCTTTAGCGCAATTCAAATCGCCCGTCCTCTAGCAGGGGAGTGGTGGCGTTGCATACGTTATCTCCGCCCTTTACAGCCCACGGTCGGGCTAGAGCTCGTCGCCCCTCTAGCCCGGCTTTGTAGAGCCGTCTGTAAGTAAAACGGCGCCCGACCGACGGCGCTACGGATTTTTGTGCAAAACGCAAACGCGCGGACATGGAAAAACCAAGCCAAGACAGAGCGTTGGATTCACCCTTGCAGCTGTTTTTGCTTAAGTGACGTGGACTGTTCGGGCATCTCGAGACATCACATAGATGCGGAAATGTGTGCTACCTGCCTTTCGAGGTAATTTCGCGAGTCAGCAAAACCAGCACAGCACTACGCGATAAGGAAACTACTGAAACGCGAAGGTGCGGGCGGTGCAGAGTGGAGCGCATAAAGGAAACCTTTCGACCGCCCGCGTCGTTGTCAAGGGTAATAACGTCAATGAGTTCTTTTTTCTAAACATCGACTAGAACTAGACAAGTAGTATTTTCTTCCGTCTTATGATGCACTGCAGTTATCTTTTTATTACGAGAAGTTGCCTCCTAGCGACAGAAAGAAAATGAATGCTGCCTCCGTCATCGGGCTAGTACTTGAATGTCCCTGGTAAGTGGCAAATCGTGCTCCGTATTTACCTCAATTTCCCGATTACTAAAACTTTGTTCGCGATAATATTGAAGTCTTGGGCGTTCTCGAGCACTGATCTATCACTATAGCCACACTTTTAATGAGAAAGCGTTATATGCCCTATTAAAATCAAGCGTTGTATTCGGCGGCGTGACCGAAAGATGGTACCAAAAGTGGTCGACGGCGCTAAGAGCAAAAACACGTCAAAATGTTCGGATTGACGTCTAATTTGTCAGGCAGGTTTCTGTAAACAAAGTCAATTAATGGAATTGAAAAGGAAACTTTGGACACTTCGCTCTAGGTGGGAATCGGACGCGGACCTCCGGGGTGCGAGACTAGCACGCTTCCCCCGACGCTACGGTGGCTCCACCGTTATGGCTGACCAGAGTTGTGCCTATAGTGCGTGCGTCATGCCCACGCACGTCACTGCCTCCCACGTGCCACTTGCTCTTCATCGGTGCTGTGTCTACTGGGATGCTCTCCGAAGAGTCTACAACGTCGATCCAAATAGGTCACGAAGCTTCGGGTGAAAAGCGGTTTAGGGGCGCTATTCTCGACACGCATGGCGGCTGCACGGCCGCCATTAACCGCCATGTTGACTCTCTGATTGGCTGTGGAGAGCTCACGTGCCTTGAAATTTGTGCCGGGAAACGGAAGTTTTGAAAAATGCAAGTTTACGTTTTCATCAAGGTGACGAAATGTGACGTGAAGCTGCATATTTTATCGACTAATACATTTTTTTGTTCCTTGGCAGCTATATTACGACGTTAGCATTTCAAAAAGAAAGTGAGCGGTAGCGTACAGAAGCTAGTGCAACGCATTTGCAATTTCGGGAATATGTGGTGGAGATCCAAGATAACCGCCATGCCAGCTTGCTGATTGGCTGAAGGAATATGCTGTGGGGAGCGTCACAGGAAGGGCCGTTGATGTTGCGTGACGTTGCGCTGGGCCGCCATTGCAGAGATTTTCCGCCATAATTCGTGGTGCGACGATCCGCGCGAATTATGCTAATGAGCAGCCATATGCAATGACGGCCGGGAGGAATACGTATCGCCACATTGTCCCCGTCGTTTGGCACCATCAAAATATTTTGTTCATAACGCGTGCTTATAGTATTTGCATCGCTCTCGGGTGGTGTTGGCATTTGTGTTTTTGGCAATCATTTTTTAAAAGAACGCGTTTATATGAAACAATATTGGTTGAACATAGCAAACCTTCTGCAACGTTGTCCAATTTTCACTGCTGCGTTTGTGTTATTTATTTATACACATACCTCACAGGCTCCAACTGGAGTATTGCGTGAGGGGGGTAAGAGAAACAACATGTAGCGAAAACAGGAGAATATAGCTACCAATAAATCAGGCAATTGAAGAAAAGAAGAGCAAAGGAAAAGCCGCCGTCTAACATCAAGCAAACGAAAAACAACAACAACACTCTAAACAATCAGAAACGCGCATGGCTCATCGAACTCCTGGCAAAGAACTGCAAAACACATGCATACCTATAAACTGCTTGCAAGAAGCGAGAATGACGACAGTTAAGTCCCATGGCACAAATGAAACAACGTGTGCGCATGACTACGGAATCATTTTTAATGTTTCTCTAAACGTGTCCAGATTATTAATTTCAACAATGTGGCTTGGAAGATCGTTCCAAGGTGCTATTGCCAGAGGTAATGCAGATTTGTTAGATGCACTTGTGTGGCCAAACACACGTGTGAAAATGTGTGCGTTATATAAGCGACGAGATGTGCGAAATGGGCGGGAAAGGGGTAATGTAGTTGCGTGAATACTGTGAGTGATTTTGTGCAGTAAGCGAAGCAGAGCTATCGTCCTTCTTGATTCAAGAGATGGGAATGATAGTGATTTCTTTATAGCAGTAACGCTAGAATGCCTACTGTAATCTTTCGCGATGAAACGTGCGGCACGGTTTTGAATAGATTCGATAGAATTTATTAAATATTCCTGATGTGGCGATCAGATGGCGGAAGCGAATTCGAGCTGAGGACGAACAAAGGTTCTGTATGCTATTTCACGACTGGCTGAAGGGGTTTCACGCAGGTTTCGTTTTAGGTAACCAAGTGTGCTAGATGCGTTTACTGTAACAGGTTTTATATGTGCCTTCCATGATAAGTTTGTTGTAATATGGACACCGAGATATTTGTACAGGGGGGTGACAGTGACAGCACTGTTATTAAGCGAGTAAGTGTAAAGAGAGTTTGTTTTCTTTCGGCTGATGGTCATTAATTTGCACTTTTCAGTATTGAGTGCCATTTGCCATAGCGTGCACCAGTTTGTAATTTCATCTAGATCTTTTTGAAGAGCGATGTGGTCGTCGGGTGTCTTAATTGGGCGATAAACTACGCAATCGTCAGCAAATAATCTGATAGCTGATGTTATGTTGGACGGCAAATAATTTATGCAGATGAGAAAATATATGCGGACCCAGCATGCTACCTTGAGGTACACCAGGTGACACATCGGCCAAGGAAGATGAATGATTGTCAGTAAACGTAAACTGTTCGCGGGACGGGAGGAAGTTCCTTATCCATGATATTGTAAGGCTATCTAAATGTAATGATGATAGTTTGGCTATCAATCTAGAGTGGGGAACACGATTAAAGGCTTTGGCAAAGTTAATAAATACACTATCAATCTGGAAACCTTTGTCTATGTTTGTGAATATCTCATTAGTGAATTCGATTGGTTGAGTCTCACAGGAAAGTCCTTTCCTAAAACCGTGTTGCTTTGGATAGAAGAAATAGTTAGCTTCTAAGTGCGGCACAATATTAGATGCTATGACATGCTCTAGTAATGTACAAGGAATGCTTGTTAATGATATGGGTCGGTAATTACTTATCTTGCTTTTGTCGCCAGACTTAAGGATGGGAATGATTTTCCCGATTCTCCCGTCACATGGTAGTCCCCCCTCCCCCTCCCTGTGGGTAAGGACTGCTCAAAAATGCGTGATAGGATGGGGCCTGTATATGTGGATGTATGCTTTAAAATTGTATTATTTGTACCATCAACGCCGGCTGAGGTAGAGAGCTTTAGTTTATTAATTAGAGATGAGATGGGCCTGAGGCATCAATCTTTATTGGTACCGTATACCTGTAGTTTACGTCTGCGATGGCGGTAACGGTAGAGTAATCCTCGCGTTTAAACATCGAGATAAATTATTAAAAACAACTGAGGATTCTTCTGAAGTAGGTGCTCCGGTATTGCCTTGAAGTGAAATTCGGCCCGAGTCTCTTCGAGGGGAAATCACTGCCCAGAATTTCTTAGGGTTATTTTGCATCATGAATTGGAGGTCATGTGAAAAGAATTTGTGCTTAGCGCTACGAATGTTACAGCAATATTCCTTTTCGGACTCTTAACCACGCCACTGGGGTTCCTTGCCGCTTAGCAATTCTGAACAGGCGTTTCTTTTAATTATTTAATAAGCGTAGTGTCCTGTGATACCATGATTGTGAACTATTTACCCGGAAGTGAATTAGCGGAATATGAGCGTTTGTAAGCTGCATTAGTGTGTCCTTAAATATTTTCCAGTTTTCCTGAACACGTCGGGAAACAAAGTTACGTATGAACGAGCTGTAGAAGTTCTCTAAACCTATGTTGATGGCAGTGAAATCAGCCTTCTTATAATTAAATATGCGCTTAGGTGTCTTAGTGCGTTTGTATAAGCGTAGTTCTATTTTAAGGTTAACGAGTAGATTATTACTAAAACCAGACATCAAAGAAACTGATGCAACTGTTTCAGGGATGGATGTGAAAACGAGGTCAAGAACATTATTGCCACGGGTGGGTTTCTGAATCATTTGCACTAGAGGAAAGTCTAGTGCAAGCTGGAGTGTTGGCAGGGTGACGTTAGGTTAGCCCAGTCAATTTCGGGGTAATTAAATTTACTAAATAGGAATATGTTAGCGTTTGTAAATTCCGTAGTAATTTCGCAAAGATTTTCATATAAATAAGACGTGAACGTTTCTGTGCTGTATGGTGGTCGATAACATATTCCAAATACATTGTTAGAATGTGAAGATGGAACGCAGACCCAGGTTATTTCAACTGGGCTTGAAATTTCTAGTGGAAAGGCAGCAGTGTTTTTTTTTTTTTACGGCTATCAATACGCCGTCGCCCTTTCTTCCGTCCCTGTCTTAAAATTATGGGGTTTTACGTGCCAAAACCACTTTCTGATTATGAGGCACGCCGTAGTGAAGGGCTCCGGAAATTTCTTCTACCTGGGGTTCTTTAACTTGCACCTAAATCTAAGTAGAATAACACAATTGCTGGTTTCTAGATGCGAGCGAACTTCGACACGTTTTGGGAGTAAACTGCGCATATTCGTGAAAGATATTGAAATCTGTGCTACAGCATTATGGGCTCTTGGACTGTGAGGTGCATGACAATCTGACGAGACTGCCGCCCTTTGAAACTGCTAACTAGATGATTGAATAACGCTGTCAGTATCAGCGCAGTAAGTGAACACGGTATTCTCTATCCGCAGTTTATCGACGGCTAGCTTAAACGGCACATGTTTGGACTTCGCGAATTCTATTAACTGTCTTCTGGCTACTCGTGTTTGCAATGAAAAGTCTTCGCGAACAGCAAAATTAGTATTTTTGAACTTATAACCTTTTTCCAATTATTCTTTGCTTATCTTTGAAGGTGAATTTAGTAATAATCGGCCTACATTTACCCACTTAATATTTGCCAAGACGATGCGCATGGTCGGCTTGCGAAGGTTCAGTTGTAACGCCAAGCTCTTTTCAACATGCATCAATGACTGCCTTCTGACGCTGACCACGTTTCATTGGAATCATCGGGCATGCCAAAAAAAGAGGAGATCGCCTTAGCCGATTTTCCGTGTCATCGCACCCTGATTCAATAGTCTTAATTTGCTCAGATATTGAATTAATAGCTTCAGGCGAGCGGAGTGGCAGTGCGCCTTGGGTTTTATTCAGCGATGACCTGTCAAGCTCCAGAAAACGTATTCTTGAAGATAAGTGTTGCAGCTACACGTTAACAGATGCTTGCCAGTGGTTAAGTTTGTGTAAATCACTACGCATATTCGCCCGCCCGCTTTCAATCCTTGTTGCGGTTTCTAAAACAGTAGTTACGTTTTTTCGGTAGAAGGTCCTGATTTGTCTCAACATCGCCACATAGAAGCAGAGCCATTATTTTAACACACATTGCTATACAGCTGCTACAACGCTTACACAAGTTAGAGAGCTCAGTGGGGCATAACACCACGAATAGGCAACGGTTGCCACTATGAACGAAAAAACAATCAAGGTATCTAACCTGGAACATTAATAAGGGTGAGTGCGCCATTCCTGCAGCGGTGTTGTGCCCCAGTGAAGTGCTTGCCGAGGAATCCGTTTGTAGACTGAGGCCGAGATTGATAGCGGAAGCAGTAGACGTAGATCCAGGTTGCCAGCAAACGTGGGAAGTCCAGCCAAAAAGCATTGGTGGCGTCCAATAGTCGAATAGATCCGGGTGAGGCCAGCTTGTTGACGCACCCGCAGTGCATGCAGCAGCAGTCATTGAAGCTGCCGGGCACACAGCCACGGGCACATTCGTCAGCGACCACCTGGAACATTAATAAGGGTGAGTGCGCCATTCCTGCCTCGAGGCAACGGGCGCTTCCCCCTCCCCACCTCGTTCTTCTGAAGTGGTTGCCCTTGGTGACAACCTGCAAAGTTCCAGAAAACGGCCGAACCCTTTCCGTGGCTCGAACTGAGGAGTCCGGGGACAGAGAGCACCATGACTAATCCACTGGCAGCCTTCAGAATTCCACGGAACTGCTGACCCCTGCCGTGGAGACCAGTTTTATGCAGCTTCAACTTCTCCTTTGATGAAAGAGGAAAGCGACACGATTGACGCCAGCACCGGTCCTGCCTCGTTCCTGCCCACAATGGGAGGCCCAAAGGGATTTAAAGGGCCCCTCACCAGGTCTGGCCATTTTGAGCTGATAAGCGCAGAGCCTACAATGCGCGATAACGATCGTGTCTGCAAAGTATTACATCGCTCCGCTCTGCGGAAAAATCTGAAATTTCAAACCGAACGCCTTTATTCAGTCTCACGGCCGCCGCGCTCCAAGCCGGACGGTGACGTAGTCGTGCCCCTGCGCCTACGTACTCATGTCCGCAGTGTGACGTCGCTCGTGGTGACTGGTGACTTCGAGAATTATCCAAGACATCTATTATCTGTGCGATCTGTTGTTTAGAGAAATAATAAAACACACAAACGGAATGTCTGCGTCTTTTTTGTTTTATTTCGCACCGAAGCGAGAGAGATGTACTTCCGCTTCGTCTGCTTGTTCCCAAGGTCTGCGGTCACGTGCGCAGGTACCGAAACTATGCCATTTTCTACCGTCTTCCCGCGCGTGATCACGCTCTGCGCTCCGCTTGATGGCAGTGAAATCAGCCTTCTTATAATTAAATATGCGCTTAGGTGTCGTAGTGCGTTTTATATAAGCGTAGTTCTATTGTAAGGTTAACGAGTAGATTAACGAGTAGATGTGCGCTCTGCGCAGCTCGTGCGCGACGCCGTGGGCGGAAGTGCGTAGCGCCGAAAAAGAAAGCGAGGAGAAAAAAATAATGAAGGCGGGGCCTGTGACGCATGCGTCACGCGATCCTCGGTATGGGAGAACGTAGGGAAGGAATTTCGCTTGCGTAGGCCAGACGGGGCGAGTGGAGAGAGCGTCTTGATTGGCAGTGGAGCCGGCCTGCTGAAATCATGGGTTCACGGCACCGAAATATTTATATCTCGGCTATTAATGAACCGATTTGAAATATTTTTGCGGCAGAACGATCCCTAGAGGATGCGTAACAACTTCCAGCGTATAACCAAAATTTGCTTTGGGGCCTGGTGAGGGGTCTTTAAGGCAGAGCAGGCCCATTGTTAGGAGAGAGAATCGCCACCCGCCGTCCCGTCGGCCTAGTGCGCTTTTCGGCTCCGCTACTTTATGCTATTACCTGCTATATTCTACATACTGTATAAAGCTTTTCGTTTCCTCCTCGTCGGCTCCAAGAATGCGTCTTTCGTCTTCGACCCCCAAGTCGCAATAGTCGGTACAACACAATATTCTACTGCCTTCAAAAACGCATTTACTAATTTATTCCTAAACCACTTCTCTGTGTAATTCCCTTGGGTCCTGAGAATATACAAACAAACACGCAAACAAACAAACAAACTTGACACATGAAAAGTAAAGGGCACACGTACCTTGAAAATCCTGGATGCAACCTTTCACGCCCGACAATTTTAGGAGCTGATAACTGCCGACTGAAAAATACTGAACAAATTGGGCAATGTGGGACCCCTTCGTTCAATTTGGCATTCATTATTTCTCTTCCGGTACACAAGGGCTCTTGCGGTGGCTCCACAGGCAAAGTAGGCGTTACATATGGTTCCTTTTGCCCACATAACGACATGCACCGTTTCACAAGACTGCACCAATCGCATCCCAAAATTACAGACCAGTCGTACACCATAATTACGTCATACGCAGTCAGGGAAGCTCGTTCTCCAATAGCGACGTTTCGTATATTGACGGGTGACGGCCGTTGAGTGTATTTGGAGCCGGACTGTTTATTCTGGAATTCACGAAGAAAGTCGGCGTCAATTGCACTAACGGCAGCCCTCTCTTCAATGACTGCTTCTGTCGGGATTTTTTAACCCGGAAATTATGACACGAATGCGTGGAGAGCGCTTGTCTAGAGATACAATATAGACGTAAAGGGAATTGAACAAGTCGGCTGTCTGTCTCGCTGTCGTCGCCATCCATTCTTTAAGCGCAAGTGTTGATGTTGAAGGACAGACGTCACGGGCGCTGAAGTGTCGTTCAAGGCAGAGTTCTCCTGGTGATGCACAGGGGTTTCGCATTTATCAGATAGGTGACTGGCAGGATGTGGTACATCAGGGTGTGGCATAGGGACAGGACTAGAATCAAGTACTGTCCAAGTTACGTACCCTGCAGCTTCCACCTCCTGTGCGCACGTCAACCTAGCGGTGAGTGTCGTCGGGTGACTTAGGCGCCTATGCATTTGAGTGTCAGCTTTACTGATGACATCCACGAAAACTGTCGGTGCGATTATGACGATTGATTCCTCAGGCTCAGGACAACGAATGTAAGCCTTCAGCACAGTCTTACGCACATCAGAAGTTCGTTCTTGCAAACGTCATTTTCTGGATGATGTGGCTTCAATGACGCACAAAAAAAGTCAGCATTGATTGCGACAGCAAACTATTAGACAACCCGCTGCGGTGGCTTAGCGGTTATGGTGTTGCGCTGCTAAGCACGAGGTCGCCAATACTGGCCGCGGCGGCCGCATTTCGATGGGCGCTAAATGCAAAAGTGCTCTTGTACCGTACATTGGGTGCATGTTAGCGCTTTAATGACGACACATATAAATACCCGAAAGAAAGAAACGCCTTTGACCCGTGCATTGGGAGCACGTTAAAGATCCTCTGTTGGTTAATGTTAATCCGGAGTCCCCCACTACGACGTGCCTCATAATGAAATCGTGGTTCTTGCACGTAAAACCCCAGAATTCAATTCAAATTATTAGATAGCTATACGAAGTAAAGTTGGTGGTTTTACCTGCTGCACACTCTAAACATTCGCTTACTAAATGAATTAACAAGCACGTTGTCACGCGCGCATAGAAAGCACGAACACATCTCACTCGATGATCGCGGACACTCGCTGTGAGAACGATGTGATGAAGAGCGGCAGCAGTGGCGAGCGAATTCCCCTTCGTGTGGCCTCTCGCTTCAACGCGAACTAGGCGCTAGAGAAATGAGCGCACACGAAGCCATCACTCTCTCAGGTCAGCTAGCCTTCCAACCCAGCGCAGATTGCCTCCAAGATAGGACGCCAGCGGCCGCGCTCGGCCACTGCAGCTGGAGTGGGAGAGGTGATGCGCACTCACCTGCTACCTTCCCCCGTCATCCTAGCGTGCGGATATCTCCCCCCCCCTTTGCGTGCGTGAGAATACAGCACGCATCCTCCCCACCTTCCTCCCTTGCGAGCGCGAGAACACACCGGCCGCATCAAGCCACCATACTTCTCGGCTCAGTCTAGCAAGATTTCAGTCGCACCAGGACACTTGCTCAAAAGTCCTGACTTTTGGGCAAATGTCCCGAGTCCTGACTTGGTCTAGTCGGGATGGCTGAAAGCCCCCCTTTTCCTTTTCTTCTGAACAATCAATACACCAGATATCATTTTTCATAATGCCTGACAGCTCAATTCTATAAAATTATAGAAACAGGATGAAGTGCCTCAGAAAGGCTGACCAATGTTTCGATAGGTGGACCTATCTATGCCAAAGGCCATCTTGTCATCCTTCGTGGGTTAGTTTTAAAGAATTAGTAGGGTGACTTTAGGGGCGGTCTTCGTCAGCGGTGGCTGGCTATAAAGCAAGAGACTGACAAGAAAATGAGCGCTGTCATTTGGCGTTTCTATTGGCATCGTTGCGGAAGGTGGTGTTGGAAGAAGAAGGAGGGAAGCTGCAGAAGAAAGAAAAAACGAAAACAGAAGAATTCACGTAGGAACTCCTCTGGGAGTTGTCTATGTATGCGTAAGCATTGCGCCGCTCGCTCATCTCCACGCAGCGCTGTGTCATTATCAATGTTATGAAACTTGATCCTATCAGTATAAACAACAGCGCTGCGGCGACACGAACTGCTGCGGACCGTGGCACAAGGTGAATTGATGACGCAAGCAAATAATGGAGGTGGAGGCGCCAGGTACGCTGATGACGTTCTGATCATTATAAGCCGTTATCGCTCTTTAGTGCCTTACCCATCCGCGTCGAACGATTATGAACCGCGACTAAATGTACTCCGGCGGCGGCTGCGTATGGCGCGGCCCTACGGGCCTGTGTTCTCGCCGCTTAGTTCGCGTTGAAGCGAGACGCGTGGGCTCTACCTTAAAAGCGATCTGCGTTGAGGAACAGTGTGCCATGTGCGTCCGTGTGCGTTGTGTTCTCGCCGCTTAGTTCGCGTTGAAGCGAGAGGCAGCGCGAAGGCAAATTCGCTCGCTGCAGGGGACCCTATCTTGAAAGCGATCGTCTTGCGTGACGGAAGGACAGGTTTCAACGTTCGGTTGGCACAGAAATACTTACGCATTTAAATAATAGAGACAGAGAGGGGGACGGGGGTTCTTGGGGGAGGGAAAGGGTTGAAAGCCTTCAGAGGACTGGACAGAAACCTCAGGTCGTAGGCTATTAGAGCTGTCGGACGATCCCACCGCTAGCATACAGTTGCAGGAGTTGTCGGACGATCTCGCCGCTGCCACCATTTGTAAGGGTTGAAGGTCGTAGAGAGGAACTTGGGAGGAACTAGGCCTATAGGGTTTATTTAGAGTATTTACATTTTAAGCAAGAGATACATTTACACAGTCTAGCGTGGCTCCCAAATGGAGCATGCAAGACGAGCATACAGCACACAGCTCACGAGTACATTGACGAGCACAGACTAGCAGCCGACAACAGCTGCTTATGAACACTCCATTGGTCCCTAGTTCCCTAGGTGAGAGAACCGTTCGACCAGTCATCGAATTTGACCAGCCGGTTGTCCATTATCTTGAGTCTTGAAAGGGGCGTCGGTTTCCCGAGCTGACCCCCGCAGCACGGCTGCCGGTTGCCCATTGTCTTGCGCCTCTAAATTCCAGAGCTGCCTTTCTCCTGTAGTCGCCACGAGTGTCAGCAGACTGTGACGAATCCTGGGGCCCCCGTACCGCGAAGCCCCCTTTTGTTAGGGAAAGCTCTTCTTGCTGCAGAGAGACCATGACGACCCGGCAAATCAACCAACAATACGTTGGGTGCCAAACGTGGCCCGCCCTGCTGTCGTCACCGATTCTCCGAACGAGGCGCATAGTGGATTAGTGCTGTCGTCCTCGCTGGTTCTCCGAAGGGCGCCAGCACCGCGGGTCGATCGAAGCACGTGCAGCGGGCTGAAATAGCTTTGCAGAGCAGTACCCCTGCAGGCCGATCCTCACAGCTCCTCCATGGTCCGGAAAATCTCGCCTGGCCAGTGCTGGCAACCGCTGGGCAGGAAGAGAATGGCTGGCGAGCAAGAAGATGGCTTTGCTCTCTGCAACCCCTGCGCACTTGGAATGCCTTCAACCATCCCACAGCAACCGGCACAGAAGGGTCGATCCCGGCAACACAATATCACTCAGCGTGCAAACGCCTGGAATCAGCTGTTAACCCCACCTGGCTTCCTATCAAAATTTCCATGCAAGCCACTCAACTGGGAACCACAAATTTTGCCCCAAAATTTCGTGCCGCCAAAGCGAGCGTTCACGTTCCCCTTGAGTTCGACCAAACCTGAACGTCGCGCTGCACAAGTGTAAATGTTTACGCAGAACTAAACCGAAGGCTCTCAACCACCAATACCCGAACATAACTTAAGCAGCCTAAGTTCACGAACAGCCTGTTCTTACCCTGTCGCAGTGGCGTACTTATCGCACTTACTGGTGCCACTGAACAGTCTGGTCAACTCGACAGGTACGTACTTACAATCGCGCTAGCATTGTGGTCCCTATTCCGAACGCGTACTTGCGTCGTACGTAAGCATTTCATCACGCTTACTCACATTTGTACCTTTAGTCCATACAGGACACGTACCTTAAACGAACAACTAAACTTACGTAACTTACGCACTCTGCAAAACCCTTTAAAAAATGCGTCTTCTAACAACTAGTTCCACGCACGCTCACTAAGGAAGTCAGAATACGGCTGCCCTCAACACACACGAGCAACCCAGTCAAACATTCTGCTTCCTTCCGTCCGCACAGGACACGCGCCAAAGGAACTAAGAATGCTTCTCAGTTCAAATCATGCACTAACTGAAAATCTACGCCCTTAACCTTAGAAAAAAACACTCATAAAAAAAAGATGGTTAACTAATACACACGCGCGTCACCATAGGCCTCTCAACGATAACCTTGACCTTCAGGTTACTCACACACACAAAAAAAAGAATGCCTATCTACTCATTAATGAACACCTCGCGAAACTAAAGTTTTACTTAAAACGCATATTTCAAATCTCGGAGCTTCTCGAACGAGACATAAAGCTCATACCTTACTTATTGAAAGAAATACTAGCCTCAAATCGCGAAAATTTTCAAAATGCTCAAAAATAAAACAAAACAGCACCTTTCACTTCTACGGAAGCTCCCTTGGCCTCCCGTTCCAAACGTTTACGACTGACTCATACTTTTGAGCCGTACTCGAGGTGGTCGCGGTTCGAAAGCTACTCTGGCTACCGAGGAACTACAAAAGGGCTGACTCACTATCAGCTCCTCCAAGAGGTTACAGTCTCCTGCCAATTTGCGTCCTGGCGCCCCGCTTTCATCACTAACTCGACTGACCGCGTCGCGACTCCCTACCACCTCGTCTCGTCTTGCCACCTTGCGCTCCTTCGCACTACATGCTGCACTCCGGAAAGAACGACGGAACGACGAGGAACGTAACTGCCCCGTGCCCTTTGTCCGCGTCCGTGCAGAACATGCTTCTCGGTCTCCTTTTGACCGGTGGCTCCAACGTGCTTGATGCGCACATATCGTCAACGACGACCGCATCGTTCTTTTGCTCGCGCGCTGGCTTTTTGCCTCTGTCGCCGCGTTTGGCTGCGCTACCTTATTCGCCGCATTCCGATCTTTACGGCGTTTTTTTCTGCGGCGCTTTCTCTTCGAACTCGCTTTGAGGCCGCTCTCTCGCGCCTCGTGCTGGCCGGTACACATCTCTTCGGCCCGGATCGGTCTCCTACCCGCAGAGTCTGAGTGATTATCATTTATATGAACTCTGTCTCTGCCTCGACTGGCGGACAGCTCAACCGACTCTGGAACAATGCAGCAGGCTTTACTCGAGCTATGCAACTCGCACTCTTGCGAATCGCCCTCTACTGCATCGCCCAGCTCACGCTGTGCCTCGGCACACAGCCCGTCGGTCTCGATCGCTGCCTCACGAGCACAGTCTGAATGATTCCTAACTAAATCATCCCTCTCTTGGCTACCTAGACTGGCGGAGTGCTGCACCGATCCCTGAACAATGCAGCTTCTCTTGAGTTACGCAGCTCGCAATCCTGAGAACTACCCTCAACTGCATCGCCCAGCTCGCACTTCACTCCGGCACGCAGATCTGACTCGACATGGGTGCTCGCGTCTGTCGGGTCAGCAGTGCTCTCTACCTCATTAACATTCTCGCTAACATTACAAGCGACGCACTC
Organism: Dermacentor variabilis; assembly: GCF_050947875.1. Classification (NCBI taxonomy): domain Eukaryota; kingdom Metazoa; phylum Arthropoda; class Arachnida; order Ixodida; family Ixodidae; genus Dermacentor; species Dermacentor variabilis. The sequence goes on from NC_134568.1 coordinate 88,448,088, forward strand.
GCGCGTGACTGTGCCAATTCATTCACAGCTGGCCTATCTGTCTCTACAGTGCTCTGTTGGCACAGCACCTCGTCACTCTCACTCTGGCTTTTAACGGCCTCTGTTGCCACTAAGACATCGTTACCTGCTAGCACTTCGAGTTCACTTATGAACGTGCTGCTAATCTCGCAGGCGCTACTCCTTCTCTCGGCTTTCGACTGAAATCTAATATCTACTTCCTGCCACTTTCGCTGCGTCCAGCCTACAGATTTCTCAAGCCGCTGTTGACTTCGTGCGTTTAACTGCTGCAAATCTTGTATCTGTTTTTTCACTGCTGCCATTTCCCTTTCAAGCTCCTGCCGTTTTTGCTCACGCTCTTGGCGTTCTTGCCTAATTGATTCCCGTTCCTGTATTTTGCTTAGAATTCGTTTACCCATTTCTTCTATGAATTTCAAATCATTGTCACTTTGCAGAATGGTGTTACGGATCTCTGATTCCGTCAAGTCCGCTTCTATGTCTACCTCGAGCTCTTCACACAACCACAACAGGTCCGGTCTCACTAAACACAATACGACTATGGTCGCTACTTTAAGCTTTGGCTCTGCTGTCACACAATACTCGCTGCGATACCGACGCAAATCAGAATGCAATTAAAAGATCCCAGCGAATCAAATCTACACACACAGAGAAATTGAAGCCTGGTAAATCTTACAGGCAAAACCAAACGCTTACCCACTGAAGCAGCACCATATCACCAGTCATTTTCCGCCGTACTCAGTCAGTTGCAAGAGGTGGTCAATCCCAAGTCGCCTCCAACTTGATCAAGATACCGATCGGTCACCTTGTGCCAAAGTCCGTGAGCTGCCGTTGCTGTCCCCGAGTCGTAGGCCGATCTCACCGCTGCCATTCAGTTATTAGAGTTGTCGGACGATCCCACCGCTGGCATACGGTTGTAGGAGTTGTCGGACGATCTCGCCGCTGCCACCATTTGTAAGGGTTGAAGGTCGTAGAGAGGAACTTGGGAGGAACTAGGCGTACAGGGTTTATTTACAGTATTTACATTTTAAACAAGAGATACATTTACGCAGTCTAGCGTGGCTCCCAAATGGAACACGCAAGACGAGCATACAGCACGCAGCTTACGAGCACACAGGTTACGAGTACGTTGACGAGCACAGACTAGCAGCCGACAACAGCTGCTTATAATGGATGGATGGATGGAATAACTTTAATGAAAGGTCCTGCGAGCTACGGGGCGCAAGGTCCCATAGAGCGGGCTACTCCCACGTTGGGACCGGGAGTTGTAACTCTCTGGCCGCATCGTGGGCTCGCTGGACAGCCCAGAGCTGCTCCGCCTGGTCAGTGCTGCGTAATGCTTCTTGTAGCCTGGCGTATTCTTGATCCTTGTTTGCGTGGGTCCGACCACACGGACCACACATTGGTCCCTAGTTCCCTAGGTGAGAGAACCATTCGACCAGCCATCGAATTTGACCCGCCGGTTGTCCATTATCTTCAGTTTTGAAAGGGGCGTTGGTTCCCCTAGCTGACCCCCGCAGCGCGGCTGCCGGTTGCCCATTGTCTTGCGCCTCTAAATTCCAGAGCTGCCTTTCTCATGTAGTCACCACGAGGGTCAGCAGACTGTGACGAATCCTGGGGCCCCCGTACCGCGAAGCCCCCTTTTGTTAGGGAAAGCTCTTCTTGCTGCAGAGAGACCATGACGACCCGGCAAATCAACCAACAGTACGTTGGGTGCCAAACGTGGCCCGCCCTGCTGTCGTCACCGATTCTCCGAACGAGGCGCATAGTGGATTAGCGCTGTCGTCCTCGCTGGTTCTCCGAAGGGCGCCAGCACCGCGGGTCGATCGAAGCACGTGCAGCGGGCTGAAATAGCTTTGCAGAGCAGTACCCTAACAAGGCGGCTTGCGTTTCTGTTTTTAGAAGAATGGTCGGGTCGGGGGGGGGGCGGTCAGCAGCAAGGGGGATGAGTTGAAAGAATGACCTGAGTGGCCTAGTAACAGTGCGCCGGGAAATTTTTGTGTTACTTGTGTGCTTGAATGCTTAAAACGACGTTTTGTTAAGAAAGTAATTGGAACGCCAATGCATTTATCCGCAAAGTTCGGGAATTAATATCTCGAAACTGGTGTCATCGTAAGAATTCGTTCCGAGTGGATCCACCTTGCGAACTCCACGGCTAGTATTTGCAAATTGCGGTATGAGCCATAAGGTCATTAGTTAGAAAGTTAATTAGCAATCGCTTGTTAATTAGTAGATTATGCATCTCATTTTTTTGCAAGTAGTGTCCGCCGCTTCGAGTTGAACACCTAAAGAACTAGAATTATGCTATCTGCTACAGGAAGCCTTAAAACATTTCGAAAGCGTTCGCTGAAACTCCATATGTGCTCTATTGATAGACACAGAGCAAACTCTGCTCAATGAAGGACGACAGACACGGTATGTGTGGTGGCTTGAATATTTATTTTGAAGTGAACATGATGTAAAATTATTTGTCCAGCATGTGATCCAAGCACACAATATGGTCTTTGAAAACAGGTGTTGAAGCGTCACATCACAATGGCTAGCTTAACTCAATATCAGAACAGCCTATCATAGAACGTAAACGACCGTTCTCAAGAACAGGATTATGCGACGGACACTGAAAAAAGTATTGGAGAAGAAAAACAAACAAGCAAACAAAGAAACAACATAAAACTCATTCATTTGTGGGTAACTTTCTCGCAGCATAAAATAAATAGATAAAAAGTTGACGCAGGAGAATTTAAATAGGTGCAGAAGATGAAAGGTTAAAGCTAGTATGCTGCGGTAAGAAGACGTTATCTGTTTGTCACTGCTGAGAAACCATGTTGCCTAGAAGTACATAACAGCCACAAGCAAGATTTTTTTCAACACGGCACATTTCCTTAAGAACAAGCGAGAGAAAAGGAGGAAAAATAAAAGTTCTCAAAAGTTACGACAACTGCAGATACAACGCTGTGCGGCCACAAGGCGCTGTCAGTGGCAACAAGTACAAAACATAAGTGCTCTTCTCAACCATCTGATGAGTCAAGGTGATTGTGTTGTTCGACACCTTCTCTGTGCCGCTTCGTGACGGCAGTTTTATGAGAAAATTCGAAGAAAAAATTAAGTTACATATTTATATGTTTTAAGATTTTCTGGCTGTGCTTCACCCACGCCTATACCGTGGGAAAACATGCGAACGCAGCGATGTCCGCGCAATAGGTAGCGCCCCACAAAATGGTGGGAGTGCACCTAAAAAAAAAAAAGAAAGAACTCTCTTTAGTCCGAGTACAATGCAACCATGTCCGCGCGCCCAGTTCGTACTCACTTTACTGCGCTTGATGCGGATATTCCATGGCCGGGGTTTCACCAAAATTTGCGCTAAAGGGTGCTGAACCATACTGGGACTAGCAGCGCGATACATCGGAAAAGAAAATAAAGCAAGTAACAGTGCTTCTTCCAGTCTGTTATTTGCTCATTTCCTATGTTGTGTCAGAGACGCATAGCTGATGTCGCCGAGCCCCCTGGTGCAGCCGCTGCACGTATAATGGCAGTAGTGTGACCGTTCCACGGATGCAGCCTCGGTGGTTCCTTGGTTATGAAGGTGGGTTCGCAGCAAACGTTCTAACATGCACCTTTCCTGCACAGGTCACCGGCATAGGACAGTCAAGCTGTAGCTCCGAGTATTTAAGTGCTTTTGCACGTCATGTGACATGGCCACCGCTATCGCGAGCACTGCGGAGTTGATCAAACGAAGATCATCGCTACATCGAGCAAGTGGGGGTGGCTCATGGCTCATCCATATCATGGCTACATCAAGAAAGTGGGGGTGGTCCCCTCAGGCGGAATGTGATCGGTGCGCAATTTACGGTACCCGAGGGCTGGAGAGATTTGAGCTCCTAGTCCGGGGCTCCTACAGTAGGGTTGTAAGCCCATTGCCGACCGACTAAAGATACAGAATAGAGCCCCCGTGTGTGCCACCTTTGCGCTATACCATCTCCTCCTCAGAAGGATGAGGGAAGCGGCCGACATACCAGTGATTGTCTAGTAGAGAAACTGCATTGCCAATCTGGTGTATCAAAACAACAGCAACAGCAACAACAACAACAGTACATTAGTTAAAGAGGCCCCGAAACTATTCTTTGATCCTGCGAAAATCCCCCGTAACGGTATGAAAATATTTGGTAAATAAATTTTCATGGCTGTCGCATCATCTTTTTTTTTTTTGCTTCAGCTGCGGCAGTCGTAACAAGCAAACTCTCTCACAGTACTTCTTCTTTTATGAGCCCTTCTTTTAAAGTGGTAGCGAAGGTAGAGGTGTAGCGGCGGTCCAGGGATCGTTTTGAGTTGCAGACAGAATGGCCGGACACTACAGTCATGGGTAAATGACCTCGTAACCCCTTCCTACAGACTAACAGCGCTACAGACTAAGAGACCTCCATCTACCATGTTCGTTTCCTTCGACTAAACGATCGCCTTAAAGGACACCTGAATTGTTTTGACATAAAGTCACTTGGAACTTCTAGAGGATGACAACAATGCGGGAGTTGTTTCGTCGGTTAGGGATTCTCAAGGCGTCCCAGGAACGGCTTTTGCTTCCTTATCGATGTGACCGTCCCCTATCACAAAGTACGCTACACTGGTGCAGCAAAGCTACGTAGATCTTGTGTGCTGCGCCCAACATCCCCACCTAGCTTGATTGCCAGACGGTTGCTTGACCAGACTAAGATAATAACGAACGGAAATAGGAATTTATGAAGAACTATATGATCGTAACTGCTAGTTCCATGATTTGTGGGTACAAGCCATTATCTGCACGTTGGCGATGAAAACATCTATAACATGCAGTGCGCAGAAGAACGACTCTTTCAGAGCAACACCTTGAGCACATGAAGCTCACAGCGTTACAAGTGCGAAATGACTAGCCCCTACGCGAAACACCTGGTACTTCCTCTCTAGAACATATGGCGGACCACCTAGCAATATGGCAGCGGACATGTTAGAAACGTGTGAATCAGTTTTTATTTTATGATACAGTTTTGATAATTATATTGTCTATTCCAGGTTATGATGTCATATCACTTGTGCAACGCTTGCACACCTCTTCTTACATCGGGTAAAGTAAAGCAAATATTTAAACTGAGCACTCGGAGGCGTTTGTATTATACTGACCTATGCTTATTCCGTCGTCCGCGGGCCGCTTGTACAGTATTGTGGCGATGTGCGCATTGCCATGACAGGCGGATTACATAAGCAGGGGGAAAATATGCCATTCATACATTTGTTTACGCCAGCTGCAGTTTTATTTACGCCATCCGAACGTGTTCGCGGATTGTGCCTTCACTTTAAGGCGTTACTTTGTAAGTGCAAAGGTGGACACACACGGTTTGTCTAAAATCTCTAGATCGGCTTTGGCCAAGTAGCGACAAGTTCCTCCTCTCCTACCACGCTTTTCCTTGCTACTCGCGTCGGCCGCCATATTCTTCCTAACGCGCTCCGGTGGCGCGGTTGTACGCGCTGTATGCACATGAACGGTGTGCATTTACAGTCACAGCTTAGCTGTGAGAGGCACGAAAGAAACGTGGCAAATGAGTTGGGTACTGGCAAGAAGGGAAATGTGCCAGTAATGCGTTCCAGCTGTTATTTACGTGCTGTTTTTGTCGTGGACGGTGCGAGCGGTGAAACTGCTTAGTCGTAGTGCAGCTGCCTAGTTCGCGAGAGAACAGTGCACGCGCGCATCTTTGTATATGCAGATCGTTATTGCCGATGTTCGATCAGTCGCTCGTACGTAGTACAATTCAGAACTGCCTGCAGCTTTGTATGTGAAGTTTGTTTTTGCAGATGTTTGCAATGGTTACTCGCCCGTGGCACAATTCAGAACTGTGCCTGAACATTCGCGCGCAAGCGGTGCAAACTTATTTTCCTTAGTAAACAGCGCGCATAGCTCTTCTCTGTCCTTGCTCACCATCCTCGTTCCCGCCCCTTGCCATCTTCTCCCTATCCCTTTTATTTCTGTCGGCCGCAGCTTGTGTGCGCAAAACCTCAGATAGCAACTGCTGCGGCCGGCAGCGTCTTTACCTTTAGTTTTGTTCTGTAATAAAATCACTGCCGAATCTCCTGTATGCTGCTGTTTAAATATTCGACAATAACTCAACTAAGCGATTTTAAGTAGGATGCCACACTGCGCGGCTACGCGTCATTCGCGCTCAAGAACGAACCCACGATCACAAAGCCAAATTTGCCGTTCGTAGCCGAATCTGGTTAGCGCTATTCAGACTGATGCTAAGCTTTTCGAAACGTGCATTCCGCCCGCAGTTGTGCTATCTGTGCCTTTAATATGTGTAAACCATTGTCTTGAGGCGAACAATGAAACATTGCAGCAGCAGGCAGCAAGAAGCGTCCGGGAAGGTACGCTGACTTCCAGCAAACAGCGACAGATATACAGAAGTCACCTTCACCGAAAATCTGTAGCCGATACAATTCCACACGCAAGAAAACAAGCGTGCTAACGCCGTCGAACTCAGCAGCTGGACTGGTCCAGGAAGAACATGGCGGACGGAAGCAGCTCCCAGCCGGAAGTGGGCGCTGTCCAATAAAGTGCGTCGGCGGCGCCGCAAACGTTTTCGGTAGTAAGCTTTTAAAACTCATAAAGGGATTTTAGGTTGGTCCGGATAGTGCCGTTGCCGTCTGGTACGCGCTTGTTTCCGAAATGGGGGCTACAATGCAAAGCAAGCCTCCCCACCTCCTTCTTCCCGCGTCGCAGCAAAGAAGGGATGTCATTAGTAATCAATGAAGGCAGTGCAATCCCAGAAGAGGACCAAGGCGCAGCGTCTTGTGTGTGGCGTGCCAGTTGGGTCTCGATAACCTACTAAGTACAGTAGCCCAAACGGAGAGTACGGGCAAAGGGGGACGAGTTCTTCAGCGTTAGTCATGAGCATACCTTTTAAAGCTGCGAGGTGCAATGAAAGCGTAGCAAAGGACATCAATTAATCTACGGCTCTCGTGTTTCATTTTACCCTCACACAGCGTCCTAAAAGCAAGAAGAGCAACAAAGGTCAAGAGTAAGAAAACAAGTCTTAGCACTGAGCACTGGCTAAACTCAGTAGTAGCTATGTGACCGCGGTGAATACCTCGCAAAATGTTGACAGAATCAGCAGAACTTCGCTCTTGTTTAGAAGAAGCTTTATTTAAAGCGAATAGCTCTTAGTGTCCTTACGAAAACTGTCTAACCTTATTCCTTCCGCAAAAGAAAGGATAACACCGTCACAGCTACAGCAAAATATCGTCCAAAAGAAGACATCGCAAATGGTATCGAAAGTGGGGCAGTTCCCCTGCGGACAATTGGCACTTCAACCAGCTGTAGCACGCCAGCGACGAAACCCGAATGCTAAAAGCAGCAGTGACTCATGGGGCACCCGTTCAGGCTCGAGCCATTGTGCGCGAGAAAGGCTGAAACCAGCAATGAGGTAACAGAAGGGAAGCGAAAGAAGAAGAGGAAGAAGAAATGCAGCGTAGGCCGCGGTTCGCGAGTCTGAAGGTAAAGTGGAGCCACGATGCATGAGAAACTCGTGAACCTGCAACGAGGCGAAAGAAGCGATATTGGCAGCGGTAATTAAAAAATGAATATGCAAACAGCATTACTTGCGTGTCACATACTAATAACAAATTTCACCGACGATTACGATAGTTCCTAATGCGAAATTTGACTGCGGCTTTATACGTGGTTTCATTTTTCGCGATATATTGGCTGGCGCGGACAATCCGTCTCCTGCGGCACGTTCCGAACGGAGCGAAGTGTGGCGCCACTGCCTCGCTAATCGGGAGATCGCGAGAGGGAGCGCGTGGGTGACGCGTGGCCGCGATTCACAGCAGCCGCCGCAGACAGACCTTTCAGCTAGACCATACAGTTTCGCGCAATAATTTCTAGAGGGAACTCTGGTGCCAGTGTCTATGGCAGCTGCAATCGGGGCAGTTCAGCCAGCATGGGAATTATGGGAAATACATGGATTTGCCCAAACTTCGTCCTTCTGGCTTGATGCGGCATGGTGACTTTGAAAACTCACAATTTTCAATAAAGTACTGCGCAATAAATAATTAAAGAAACATTATCAAAATCGCCCGGCGGCAGGATTCGAACACAGGACCTCAGACCAGAAGCACGATATTGAAACCATTACGGCACGGACGCATGCACTGACAAGAGCCATGGAACATCCTTATGAATTTCTCGCGGCCAGGTCAGCGTGTTGAGACGCTTGGTGTGTTTCGATTGGGCCACCTCGACAGGCCGAACCGCTGCAATTAAGAGTGATTGTGTGTGTTCGCAGAGTCTTCTACATTAAAAAAGATGTATTGATTACTTTGGGGCAATGAAGGCAGATAAAGCGTAATAAACGAAGTCGCACGAACTCCTGAAGCCACAAGCACGAAGATCACACAAATCCATGTACTTCTCATCATTCCCATGGTGGCTGAACGATTGCAGCGCCAGAACTCCCTCTAGTAATTATTGTAGGAAGCCAGACGACTCGTGCTACTCTGGCGCCACCTCGTAGCCACCGCCGCCGCACTACTCGACGCTCGCTGCAGGAACGGGCGCCTGGAGCTGCGCTTTAAAATATTTGTCCGTTCAGTCAGGCGGCGAACACGTTCAGTAACGTTCGTGCGCGAGCGATGGCTCTTACAACCGTAACACAAATTTCTCGCTTACGAACGTGTATGTTGTTCTAAGGCGCATGGAATATACAATAATGATTTTTTGCTTTACGTTAACGGCTGCTCCACGTGGGCGCGGTGGAGGGAAAGTGGTGGTAAAAGGGGTAGGGGTGAAGAGAACCATTGCACTTGCCGGTTCTTTCTCTTTCTTAAATACAAGCACAGTACAATGCATCACGCAAGGAGCTTTGCAACATGGATGATTAATCTTTACCTAGAGCGAACGTTTTTCCATAAAGTAACAACACAGAATAAGACCTTGGGCGGAAAGTGAACTAAAACAGCAACAAGGTTTATGTATTTTGATTTGATTTTAACTTTATCTCTCACATATTGAGAACGAGTGTTTTGTATTGTTGTAGGTCTTTCGTGCTTCAATACAGCACTTCTTCCAGCGGGTAGCAGACATAAAGAATTAATCATTTGATTCTCGATTTTGCAGTTCACAACATGGAGGCTTACTAGGAACGGTAACCCCACTTTATTTAGTTTTTTTTCTGACTGGCTCTGCACAGCTGGAAAGACGAACTTTTGATCACTTCTGGCTCCTTCAATAGAGTAGAAGAAAAATAAACTGAACGAGCATATACACTGCGATAAACTGTTGAACAACGAAAGCGACATTCACAGCCCAATTTACATGACATAGTGGCCATACGTTGCTGGCTATATGAAAAAAAAAATGCACAACAATGAACATTTTCATGTTTGTCACTCGCTTGTGAACAATTTGTGGCCGTTTAGCGACTGTAGCTTCATGTGGTGCACAGCCAAAAAAGATTCCGCGGGTCACGCGAAGCAAACGCGGTGGCAGCATTCATTTGTACAAGCCGGCGCGGCGCCGGTGGCAAAACGCCTCTGCAGCACACTTTCCAGTCCACTCGCACATCGCCCTGAGCTTCCATCCAGGTTTCGTGACCGGTGCCAGCTTGAGCGTCCGAATCGTGGTTGCATGGGCATGCGGCAGCCAAGCACAAGCTCTATAAGTCACGCAGCGTATTTTCGCGGCTGCATCTAAAAAAAATAAGAAATAATAATAAAGAAAATAATCCTGCCCGTTGCACTGTGCTCAACGGTGCATATTTTATTGCTGTGTTTTGGTTTTATCGCCTTTGTGGTAGAGGTACCGCGCAAGACACTTTACTTTCGCCATTTCCCCATTTGTTGAACATGTAACGGGAGAACCTTCGTACGCGCGATACACTATTGCTATCTAGGAAATTGACCGAATTTCTCTACGCCCCATGAGGGTGTGATGGTTTAAACAGCAAGCTGTCAGGGATACTAATATAGAAAATATTCTAAAGAGGGTTTCAAGAGTAGCGCTCTGTTGCGAATACACATCTCATATTTGTTGATAGGGTGTGTGAATTAAACCTTTTTTTGTTGGAAAATAAACGAACACTATAACGCATCAGTGGCGTACCTGGTGTCACATGATCTCTGGGACTTGCACGATTATGCTTGACCTGCGCATCTAAGGAGAAATTTTATCACGTTGGCGGGTGTCCCTCATGATGCGGTGTGACGTAGTTTTAATTTGTGTACTGCTTACCTTAGAATTGTCTATGCTTGAAAGTATTAATCACAGGTGTTTGTACAACTACGCGGCTTCTGTGCAGCTGAAAAATCACTGTCAAGAATAGGACACTTTCTAACATTTATCTTTAGATTTCTTGTGGTGTCTAAAAGTTTACAGCCAGCGTAATTTTACCACTATTGCTTGTCACGAATTAATAATTATATCGAGCATCCAAAGCTTACAGTTGACATTAGGTCGCCATTTCTATATTTGTTCAATTTTCCTTTTGTCCGCATTACCACATGTGCCTTTTATTGTTGTAAATATACAATGAAAACTTGGTGAAAGTAGTGGTCCATGGAAAGGAGACTCAAAGGTGTAATAATTCACGATTTAGAAGGTAACTCAAGATTTAACTCAATATACATTCAGGTCAGATAGCAGGTAGATCAACTTTTTCATTTACTAAAATGATGATTGACTTTGGCGACAAGAACAAATGAAGTCGGCTTAAGATAAGCGGAAAAAATTATCGAGGAAAATTCGTAAAACTGACAGTAGGGTGGATGATTAATAGAAAAAGAGTGAAAGGAATGTCTAAAAACAGTGACTGTGTACATAAAGAGGATGTAACTTAGTAAAGTCTTGACTATAATTCAAACACCACTGCAATATCGACTAAAGATTGGGCCGGCACAGAGATTGGTGGCTTGAAGGTGTTCACGGGCGCCGACAGAAAGTATCCTGCGAGCGTAGTTCGGAAAGCAAGACATCATTTTTCGAACGGCCAGACCCCCGCGTAATGAACGTCACGCTATTATACCTGCTTTGGTTGCTTAGTGGCTTTGCATTTGGCCCCAATGGGGGGCGACATGCAATGACAGCAATGTACCGTGCATTGTATGCACGTTAAAGAAAACCAGGTGGTCTAAATTATTCCGGAGTCCCCCACTACGGCCTGCCTCATAATCAGATCGTGAATTTGATACGTAAAAAGCCAGAGTTAATTCTTTTTTAATCACGCCACGGGCGCCATTTTGTGTTCCCAGGTTTCGCGCGATCAAGCTGGCACCGCCTGGTCGACTAAAAAAAAAAGAAGGTAGCCGCGCTCTGTTCGCCGCGCACTGCCGAGCCGAAACAGACCAGAGAGATGAAGAGTGGATGGTCCCGGGGTGGATCCGAGTACACGCACAGCCTGCTTCACTAGGTGTTGGGTCGGCTGCTGACGGCTAGCCGGGCAATGTCCTCCGAGAAGCAGTCGGCGACAGAGTCCGCAGAGTCGTCGGGCTGCAGTGGCGACGCGAGCGGCGTGCGGTTCGCGCCGTGCTGCGGGGGCCGTGGGAGCATTATGCGGAATGGCAGGCGCACGACGAGTGGCCGGTCGATACAGCCCAGGATGGCCTTGACCTTGACCTCGTAGCTGACGTTGACCCCGTACGGGTTCTTCTCCCGCGGGTTGAGCAGCACTGTGGTCGACGAAAGGCTGTACGTGGTCGCATCCTCCTCGTGGAACTCACTCTCCACGGCCAGCGCCACGGGGAACTTCTCGCAGCTCTGAAGGCGCACCTCGAAATCGCGCGACACGGTAGTGCCTGGCGGCACGGCGCGGCCGGGACCCGAGTCTGCGCTGCCGATTAGGTTCTTGAACCGGCCGTGCGTGAACATGCAGACATGCACGTGCTGCAGGACGGCCACCTTAAGTCGCTGCACCGTCTTGGAGGAGCCGTTGTTCATGGTGACGTGAATGCGCACCACCTGCGAGTGCACAGGGTGTCAGCCGCCACGAATGGGAAAGCATACGCCCATTTTTACATGTCAACCTAATACGGTCGAAAAATGTGGGTCGAAAAATTTCGCTTTTTGAAGAAAAGGAAAAAATCACCTTTTTTATTTTTAAAGGGACCCTGAAACGATTTTGAAGATTTCGCACGAACGTACGGAGTCGTTAGACTAGGTCCTTCTGGTCATTAATTGACGCATCTAAGTGCTCCGCGTAAAGCGTGTAATTTATTATAAGGTTTTAAAACGACTGTACATGTACATCGCTGCCGATCACAGCACATCACTCGGTTGAATTTTAAGCCGCCCCTACCTATTTGACGTCATTTGCCCCAATGACGTTAGTAGGGTGAGCAATCCGTTTGGCTGCCCTGGACGCGTCATCAATAATTTTTCCAACTTTATGGTGAACAAATGTTGTTCGTAATAGTTGGAATGTTAGTTAATTTGTTTCTATAAAAAGAACGTAACAGAAAGAGAATGCACAAGAACAATTTCTCAGTACACTTATGCACTTACGGCACACAGCAAGCGTCCTCTGCTTGTGTTACAACGTGCTCCATTTTGACGAGAGCTCCGCGGTCAGAGTCGGTCTCAGTCTTTTCGCGAGCACCATGTTTCGACTTTGTTGCGTTCTGGGCTGCAAACGTAGCGACTGGCAATATGTCAAGCTGCGACATCGTGCCCCTCTGCAAGGTAGCAGACGAGTGGACTGGCTGCAGCGCATCGGACTGTCGCTATCCGATCGGCGCCTGGATTTTGCGCGTTTGCGGCCGTCCACTTTACACCGGAGGATAAATACCACAATAGCGTTTCGCGAGTCCAGTATTCGGGTAAACGCAAGAGCAAGGGGAAAGGGCCTGGCCGTTTGACCGTGCCGTTTCACGGGACGAGCAGAAGCGCAAATGTCAATGGTCTACACGAGGCAGTCACCTGGTGGCACAGAGCTCAACCACACACAGTAGCAGTAATGAAATGTATTCTTCTTTGCTGCAGGTGTAAATTTTTTGCAGGAGTGTAGTCATTACCACGTTGTGTTTGTACATGTTTAAAATGTTTTACACTTGGTTAGAGCAATATTAGCGCTTTGTTTGACTGGTTAAGCTCTGCGCCAACAGGTGGCTGGACCGTGTAGACCGATCAGGCCGCTCACGTACGTCTGCGCTAAAGTTCCTTCATCAGCTTGAGTTTATGCCTCCATGCATCTCTCGAAACGCCCTGCTCGCCTGGGGTTACCGGAATGCCAGACACGTTTGGCGCTGCGACAGAATGCTCGCAACGCGCGCTAATTCGATAGCTCTCGCTTGGGGTAGACTGCCAAACAGTTGGCGGAGAGTTTGGAGAGGCTTCGTGCGCTCGCTCCTCGAGAACCGGAAGTCGACGACACGACATGCCATCATACGCAGAGCCAGTGAAGGCGGAGCTAAGCCCCGATCACTCGGCGAACGAGCTGAGGAGAAAACGCATGACTATGGTGCAGGGTAACTTGTAATCATCCGTAGTTCTCTTAAAAGGAGACGCTTGACACAAATTGTGGTGCGAATGATTAGCTTTAGCTGTAACCTACGCGTCTACAAAATTTGTCCGAACTGTTTTAGGGGCCATTTAATAAAAAAATAAGCTTCAGCATTCTATTTTCATGAGTAAAAGATCAAGACATATATATAAACAGAAGACTGCGAAAAATCATTCTAAATGAGGCATAGTGCCTGTGGGGGCTTCATTTTCCCAGTCATTTTCTTCTGATGAGACTCAAGACCACAAGTTCTGCACAAATGGTGAGCTTTCCTGGTGTAACAACAAGCGAGCACTAGCTCTGGCTGAGTCGGCAGTGGCTCATTCTCCACTTTTGACCTGTGCTCTAGCGATGGCTATGCCTCATTTGCATGAACATGGACAAGGAAGGACGCAGTTATTTAAGCGTTATTGTAACTTGCAGCATTTTTTTTGGTCAAGCGCATTTTAGAAAACCAATCATCCATGTCCTGATAACTCTACATAGTTTAAATTAATTTCTTCTTTTTTATGCGAAAGCATCAAATGGCTCATTGAGCGAAAAGCGGGGTGTCTGCAGCAGCGAAACGGCATCTAAATTCCCATTGGCTGAGACGGCACATCACGTGCGCGCCTCGACAGAGCAGAGCGGGCGAAAGGGTACACCTAGGGCCCTATAACGTAAAACTATCCCAATATGTTTCTATTCCAATCTCCTGACGTCAAATTTGCGTAACCACAGACGCAAGCACCAGGCGGTCACCCGCAGGGTTGTTTGTACAGACCAATCAAACACTCTCCTTGTTCATAGGAGGTCACTTTTGTTTGCTTGAAAAACGAATAACATTGCCTACACTGAGCGGCTTGTCGTATCTAATTGGCTGACAAGAGGCGAGTAGAACGCTCAAGTGGAGAGGGATCCGCTGGGACAGAGCCAGTGCACTGCCACCGATCGCTCACGCGCTGGCTATTCGCACCTGCCGGAGAGCATGGGCTTATTTGCGTATAATAAAACTTTTTGTGTGGCCGTCTAACGTTATCGAGCACTTTCGGCACGTTTACGACCTCGTTCTGCCAACTCTTCTTTGCTGAGGATCTGTTTTAGCGTAATTCTTAAGCTTCCGTTGCATGCCGCCGCGTTTTTCGACCAGCCACCGGAAGATAAGTAAAGGGAAGTTGACCAATCGTAGACGCCAGCACCACCCTTCATCCGGTTATCTATTTTCGTTGCGCTGGATCGGCCTCATCTAAACCCTCTCCACTTCAGCGTGCTCCTCGCCTCCTGCAAGCCAATTACAAACGATAAACCGCTCAATGTAGGCGATGTTATTCGTTTTTAAAGCAAAGAAAAGTGACCTCCTATAAACTAAGAGGGCGTTTGGTTGGGCTGTTGAGGCAACGCAGCGGGTTACCGCCCAATGCTTGCGTCGGCGGTTACGCAAATTCGACGTTAGGAGATTGGAATAAAAACACATTGGAATAGTTTTACGTTATAGCGCCCATTGTTATTTGCTACGTTGGGAAATTGTCTTATAGCTTGCACTGTCAGGGGAGCCATGACAGTGCAAGCTTTAGCTACGCTGTCCTAGTTACGACGCTGGGAGTATGAAGCAATCAATGAATAAAAACCGTGAATTTTTCCGGCAGATAAGTTACTTGACGCAGTGGCACGCGCACTACAGTAAACTTCCGAAGCTTATAAGCTTCAGAATTTGCCGAAGGCACGTGCTTCCTTGCATTTACGACTAGACCAGCAAAATTGATCGCACGTAGTTTCTCGTGAAACGCAGACTTCGGCTGCACTTTCAAGATGTGCGAAGACGACGAAAATAATCACATTTCTGAGACACTGCCGTTGTACTTCATCAATTCCCTGAAACCATACTATCCTAGGGCTTATAAAGTCGTACAGAAAAGGATATTCGAGCGTCAAGGCAATTTTGTTCAAAAGTACGGTGATGACAAAAAAAGTATAGCTGTCTTCGCGTTCATATTTTAAACGTTATCTGCTCGAAATGGTATTGGAGTATGTTATGTCCATGCTTAGCGACGAACAGAGTTATGGACTTGTTCAATATTTTTATATCACACATTGATGTTGCCGTCTCAGACGCATGACCTCTATTTCATCCTGCTTATCATCGTTGTTGTGAACGAGGAGAAGGGAAACGGAGGGCAGCCAGCAGGCAATGAAGCCTAAGAAAGCATAGGGGTAATAGTTGTGGGGCCCTATAACGTAAAACTATTCCAATATATTTTTATTCCAATCTCCTGACGTCAACTTTGCGTAACCGTCAACGCAAACATTGGGCGGTGACCCGCAGGGTTGTCTTAACGGACCAATCAAACGCTCTCATCGTTCATAGGCGCTTACTTTGGTTTGCTTGAAGAACGAATAACATTGCCTACACTGAGCTGCTTGTTTTATCTAATTGGCTGACAAGAGGCGAGGAGCACACTCAAGTGGAGAGGCATTCGACAGGGCCGAGTCACTGCATTGAAAATCGATAACCGGACGAAGAGGCTGGTGCCGCGGCGTCTCCGATTGGTCCGCTTTCCTTTACTTATCTTGCGGTGGCTGGTCGAAAATCGCGGCGGCATGCAACGGAAGCTTAAGAATAACGCTAAAACGGATCCTCAGCAAAGAAGAGTTGGCAGAACGAGGTCGTAAACGTGCCGAAAGTGCTCGATAACGTCAGACGGCCACGCAAAAAGTTTGATTATACGCAAATAAACCCATGCTCTCAGGCAGGTGCGAGTCGCCAGTGCATGAGCGATCGGCGGCAGCCATCTTTTATTCCTTTCGGAACGGGCAGCCTGCGGCTATTTCAGAAGAAAATTCAATTTTGTTCGGCATAGTAATGCATTTTTAACGCGTACACGTCACTTTGGCGCGGTGAGTTTTTGCGGTTTTGCGACATCGCGTGACAGGCAGGTGAAGTGGGTGCAGCCCGAAAACTTTTGACCAATAGCCGAGGGCTAATGGGGAAAAGGCGTCGAATCAGAAATGACTGTTTTTCTTTTGTTCGGTAAAATCATGCGTAATCAGTGTGTGTACGTCATATCAGATGGGGCGCTATCGCTGTTTTCCTGACGTCGCATGACAGAGAGGTGAAGTGGGGGTGGTTCAAAAAAAGTTTTTGACCAATCGCGGAGGGCTGATTGCAGAATTGGAATAGTTTTACGTTATAGCGCCTGTGGTTGAAATTGAAATGTAGAAAATAATGAAGGGGGGGGAAAGGGGGGAATTGAAAGTAGACGAAAAGATCACTTGTCACCGGTAGGGACCGAACCCACAACTTTCGCATAATGCAAAGCTTTCGGGTTTGGTCCCCTGTAGCAGTATTAGAAAATTAGACTGTGGCGGCATTTGAAAAGCAGCATCGTTATGCGCTGTGCAATTTACATAAACTAAATACCAGAGACCATTGGCGTACAGAACTGATGTACGGAAGCTGTTATCAGAAAGACTTCACAATGGCTGTCAGAAACAAAGTCCCATGTGTGACGTTACCGCCGGAGGCAAGCGCCCTCGGTCGAGAGCCAAGCAGACGCTTGAGTTGCACTCACGTCTCCCTGGTGGTACGTCTCCCTGTCCAGCGACGCCTGCAGGTCCAACCGGCCGGGACAGAATACGAACGTTTTGCGTACACTGGCTGAGGGCGGCCGCACAGCCAGCGCGTCGGCCGCCGCGTCCGCGTACTGCACGCAGCGGAGGGCCATGCGCACGGTGTTGCGCTTGTGCGGCTTCTCGTCCGACCGTTCGCCTGCGCACACCGACGACAAGAAAGGACGACCACTTCAGAACTGCGACGACGTGGAGACACTAGAACACCTTCTGCTTCACTGCCCGGCCTTCGAGACCGAGAGGGAGGCTCTGTACGCCTCCTACCGCCGATATGGCTTGCCATGCACCACCCTGCAGTGCCTACTCTTCCCCAATGCTCACAGTTCCATCACCAAGCGTGCATTTTCGGCATTGATGGAATTCTGTGAAGCAACACACCTCAGAGCGCGGCTGTAGGCCCCGCAAACGCTTTGCTACATTGTCGCATTTTCTTTTTCGCTATTCCGGTCTCTCTCTCCTTTTTACTTCCGGTCACTATCTCCATCTTTTTCTCCCCACACCCCTTTCCCCGTGCAGTGCTGTTGAGGTGTCCTCCTGTGAGAGACAGTTACGGCACTGCACTTATCTCTTCCATTTCTCTTTAAAAATCACTTCACACAGCGGCAGCGAGCTTGCCCCTGTCTAGAGGGTAAGCAGGCACTCGGGCACTGCGTGCAATGCGAAATGCGCTTTATTTCCCTCTGATGTTACGGAGCTTCGTTCGGCAGATTTCGCAGAACGAAATTTTTGTAAACTCAGTTTAATTATGGCCGTTGGTTAAGCGCGGCAGTCATCGATAGGCAAATATTGGCATTTCCTTAGATGAGTTTGGTATACTGTGTTTAAAATATTAGCACTGTGTTTAAAATATTGGCGTGGATATATGTGGCAAATATGAACCAATCCCTGAGTATGAAATCAAAAAAGAATGCGGAATGCAATACTGTACACGTACCGGTGTCGATTTATCAACTTTTGTTAAAGTGACCGAATGATCCATAGCTACCGAATGCACTGCTTTGAATCATTAGTATTCTATTAATCTTAAATATCCTCACGCAGCGTTAACGAATTATAGTAATACGATAGGGATACTGTAGCTGGACCGCCGCGACATGTTGATTGGGACGACTTTGTGCCCGAAATACGGGCATACACATATTTTGCGAGGCCATAAATATAAATAAGCCTGTCTGAGGATGCGTGAAATATGACATCAATTGATTCCTAACTCGGCAGGCTGTTTGCGGGCAACATAAATATGTGAAGTTAAGGCTTAAATTTAGGCTCTCTCACTCACCCGAACGAGTCAGCCTGGTGTTCTTGGCTTTGGATACGAATAACCTTTATGTATGACTTAAGCACTCGCTACTTATGGAGAAAAAAGGAAGTAAAGGAACTGACCTGACTTGATGGTGTGTGAATACACAACTGGCCTATATTAAGGGGCATGCATTTCAAAACGCAGAAATAGAATAGTTCACAGACGTGAGCAAAGATGCTATTCAATATCTTCTTGCTGAACAAAATGTTTCAACACGGCCAGAGCACCAGTGGTGGAAATAAGATAAATTAAATTCTGAGCTTTTACCCTTGAAAAAATCAACATTCGGTTATGAAGCACGCCGTAGTGGGGACCACCTGGGGTTCTTCAATGGGCCCCAAAATTGTGTATACTACCATTCCTTTTTTTTGCATTTCGCCACCTTCACAATGCTGCGACCACTGCCGGGATCGAACCCGCGCCCTTGTACTCAGCAGCGCAATGCTGAAGCGCGAAGCACCATTGGGACATGAAACAAGCGCTGTTGGAACGTTGAAGCATCAGACGCGTCGCAAACCGACTCTACTCTTTGGGGTAGGGGGAAAAATCAGATCGGACACATTTCCGTGCGGGTTACCTCTTCCTTTCAGGGCGCTGAATGACGCTGGTTGTTCGTAACTGTGGGCCCTGCAATAAATCATCGCGCACAGTATATGACATCGCGTACCGTTGTGCAAAAACGCCGAAGCGTTTTGCGGCAACTGTTGCGCGCAAAGGCGTGCAGAGAGAGCCCAGGGTCAGACAGAGAAGGGCAGCTGATCAACTACTGTTCGGTTACACCACGTTTCCCGCGCTAAGCCTTTCTGCCCACAGCGTGGAGTTCCAGCTCTGGCTGCTCACTTCCTCCCGCGCGCGTGAACAGGTACACTACATATAGCCTCACCCATTTCCTCGAGCAAGGCAGGACTTGCTATGTGACTATACTCTTTTCGGGCTTGCCTAGTAGCATAACGTCCTAAGTGCCTCATGCACATGCCGTATTCTGTCTGGTAAGTGCGCGTTGCGCTTTCCGGGCACTTGCAAGCAAGATGAGCGCGTGGCTTTTGCAGTATTTGTGATCTTAGCTTTTAGCCTGCGAGGTGATCCAGATAACCAGAAGAATAAAGTTGACTTGGTTTTTTTAGCACCACGAGCCTCCGCATCTCCTTAGCTCCTGCCTTATCCTTTTCTCTGACCATATTTCCCTCTCAACTCCCTAACGCTGAACGACGCTCTGGAGTCAGCCCTAAGCTAGGCAGATCAGGTGCGGCCAGCAATTTTCTGTTTTCTTGTTCAGCCGCGTACATCAAACACCTTTGTCTGTCGCTGAGAGCAATCGTACGGTGAACTGCTCTTCCACTTTTTAACCTCAGTTTTAATCTCAGATACTGCGCAGGAACGACAGCGACACCGTGGTTTGCTATGATCTTTCTGCCTATACATAGACTATATGGTGTCGGAAGCGAAAAAAGAAAGCTGTGGCGCTATCGGAAACAATAAATAGGCAATAGCATTTCTGGGAATGAGCGGTGTGCTGTCGTTCTGCATTGATTAGGAACGCGAAACGCAAGCGGAGCAGCGCCTGCAGTGTCCAGCATGGCCGATGACGCGAAGTCACGTTCTGTTCGCTCATGGCTCGCGACCTGAGCAACGCGAAAAAAAAAAATCAGTGATGACATTGTCGCATGTGATTCTAGACGAGGAATGAGACATTACAATCACATTTTTGACAACTTCATTGGCTCTCAGAGGCTCCACTCACATCTCCGGCGACGCATGGAAGGGGTAGTTACCACCTTCGAAATCATTGTACCCTTTGGGCTGAGTGTACCATGCATGCAATTCGCTTCGAGTGGTCGATTTCCGTTTCATCTTACGTTTCTGGCCACTGGTTTAGACGCACGCTTCTCCGCAGCGGATAAAACTGGTGTCCATAAGACTTTTGCTTCTTCGTCCCACATTCTTCTGGCGCTCCACGCCGCTGCTCTCCTCTTTGCTTCTTAGTGGTCGCCTTTGACGCGTTATGACAGTTACTTTTGCCACGCACTTGGTGAACGGGAACGCGAACCAGATTAAGATAAAAATAATTTTCTTTTTCATGAATGCCAGAAACGCGTTCGCGAAAGCACTTGCACGAAGCACATACTGGCCTCATGTGGAGAACGAACACTGGTGGTGCACATGCTCTAACTGGTGAAAAACAAAACACACGCAATAAAATTGGCGTGGGACATTTGCCGATTATTTTCTGTAGTTCGCACTACCATTCACTACACCACCTGGTAAAGGTGGTCGCACATCTCTGGATGCCACTAACGCAAAATAACGATGCTTGCGCAGTACCGTTCAGCTGGATTCGTGTGGCATTGCTTTACACTACAAGGGCGGAAGCAGTAGCTATTACAAAAAAAAAAAACGTTGAATGTATAGCAACGTACGACCATGCGAACGCATGAAAAGATGTTGTCTATTTTCTGAATATGACATGCACACACCAAAAATTGCGTCGCGAAGGAGTCTCGCCGGGCGGCCTCCATAGGCACTCTATTTCAATTTATGTTTTCTCGTTCAGGCCTTTCCGTGTCCATTTTCGATTACTGCATTTTCAGAAGAAGGTATTCATTACTTGTCATCAATGCGTTTCCGCGAACAATACCAACATATCTCTAATAATTGGAGAGTCGGTGACATAGTCCGTAGCTGCCTGTTTTTCAGCCTGCGCCCTTTTCTAGCTTTCGCACTGAATTCGCCCATAGCCCACCGAGTTCGGAGCTTGTTTAAGTTTGCGGATTCGACGTCTTCATTGCCTCTGTATACTTCATCATAACTGCACGCAGATGCATAAACCTGTACTACTATTAACTTATACTTCTTAATTAGCCTTGTTGCAGTGTTTGTTACTTTCCTTAATGTCGTAGAGTTAATCGATGTTTCCTACTATTTCCTTATGTGCTAGAAATTCTTCCTCATATTTGCTATTATCAGTAGCAGAATATGCGCCCCATCGGTGTTCTACCTCTACTCTGCACCACAATTCTGATATGACCACATGCATATGACCGTAACCATGCATGACTGCATATGAGGGTCGTAAAATTTTTATTCTCCTCAACATCTGCCGTGGTGCATCTGTGGGGTTTTATTTTTCCTAATGCGCTGACACACTCACCAGTGGGAAGTGCAGCTCATTTGTCCAAGGCGCACAGCACCAGTCGCATCCTTCATCCCACTCGTAAAATATTAGTGATTTCGGAACGTGATGCGTATGCGAAAAACGAAGTCGGTACGACCTTCCCCTGTCTGTACTTAAAGCTGCAATGTCAGCCTTATCCTGCGTCTGCGGCCTTGCTGGCGTTTCTATAGTGCCACTATGGCAAAGGCCATAGTGCCTTTGCATGCGAGCCCTTTGCCGGCCAACTATAACAGGCCTCGTTAGGGAGTAACGATTTAACTATGAAGAGGGGCATGTGTACACTGTCGGGGCAAGTGGAATCTCGCTTCCGCGCTGCCTTTTCATTTCGCGTGACTGGAGATGCTGCGAAGAGCCCACGCGAAGCTAAAGGACCTCGCAGCGCCGATATGAGGAGAGATGCGCGTTGTGGTCGTCATTCGAACGTCGAAGTTTCCCGCGGTTGCCGTAACGGCAAGCCTGTCCATTGTCGAGGGGAAGGCATATATAAACGCATGAACTGTCGCTTGCCTGCAGTGCACTCGCAGTAACGGGAGCGCAGACGAGCTAAGCACAACTTAGCCGAAAGGGACAATTTAAGCCGCGCCATCGTTTTAATTCCGAATCGTCCAGGCACAACGTACCTGGATGCCAGCAAGCTAGCGCAAAATTTTTGTTTACAGAAGCGCCGCCTTTTTCGGAGGGCATGGTTTTGTGCTGAATAGCTCTCGAGACCTTGAAAACAGAGCGCTGTGGGACCACGCTTCTAGGCTCGCACACCGACCGGAATGCGAGAGTAGTAGCTTCTTAGGCGTGTACTTCTGTTGTTTCATGTCCAACATTACCGGTATGGTCATACCGCTCAATTCCCCGCTGCACAAAGGCGTGCCTTTGACTTGATAACCCGGGTGCGAATCCTCATTTACAGAGATTATGCTTGTGCTCACCAGTCCTTCGCCACATTTACTGTTCACTTCGCGCTATTCCACTGGGCATAGGCGTATCTACCAGACGGGGAGGGGGGGGGCAAAGTATGCCACTTGCCCCCCCCCCCGCCCTACGCACACCCACACGCACGAAAGTGGGCACTTTCGGCTGCACGTTGGGAAACCCAACATAACAACAGCGGAGACTAAATTTTCTTTCGTAATACAGTGGCCATCAGGGGCGTAGCCAGGGGTGGGGGGTTTATGGGGCTGCAGACCCCCCCCCCCCTCAAAAAAAAAAGAATTTGTTTCGTGCTGTCATGCACCGCCGACCAAAACAACCCCCGGCGCCGGAAATCATTCTGGATTTTGTCCAGAATGTCTTTTTTCGAGCTCGAAAAAACATTTCGTCAGGAACATTGCGAACTCGGGCTGGATTTCGCGGCAATGCCTATGCACCGGGAGTCACACAACGCAAGGGAGTTATGATGGCAAGCGAGCTCGTCGCGGCATCTCGTGGAGGCCGCGAAATCTACGGAGCGCACAGATTTCAATTCCGAAACTTTATGGGTATAAAGTTCTCGTAAACTTTCGATGCGAAAGGTGCATTGACATTTCCAAAGTCGCGCTTTAGATTTTCAATTCTGGAACTTTGTGGGTTTAATGTTTTTATAAACATTTGACACCAAAGGTGCATTATACAATGAGACAAGCCAAATCAACACACCATCAGACAAGTTGACAAAGCACACGCCGAGGTCCGACGAGACGAAGCGTTGTGGTGGTTCATTTGTGCAGTCATGTCACAGAAAAGAATATCATCATTTTTTTCACCTGCGCCAAAGCATGCATATCAAGACACTAAAGTCAGCATAGGTAACCACGTTCTTATTTATTTTTTCTACTTTGACTTTTATTCGAGAAGACAAGCCTCTCCAATGGAGCTGACGCTCTGAAGTTTTGAACGCACCGTGCCGCGACCTGGCGGCGGCCAACGAAGTTGGCTGGGTAGTATGTAAAATACGCCGTCCCACAGAATAACATGAGTCTCGCTAGTTTTGTGCTTTGTTTTGCGTTTTGTGCGTATATCTCGCACTTGAAAAGTGTTCGACACATGCGTAGGGCGTTGTGCGCTACCGAATGCAGCACAGGTCATGGTGTGCGGGCGCTTTCTGTCCGACAAACCGTGCTGAAGGCGACCTGACCCGGCGAGTATTCGCCAGACTGCGCTGAGCAGCGCGCTGTGCCCAATCATTATCACCGCCGTTATTGATGCGTGGTGAATTGTCATGAGGGTCATGAGCCTGACGCGCTGGAAGTTTCAACATACGGTGCGACGACGGCCTGCGCCAACCGATTCCACATAGCACCCGCAAATTTCCTAATTTCATCACTCCATCTAGTCTTCTGCCGTCCTCTACTGCGCTTCCCTTCTCTTGGTACCCATTCTGTTACCCTAATGGTCCAACGGTTATCTAGTCTGCGCATTACATGACCTGCCCAGCGCCATTTTTTTCTCCTAATGTCTATTAGAATATCGTCTATGCCCGTTTGCTCTCTGATCCAAACTACTCTCTTTCTCTCTCTTAAAGTTATGCCTAGCATTCTTCGTTCCATCGCTCTTTGCGCGGTCCTTAACTTGTTCTCAAGCTTCTTTGCCAGCCGCCAAGTCTCTGAGCCATATGTCAACACCGGTAAAATGCACTTATTATATATTTTTCTTTTCAATGATAACAGTAAGCTCCCACTCAGGAGCTTACGATGTCTGCCGTACGCGATCCAACCCATTTTTATCCTTCTGTGAATTTCCTTCTCATGGTCCGGGTTCCCTGTGATTAGTTGACCTAGGTTAACGTACTCCTCCACAGACTCTAGAGGCCGACTTGCGATCTTGAACTCTTGTTCCCTTGCCAGTTTATTTATCATAATTTTTGTCTTCTGCATATTAATCTTCAGTCCCACTCTTACAATCTCCCTATTAAGGTCCTGAATCATTTGTTGTAACTCGTCTGCATTGTCGCTGAATAGAACAATGTCATCGGCAAACCGAAGGTTGTTGAGGTATTCACCGTCGATCTTTACTCCTAAGCCTTCCCAGTTTAATAGATTGAATACTTCTTCTAAGCACGGAGTGAAGAGCATTGGAGAGAATGTGTCTCCTTGTCTGACCCCTTTCTTTATAGGTATCTTTCTACTTGTGTAGAATTAAGGTGGCTGTGGAATTTCTGTAGATATTTTCTAGGGTATTTACGTAAGCGGTATGCACTCCTTGATTACGTAATGCCTCTATGACTGCTGGTATCTCTACTGAATCAAATGCCTTTTCGTAATCTATGAAAGCCATATAGAGAGCCTTATTGTACGCTGTGGATTTCGCGATTACCTGATTAATGACATGGATGTGATCTATTGTAGAGTATCCCTTCCTGAAGCCAGCCTGTTCCCTTGGTTGACTAAAGTCCAGTATTGGCCTCATTCTGTTGGAGATTATTTTGGTGAACATTATATACAATACTGGGAGTAAGCTAATGGGCCTATAATTTTTCAGTCCTTTAACGTCTCCTTTTTTGTGGATTAGTATAATGGTTGCATTCTTCCCGTTTTCTGGGACCCTTGCAGTCAATGGGGACTTCATATATAGAGCCGCCAGTTTCCAAGCATTATGTCTCCTCCATCTTTGAATAAATCGACTGTTATTCTATCCTCTCCTGCCTCTTTTCCCCGTTTTATGCCTTGCAAGGTCCTTCTAACTTCATAGTTAGTTATAGATGGAGCCTGTGCATCATGTTGATTACTACTTCGAATGGCTCCTCTGGGTACTGTAAAGGTCAGTATAGAATTCTTCCACTGCATTTACTATATCTTCGAGATTGCTGATGATATTACCCTGCTTATTTTTTAGTGCATACATCTTGGTTTGTCCTATGCCAAGTTTCCATCTCACTGATTTCAGGCTCCGTCCATTTTTTACGGCTTCTTCAGTCTTTCTCACGTTATAGTTTCGAATATCACTTATTTTCGCCTTGTTGATCAGTTTTGACAGCTCCGCGAATTCTATCTTATCTCTTAAGTTGGACACTTTGATTTTTTGTCGTTTCTTTATTAGGTCCTTTGTTACTTGGGAGAGCTTGCCTAGTGACCGCGTTCGAAAAACTGGACAATCGCCCCTTTACAGAGGAAAAAACTCTAGGACAGAGGTCCAGACGGGCTTTGGCACTCAAGGCCTTAAGGGCTTTGCTGAAGTTTTTAAGGACATGCGAATTGTGCGACCGCCTTTGAATGTTGTAGCGCGTAGTATCGCGTTACTGTGCGAATTTTCTGGTTTCCATTTTTTCCCTCTTCTACTTCTTTCTCCTTTTATTCCCTTTACCCCTTTCCCCAGCACAGCGTAGCCAGCCGGTACTTAACTGGCTAACCTCCCTGTCTTTCCTCCCCTTTGGCTCGTCCTCCTTGCCTATTGGTTGCCTTGGTGCCTTGCCCCCCACTTCAATTGCTGCCTCTGAAGCCAGCGTCGTTACGGTTTCATTCATTACCTCTATGTCATCATCATCATCATCTCTCTGTTCTAAGGCTGCATATTTGTTTGCAAGTACCAGCCTAAATTTGTCTGCTTTTACCCTTACTGCCTCTAAGTTGACCTGTTCTTTCTTGACCAATTTTACTCTTTCTCTGTTTAACTTGAGGTGGATCCTGGCCCTCACTAACCTATGATCACTGCACTTTATCCTACCTATCACTTCTACATCCTGCACTATGCTGAGATAGGCAGAAAGTAGGAAATCAATTTCATTTCTTCTTTCACCATTAGGGCCTTTCCAGGTCCATTTTCTGTTGCTACGTTTCTTGAAAAAAGTGTTCATTATTCTCAGCTTATTCCTTTCTGCGAATTCTACCAGCATCTCACCTCTAGCGTTTCTTGATTCGACGCCGTAGTTGCCAATTGCCTGTTCACCCGCCTGCTTTTCTCCCACTTTTGCATTGAAGTCCCCCATTACTACTGTATACCGCGTTTGCACTTTTCTCATCCTTAATTCAACATCTTTATAAAACTGATCTACTTCCTCATCGTCGTGACTGGACGTTGAAGCGTAGGTTTGTACTATTTTTAATCTATATCTTTTATTGAATTTGATTACGACTACTGCTACCCTCTCGTTGATGCTGCAGAATTCGTCAATGTTGCCCGCTATGTCTTTATGGATTAGGAATCCTACCCCGTATTGCTTCTTATCCGGGAGATTTCTATAGCAGAGAACATGGCCGTTAATCAGCACTGTGTAAGCCTCACCAGGTCTTCTAATCTCACTTAGGCCGATAATATCCCAACCAATGTCTGATAGTTCTTCGAAGAATCCTGCTAAGCTTGCCTCACTCGAGAGAGTTCGGGTGTTAAACGTTGCAAGGGTCAGTTTCCATTGGCGGCCTGTCGGGACTCAGATATTCTTAGCACCCTCTGCTGCGTTGCAAGTCTGACCGCCGCCTTGGTCAAGTGCTCCGCAGCCACTGGGGACTGAGGGCCATTTCAGTGAGATCATTTCATTAGGGAGGTTGGCTTTAGGTTGGAGGTTGGCATGAGGGAGATAAAATTGGCTGGGTAGTATACAAGTCGCAGCTCCCCGCATTAGGTTAGGCTGTCAGCGGGCTGTATACAGCAGGTCTCGCTTGATTTCTGTGTGTGCTCAAGGTTCATTTCCTGTTTTATTTTGGTGTTCAGCCATTGGAAAAGCACCTGCGTTCGCTGTGAGTAGCCTGTGGATTATATCGTCGAGAGTGCTTAGCCATGAAAAATGTTAATTTAATTTTAGCTTAAGCATGAAAAATTCAGTTCTCTATAGGTGTATGTGGATGATTTCTTTTTATTAGAAAACTATCACGCACAGAAATTTAGAGGACCTAGAGCAATTTCTTGTGGTGAAGCAGGCCACCTAATTAAGCGAAAGTTCATATAGAGCCGTTGAAACTGTTTCAGAAGGCGTTGCTGAGAGAACAAGCGAAAGATACAGAACTTCAGTTTGGCCTAGTTGGGGTTTACCGCATATCATATTGACCGCAAATAAAGACGGGGACAGAAGGAGAGAACACATACGTGCTGTTTATGTGTTCTCTCCCTCTGTCCCCGTCTTTAATTGCAGTCAATATGATATGAAGCGAAATATAATTGGATCGACTGACATGGCACAGTCACTTGCGCAATAAGATAGGGAACTGTACATAAAAAGTGGTGTTTAAACCGCCTTTGTCACATTATATGTTGCTATAAACAAATTAATGACAGCAAACGAAACTGTTGTTGCGGCGCCACCGTTCTTCCTCCGAAAAAAGAAGACCCACTGCGCGTCAGGCAGCGCTAAGGATACAGACGCTCAATCACAGTATTTACTGATTGCCATGTCTTGAAATGCGCTTCTGCGGCATCCATACCAGAGCCGGTCAAGCTGGCTCACAGTGCAAACGCCAGCAGCGTATTATTAGTTTTCTTAGTTAACTAATTCATTGTTATTGGGCCACGGTTTTGAGTTGGTGCACGTGCTTAAGCGAATAGACACATACTGCAGCAGTCTGCCGTTGCAGCTTGGCATCATGCATATCTGAGCAGCACAGGCACTGAAAGCGGCCGCGCACTGTAATGGCGTCTGCGACTTCTCGTGCGTAGTGTGCGCATTCGACACAGTGCTTTGCTTTCTTGGCGACGGAAGGCGTTCCACAATGGCTCCCATGCACGAAATTCTCCAAAATTCCCACCCTACGCAGCTGAGACGAGCAAATATGCCGTGGCGCCATGCATTCATCAGCAGAGCGTTGCTTTTTGTACTACTCGAAACCTATAAGCGCGGCATCGAGGGCGCAGTTGACCGGCGTTTCCGCAGCGCCGCCTAAGCAGCCCGTCAGGCCCATTTTCTTGTTCTCGCTACCCGGAGGCTTCCAGAGCCAGCTTACGTTTTTCTCGCATGCGTTTTTGTCGTGTTGCGTGTCGTGTTGTTTTTGTTATGTTCGTTTTTCTCTGGCCGAGTGGCTTTTTCGCCTGGCAGAGTTTTGGACGCTTTCTGGCTAGCAGACTAGAAAAAGAAACAATGGTCGCTCGCCGCTATCACAGCGTGGGCTAGAAGGACTGTAACGCGTTCGCTTGAGGGCATCACCTTCACTTTGATGTTACTGCAATCTCCGAAAAGTTATTTGTCTCGCTGGTGTAGGATGCCCAGCAGTATGCGTATCGTTCTGTGTGGACCAAGCGCGTCAGGTTTTCTTCAACATTCCTTCGGTAGCCACATTAAATGCCGAAAGTAGGCATTCGATTGTGGCCAACATCTTTTCCTTTGAGTTTTTTTCTTTCCGGTGGCCCCGCCTCACACACACAAAAAAGACATTGTTGCATCGAAGCGAATTGTCGCATGGTGAAAGTTCGATTTTGTTACTTCTTCTTTTGCGGAAAGTAATGGGCCACGGGACGCTTCAATTGCCGAATACTCTTAATATTACAGTAGCAAGTATACGAACACTCCAGGCGCATTCCTGCCGTCGCCCTCGCCCTCATGTTCCGTATAAAGTCCAAGCATAGAGAAAGAAATTCAACAAGAGGGGATACTCGGCGAAAACTGGTAACATGAAACACGTCATGCCTAGTGTTAATCCCATCCGCTAGTTGACGCGAGCACGAAAAAAAAACAATGAAATGAACATACAGACAACGTTTTATTTTTCTTTTATTCTTTCCCGCTAAAACTAAAAAGCTTTGCGTATAAATGAACTTTTGCTTCGTGACCTATTAAATTTTGCGTTACCTGGTAACAACCTAGCGGCACGCCAGACGCGCCATGTGATGCGTCATGCGCCAGACGTGCCACCGAAGCGAGCGAGGCCTGCTGCGCAAGTGAAGTTAATTCGCCTGTTCGGCGACCCGTCTATTTTGGATGTAGCCTGTTTGTTGGGCTCCCGGCGTTTTCTTGCGTTCCTTCTGCATTTCTGCACGGCACCACTGCACTGTTGGACTATGCGGCAAGGTGAGAAATTTCGTTTGACAGTTTGCGAAGCATTGCAAGCAAATTTAGGCTTACGGCAGAAAACCGAGACTAGTGACGTAGTTGGCGAAAAACATCTCGGCCGCTCTGGCACAGTTAATTTGAGTTAATGTCTCGTACTGGGAGAGGTTTGCGACGCTTTCTATGAGCCCCAACATTATTGTAACTTATTTCGGTAGTTTTTGGGCACGCTTGCCGCACCCGGCTATGTGACGCAGTTAGCGAAAAGCAGCTCGACCGTGGTGACGGTTTCGCGTGCACTGAATCTTATTGGGACAAGCTCGTGACGCTTTCCCCTACCCCCAGCATTATTCTATTTCGCAAATTTTTAGGATACTTCAGATGTACGCGCGCCGCGCCTGGCGTTGTGCGGCAGTTAACGAAAAGCGCGCTGCAGGCAGTTGCCACCATAACGAAATTCTGCTTGCGCTGCCTGCGTCATGCCCAGTTGTTGGAGACTGCCACACCATGTTTGAAAACACAAAATCAGCTCGCTATAGCTAACCAAAGGGAAGGGGTCGGAATAAGGTATTCAAGATATTCAGCCGCGCCGAACGATCGCGTGCCTTATGGCGCGAAATCTTCGTTTTACCTAACGCCGGAACGATGGAATCTCTGTACAGAGATAGTCGACATAGTATTGCAGTCTCGATCTCTAACCACCACAAAGAAACGAATAAAACCTCTTAGAGGACTGTCGAATTTCATTGCACTATCGCGACTTATATATATCTTGGTGAAAACGACCCTGTGAATGCACAGAGCCATTTGAATACCATTACAACACTGACTTCAATTTCTTTTCTACCGGCCGGCATCGCTTCTGGCGTACATTTAATTTTTAGGCTGTTTCTATCATTTATAGCAGAATAGCACAGATTTCACATTGTGAAGAAATGTGACCACTCCCTGGGTGAATGGCATTTACCGAAAGTTTGAACTGTTTAAGCTATTTATGGGCTTTAAAACATAACTGCTGAATACTCGCTTTCTCGCAATTTTTATGCGTTATACAATATATTTACTTGCCTTTCTCTGGTTTCCTCAGTAAACTATGAGATACACGATGTTTACATAGTATAAATTATGCTCTTGGTGACGAGCGATATTTGTTTAACCTGCGTACGTTCATTACAGGGTTTGTAGGAAGTTATTTATTCAAGCGTTTCAGGGCGTCATACTGCAGTTATGCGGAATGTTTCCTTGACTCCTAAAAGAACTGCGCAAGATACCAACTTCAAATTTCGTGAAAATAGGAAAAAATATTAAGTGAAATGCTTTGCGAAACTTTCAAGATCCTGCGTTAAACGGAAGTGTTGCAAATGATCAGCAAACCCTCGCTTGCTTCATATTTCCAAGCGTAATGCGAGGTCCGTGTAGTTTGTTTCTCTTGTATCTTCGGTGAACTAAACAAAACCTTGATTCTATCTGGGGAAAATTAGGGGCACGGTATGAGTAATGTGTAGGGCGACGTTGGGTGGGCTAAATGCGCCTTTTGCAATATATTGCATATGCAAGGGGTCCGTAGCGGTATAACTGTATTTTGTGAACGTCGCAAAACTGAGACCTTTGCCCTGGAATAATCACAACTGCGGTAAAATTTTACCAACATTTTGAAAACGCCTTTGTGTGCGATGTTGAATGCGTGTTGATGAAATGCAACTTTTGAAAAAAAAATCTTAAGCAAGAGTTTCAAGCGTCACGCTGCCATTATGCTGTTATGAGCTACGTTTCTCAGTGTCTGAAAGAGCTCTGCGTTTCAAAATTTTTATACTTAGAAGGAATGGGCGACATTTGAAGTGCAACCTGTCACGAAGATTTAACGTTGCTGTCTTGTTTAGAAGCGTTACGAATAGTTATTGCACATTCGTTCCCTTGTTTCATTGCTTTTTTGTGCGTGATATACAAGGTTCGCTTGTTATACCCAGTAAAATAAAAGAAGCACCTTGTTTATGTTTGACCCCCCCCTCCCCCCAAAAAAAGAGCGCGTTATGCCTAATGTGCAGGCAAAATGCAACGGGAGGGGAATAATTACGAAATTTACAGTAAATTACACATGCAAACAAACCCGAGCTGTATGAATGTGTTTTGCGAACAAAGCAGGATTAATCCCGCTGCTCTGGGAGAACTGTGAATGCAACCGAGGAGATAAAATATGTGAGAGGAGGGGGGAGGGTTAATGTATTGGCAAAGTAAAATAAACCTTCACGAATGACTGACTTGCCACAAATGCTTAATGACAACTGCTCTAAAGCGTTCCATATGGGCAAGGTTTAAAACGAAACAGTCGTATACGGATAACTTTTTAAAGTAATAGAGCTTTGGAATTCTCTGCCCGGCAACATTCGTTCCTTACCACTAAACGAGTTTTTAGTTGCCACAGGTGAACACCTTGCTAATACGTAAATTGCTTCATCCGTATTATTGTTCTTCTTATGTATGTGTTTGCTTTTCAATTACACTTGGTTCAGTTATTTTCTTGTATTTGCTTTGTTGTCTTTGGATGCTATTGAATAATGTTTCCCACTCCAGCTATAGCCCTAAATTAGTATAGCAGTATATGCAAATAAATAAATAAATTACAGGAGGCTTAAACTCTTACTGTAACTGCTCAAAAGAAACAGCTTCGCTGGAAATTAGGTTTTAGTTTTGCAAGTTCGCACACTTCAATTGTATCTTTTCTTGTGAATATTTCAAGTTTTTTTTTATGCTGGTTGTACCTTGTTGTGTATGACATCAACAGTACTATTGTCTTAAGTAGCGATAAATTTGCGCTGTGGACTTGAACACCAAGTACGATCCTTTGTTTATTCATAAAAACTGTTTTAGAAGATGCCATGTTTAAAAGCGCTGTACTGCTACTACTCTGCGGAGTCAGGGATCTCGGTCAGTAACTCATTGCTTTTTGTCCCTGCATTATCTTGAAATGTTATATACCTTCAAGAATAAATTCTAATTAAATTAATGTTGCAGCCCGTCATAGTTCGCCATGTATGTGATTGATAAGGAGGTTTATGTCTGATAATTATAGAAATAACTAAAACACGCATATTTAAGATCGTTCCCCTTAATGCAATAGTAATTCGCAATTATTATATAGGGTGTCCCAGCTAACGTTAGCTGAGCTGTTCAAAGAAAAGCAATATTAAAAAAAACAGGGTGCAAGATACCTTTCAATACGTATACGGTGTTAGGTCGTCCGGCCTCTGACGACCAAACACGGTGGCTAATCGTATCTTGCATCGTGACTTTCTAATGTTTTTTTTCCCTCAAAACAGCTCGGCTAACCTTAGCTGAGACACAAAATATACACAGGCTTTTTTTTAGCTGCACCAAATTTTTTGAAAATTGCCTGTGACTGATAGCATGATTCTAAACCTCTGATATGGATTAGTAGACCAGACAGTTTACACTTCTACAAGAAATCAAACTGCCTAATTGAGTGATTCACAGAATCACGCTAATCAACTTCCTAATTTATTATTTCAAGCGCAAATTTAATCTGTGTAGCCCGTGAGTTCACAAGGTGTATCCACTTGGAACGAATCCTCTGGACTGCACCAGTTTCGGGATATTAATTTTCAAATAGTCGGATGAAATGCATTGGTGTTCTAGTTACTTTTTGTGCTTCAACGCATAAAACAGCGCTTTGCTGAAGGAAGTAACTGCAACGCTAATACGTTTCGTCGGACACTTTGAAGATTAATATCTCGAAACTGGAGCAGCCCTGAGCGCTCGTCCCAAATGGATACGCCTTGCGAATTTACCGGCTATAATTCTTAGAAACATGTGCCGTAGAGTAACTGACGGAAAAGTTAATTATTCAATTATCCAATTAATTATTTTTATTTCTCGTAGAAGTAATGACCGCCTCATCAAGAAATTTAGATCAAGGGTTAGAACTGTGCTACCTGCTACAGGCAATTTCTAAAAATTTGGTGGAGCTAAAAAAAAAAAAATAAAACGTTCTATCTGTAGGGTGCCCCAGCTATCATGCACCAAGATTTAAATATATGCAAATGCAACGTAGCTGCAGACAACCAAGGTAATGTTGTTTGCCGTCTCTTGGAGATACTCACATTAGATACTGAGAGACATCGACGGCACAGACGCTCTTTTTCCAGCCAGTTTCGATTTCAAGGAGCCTGCCAAGGGGAGCTAATTGTTCGCGTAGCTCCCACATGAAAACCGCTATTCAAAATTTTATAGTCGGGATAAGTAGCGTCGAGGACGGGCCCCAAGTACTCATTTGCTGAAGCCACTTATTGTTAATAATTATAAAGTTACTTAGCGTAACTTCGCTAATTACGCACGTAATTCCAGAAATTGTGCCATACCTAGAGGCTGCCAATCCGCGCACACTCGAATGGTAAACATAACGTTACCGCGATTAATATTTGTATAATTTAAAATTTTGGTACAGCTAAAGAAACACCCTATATATGTATATATATATATATATATATATATATATATATATATATGTATATATATATATATATATATATATATATATATATATTGACAAAGAAACAGAGAGACCGAGTCAGATGGTTCATGGTTTGCCCCTCCCCTTCCCCCCACCCCCCTTGCAAACAATCGGTACGCCACAGTCACTTTGAACATTATTTGAATTTAAACTAAGGCGAGCGTCGTTTTACAAGCATGGTAAGCTCTGTGCAAAGCACAAATTACAGTAATGCAGTGTCTTCTACTTTTCACAATATCGCTCCATCATCATAGCCATGAGAATTCCAAAGCAGTAAAACGAACTAAAAATTCAGATAGAGATCTTATCCGCGCAATTTTGTGAATATGAGTGGCCAGAACTTGAGTGCATACTAATAGCACCTAACACCTTTCCTCGTTATGAGTGAGATACTTTGTGAGAACCTTACTGAGGGCAACGAGTCAATATACATTTTAGTGTCTTCTAGAGTAGGTGGAGGCTGGCCATTGTACGAACAGAACAGAGGGTTTATCCACTAGAGGATGTCGACCAGGGCTCGTATTCGTGCAACGTATCTTAGGTAAGTGCCTTTCGAGACTGGCCATCGCCGCAGGTGGTGATTACGTTACCATGACTCTTACAATATGAGTGACGTGCGCCCGAATGCCGGATAATGAGGAAACGCTCTTGCGTAAAAGAAATTTCGTGGATACGAACCTAGATTACTGCGACAGGTGAAAAGTGCAATATCCTAAAGTACTTGAGCGAGGCAAATACAGAAGCCAATATATCTGCGTGGAGTAGTTTGCTGGATGAAGTTTCTAATCTGGTGCTTCCAGCCTGAACACTGCGCCAACAGTTGATCTGCCGTAGCAACCCGCCGGCTGCTCCTCGGCTCTTCATGTCCGCGGTTACAGTGGGCTTGCATACCCTGTGAAATTCGCCTTTGAGAATCTACTAACTGCTCAAGATGTGTTGACAGGGCTATATGCACCCGAAGTCTTCATCCATTTCTATGACAGGCACAAAAGGATATGAAAGACGATTCGCAGAAAGCAACGCTTGGCAACGCGCTCTCACAGGGCAGGACAAGAGGAGAGAGCGGCGTACCTACCGTAGTCCAAAACCGGTGCCAGAGCGCCCTCAGTGAGCAGGTGAATATATCTCGCGGCGCCTGCATTACGCAGTTCTCATAGTTAACGACCGCACCGCCGGCATTTCAACATAGGACAGGAGTGCTAAAGCGGCCGTGTATACTCCAAAATCCACGAACGTAAAAAGAAAAAAAAAATACGAAGAAACCGTCGTAGAATTCTATTTTTGTAGAATCTATTTTTGTAGAATCTATTTGTCGTAGAATCTATTTTTGGAAGGAAAAGCCAGCAATTATTATTGTCTATTCAATATCTTGTAGAAGCTTCTCAGAGAACTAACCATAATGAACGGCCGGTTGGATTCGCAAATTTCGGGCAAGCATTGATCGCATGCTGCAAACGGTCCTCAAGAAGGCGCAGAAGCACCCGGTCGTGCTGATGGTACACGTGAAACGCATGCAGCTGTCCCACCACTGCTGCTCAAACACTGTGGCGGCGTCCGACCTCAAGTAATAAATAAAAATAGAACCCATTTATCGGCATGTTTACGGTTGAGCATATAGCTGTAGCTTCTCTTGGAGCAGTGTGATAGCGTGGCGGAGCTCTTAGAATCTTAGCGGATGTGACTTCAGACCCCAATATTGCCGTATTTTCAATCTCCTCTCCTATTCAAAGCCGCCTATAATTCGTTCCTTTAGCCCCGAGCAAAACTGTGCCATCACGGGCCAAACGACAGAACTTCACGGTGCATCGATTCCGTATCCAGGCATAGCTCTCGGAAGTGTAATGGCTAGGCCTTACTGTAGCCTGCGTATATGCGATAGGAGAGTCAGCTATACGACGCGGCCCATTCTGCTCTGATGGCCTGCCGTAAATTAAAGCGGGCAACAGGCACGCAAAGCCACGCACTGACGTTGTATCCAGATATAATTGAGAATGTTTGCTTCCACTCGTCTCTTTTCTGTATTTTTTTTTTCGTCGGCTGGTGCGGCAGAACGTTTTGAAAGAATAAACGCTGCTTCGTGTAGCAAACTGGCGAGGCGGTTGGTACAATGGGACTGGCGCAGACATTTATGGCATCAAGATTTTGCATTTGCGTCACATTGAACGAGGCGTGGTCACATAATTTACGTAGTACGTTTACTTGCGGGGGTGTGGAGCATTTTGCTCTTAATGCGATTTCGTACGGCACAGTGCGCCCTCATTTCGGTAGCAGCTCGGAAGCCTGATGCGTCTGTTTCGACCCAGTGTAGCGCTTTTGTTTTGTTTTATTCGTTTGCTTCCCTGAGCTGCAGACGTGTTCTGGCGTGCCCGTTGAGAACATCAGGTCAGGTGTGCGCACCGTTAGCGTAGGGCGAAACCCTCCGCGTTCGCCTGTTTCAGTATTCGCTAAACAAAACAATAGGGGCGGAACTCAATATGAAGTTCTTCACGAGAAAGAATTTGTTTGCTTTTATGCTAGCGTTTCTCCTCTACCAATGCCATAATTCCGGCGTTGGGAGAGCACGCCTGCGTTAGCTCGTTCGTGTCTTTTTTTTTCCTACTGTTGCTCAAGCGTGCCCTTGCGTTCTTCAACTTAGGTTATGATTTTTTTTTTACATTTACCATTTTGCCACTGCTATAGAGAGAATGTACCCCTTTGAAGGATAATAGCAGCCGTAAACAGAGTAACTTCTCTTTCTTGTTTTACCCGTGCCTTTTTTCCTGGCGCTTATCGCATTTTCACTGCCACGTTCTGTTTTCGAACCGTCCCTTTCGTTTCAGATTACCGTGACCGGCGCTTTACTGAATCACTGCAAGCACGCTCATATTTTAAAGATTACTTGTCGCGCAAGTCTAGACCCAAAGTGTATTGCTTTGTTTCTTTCCTCGCACTTGTGCGCTTCTGTGTGCCAGTCATTGAACAATGGCCACTGCAACTTGTTCATTTCCAGTGGTGTGTTATTTTATAAACGGCAGCCGCTGGCATTATGATCTTTCTATGGCTGGCTTTATTGGTTCTTTATGTTTAGACATGTGTCCACGTTAAGGGATTATTATTATTATTATTATTATTATTATTATTATTATTATTATTATTATTATTATTATTATTATTATTATTATTATTATTATTATTATTATTATTATGCCGAGGTACCCTTACAAATAACTACGGTCACTGTGAAAGTGCCATTGTGCCCTGGTGCCTTGGCCTACTTTCTTTAATTGTCGACGTTCTGTAGTTTTTTAATCCGCCTTTTCCTCTCGTAATCAGAGGTGGGCCCTTATTTTTTCTTTTTCTCCCTCATCCTCACCTTATAAAAATTTGCCTGCACTCGCCCACCCTCAGCTAACAGGAATGCATCGTACCCTCTCACATTCAATTCCCTGCGTTTAAATAATAGCTTACGTGTCCCGCGAGTGAAAACGGAATATTACAGTTGGCACTGGTAAACAATGAGCATGACTGACTCTTTTTCCTTTTTTTCCTCTGTGAACCACCTATAGACCGGCTGCGTCCATCTCTTAGCCGAGGCTGCCTAAGAGGTGGGACAGCCGTCTCTTTTCAATACTGCCACGTTAACACGAATTGCTTGTTGTTGCTTTTCCGATACAGCTCTACTGCGTTTCACTTGTATAAATGGGGCAGGAAGCGGGCAGCAGCGAACAATAACAGACTTCTTACTACGCATAGTTCAAGATTTTACGTTGCGTACACATCAAAACTGAACGAGATATGCGTATTTATATGGTTTACGAACGACACTAACGATGTCGTTTAAAAGTAGAGTAGCTAGTGGTCAGTTTGGCGGTGAATAAACCATGGTGTCCAACCGCAAAAAAAAAAAAAACGGTTGGTAAAAAAGAAAAAAGATAGAACGGTTGGCGAACCGGTTTGTAACACCCAACTGATTCGGCGCAGTCTACTTTAGCCTCGCTCACGTCTCACGGTGCCACCGACTTGTCCACACGAGCAAGGCTTCTCAGGCGGAGGCACAGATGAACTCCCTGGCATATGGGAGAGAGCACTTGATGTTTCTGAGTGAGTATAGATTACCCAAGTTTAATGTTACGGTGTTACAGCAAGCATAGAGAGCCATTTTAGGAAGTTCCGTCACCACTGTGTGCCCCACTGGGCGCACGGCACCTCGACACGTTCGTCCCTGAGCTGCGCAATTCCGGCCTTTGCTTTTATCGTCATCCATGCTAGGTACGCGCAAACCATAGAAACAAATGTCTTATTAGACGTATATATACGTTCGCGGAATGAGGCATTTGTAAATGTAAAGCTTTTTGGTCATAAGCAACGTAGCAATAATATAATAATATTTGGGGTTTTACGTGCCAAAACCACTTTCTGATTATGAGGCACGCCGTAGTGGAGGACTCCGGAAATTTTGACCACCTGGGGTTCTTTAACGTGCACCTAAATCTAAGTACACGGGTGTTTTCGCATTTCGCCCCCATCGAAATGCGGCCGCCGTGGCCGGGATTCGATCCCGCGACCTCGTGCAAGCAACGTAGCAAGCATGTGACGCCCCCTCAGAATGTTCGCTCTCCGCCAGGCTCGGTGGCCTGCCAAGCTCGGCAGGCAACATTGGTCACCGCACCGCAATAAACACCGACGAGCACGGCTGCTCGGGGTCAGTCATCGTTCAGCACCACCACGCTGCGGAGCGTCCGTCTAACGGAGGGTGCCTCGAGCCCTCCCTTGTTCACGAACCCGGGTGGATCGTGACAAGCAAATATCAATAACGTCTTTTCTTTTAATCGTAAGCGGCATATTGTGATTTAAATCGATATAAAATTGCAGACATTAAAGGAAAAAAATTGTCGTGAATATATTTACACAGAAATTAAAACACGATAAGATAAGCCATACACAGGATTTCCCTCGTAACTTGAGCCAAACATTAAAGATATGCAAATGCCATGTAGCTGGACAGAACCAAGGTAATGCTGTTTGTCGTCGCTTGGAAATACTCAGATTATTATTCTTTTTCATTCCACCTAGTTAGCTAATTTGTCTTAATTAATTATTCAACTCCTAAAATGTTATAATTATATAATATTTAATAATAATGTTTACATAGATTAGCCCGCAAACACACGGAATATTACCGCGCGACTGGCTGCTCTAGGCATTTTGCGTGTATTCGCGGGCTTTTTTCACGCTCAGAAAAAATACTATTATGTAGCACGTATTGAGCAGCAGAAAGCTGTGTCGGGAGTCTTTCATGTTGCTCTACAATTTTCACAATGACGCCTTTAATCTAATTATAATATTTGAGAAGGTGAATAATTATTTGAGCCTAATTCTGTAATTAGGCGGAATGGAAAAATTAATCTGAGTACCCCCAAGCAACGGCAAACGATATTACCTTGGTTCTGTTTAGCTACGTGGGCGTTTGCATAAGTTTAAATCGTGGTAAATGATAGTTGGGGCACCCTGTATACATTAAAGAAGTAGTTCATAAAATTTGCGAGAATCCCACTGTCCACATGGAATGTGTGGCCTCCACACTCGCCTCCATTCTATTTTTTTTTTGTACTTGGTGGTGGTGGTGAATTGTAGCAACAGGCGGGTTTAGCCTGGCGTGCAAGGCCGGCAATTGCTCCGCCCGAGCGTCTCGCACAATACCGCTGAAGGGTTTCACCGTATGTCCATCAAACCAGTCTCTCTTAAGAATTCGATGAGGAGACGTGAAGTTTCTTTGCGGGCTATAACTGATCCCTCGGGAAATATAAGGTGTTGCAGGCACGCATGCGGAAGGTCCTTTTTTTGAAGATTCTTCAGGAGAGCGTCCCTTTCATCTTGGAATTGCTGGCAGGACCACAAAAAGTGCTCAATGTCTCCTGTCTCGTTGCATGCCGTACAGTTCGGAGAATTGATTCGTCCCGTTTTCGTCCCGGTGTATTAGCAGATCCTGTCCTTATTCGATATAGAAGTGAGGCTTCCTCTCGGTGCATTCTCTTGGTTACGCAGAGCATATGCGGTGGAACCGAAAGCGACGCAAAGTGATTTTGCATGTCACATTTTTGCACTTGATTACTCTTTGGAGCCTTGATTTTGGGAGGATGATAGAGCGCTGCTTATACAAGCGCATCAGCTTTTTCGTTTCCAGAGATACCAATGTGGGAGGGAATCCACTGAAACTTTACTGTGAAGCCTTTGTTGTTGAGTTCTTTCACGATGGCTAGCGATTTGCGTGGCAACTTGAGGGATGGCAGACCACGGTATACTTGTTGTGACGCGGCCTTTGAGTCCGTAAGGACAACCACATTCTGCAGAGGCAAAATCTTTAGTTTGCACAGAGCAGAAGCTATTGCTACGCCTTCCACAACTGTCGACGAGGCTATACAGTC
Organism: Dermacentor variabilis; assembly: GCF_050947875.1. Classification (NCBI taxonomy): domain Eukaryota; kingdom Metazoa; phylum Arthropoda; class Arachnida; order Ixodida; family Ixodidae; genus Dermacentor; species Dermacentor variabilis. The sequence continues at coordinate 88,488,506 of NC_134568.1, forward strand.
CAGACGGCCAGACCACGTATATCTTAGAGAGGGAATATAGAATGCAGCTGCGCAGCGGTCTTCGTCTGCCTTGACAGAGCCATCTGTGTATACTTGTAGGTGATTCGGGTAAGTCGTGTTCAGGTGTTCCAGGAATAATGACTTAACTTCTGCAGATGGAATGCAGCTCTTTAATTGCAATCGTGGCACACTTAAGTTGCATGTGATGTCCTCGAATGTCCAGGGTGGTTCTATCCTTCTCCTCTGTCTCGAGCAGCGCAATCCTAATACGCGAAGTGTGTTCAGTGCTGAATAAAAAATGTGAGCGCGGCCTGTTACCTATACGTCGTAAGAGGGCTTTACCGGGCGTAGACTCACTCAATCGTAGTAGCTGGATCATGAGAGCCTGGGAAGCCTGAAGTCGTAGAGGGCGTGACTCAGCTTCGTAGAGCACTTTCTTGTTTGACGATGGCTGTGGGACTCCAAGGCAAAGTCGGATACCTTTTCTGTGGATGGCTTCTAAGCGCTCGTATTGGCTGTCTGAGGGTGACATCAGAGGTAGCTGATACAGGATCCGACTGGTAACCAACGCTGTATGTAGCCGTAGCATCGACGTCGGGTGGTTGCCCCAGCGTATGCCAGCGACTCGATTGAGTACCTGTAGCCTGGGTGACGATGACTCCACAACGTGGTCAACACCGCGGCGCCAGAGTAGCCTGTGGTCTAAGGTAACGCCCAGAAATCGGACGTTGGTGACTTGTCGAATCTGGTATCCGTCTAAATTCAGCGTCAAGCGTGTAGATTTTCTTTTCACTCCGGGAAATAGTACGAATGATGATTTCTTTGCTGATAGTGATAATCCAATCGTTGCCAAGTGGTCCTGAATGGCTTTTACTGCTCGCTGGGCTATTCGCGCGAGGCGGCGATGCTGGTAGCCGGAGGCCCATATGCAGATATCATCGCCATATATAGATATCTTCACTGGTGTTCGATGGTTTAGTACTCTTCGGAGGATACTCATGGCAATGTTAAATAATAAGAGAGGTAAAGCACTCCCCTGTGGCACGCCGCGAAATATGCGTATTTCATCGCTAAAAGTGTCGCCAAGACGAACTCTGATGCTACGATCATTGAGGAACATATGTATGAAGTGCAAGAGATGATCCGTGACGCCTATAACTTGTAACTGGCTGATGATGGCTCTTTGAGACACGTAGTCTTAAGCCTTAGAAACATCAATGAAAACAGCAAGTGTCGACAGGCCATCCGCACTGTAATGTTCTATGTGGCTTAGCAGGTCTGGCACATTGTCTTGAGCGCTTAGACGCTGCCGAAACCCAGTCATGCACGATGGTAGTTTTCGACCCTGCTCGACATACCAAGTGAGTCTTGTGCACGCCATCTTCTCGATTAGCTTCGCTGCACAGAAGGTTAGCGATACGGGTCTGTATGAGTCCAGAGCTGCAGGATTCTTTTCAGGCTTCAGAACCGGTACCCACCCATGCTACCTTCCATAAATGTGGGATATCCCCACTGGTCCACACTTGGTTAAAGAATGCCAGCAAATCAGGTCGTCTTTTAACCGGTAGGTTAGTCAGCATCTGATTACTGATAAGGTCAGGTCCCACCGCACAGCGACTTCGGAGGCTGCTCATAGCTGTTTCCAACTCTCTGAGTGTGAAAGGAGCATCCATTAGAGACGACGATTGCGGCGGAGGCGGGTTGATTGTGCCGGCTGACCTGCCGGAAGAGTATATTTCAGCAAAGACATTCGCAAGACAAGCGAGCGTCTTGCCTAACTTCCATTCTAAGGCTTCAAATGGCTTGTTTGGTCGAAAGTTTCCAGCAAGGTTATTAACGACCCACCATATCCTTGGAACTGGCGTTAAGACCGATAGGCTTGCACAAAATGATGCCCATTGATCTCTTCTTAGTTTCCTTGTATAACGTCGAATCACTGCGTTAATCCTGTTATATATAGTCTTCATTGGTGGGTCGCTCTTCGTCCTCATCAGCCTCCGTTGCGCTCTTCTACGGGCAGCGCATAGATTTTTGAGCTTTAGATCTGGAGCCAAGAAGTGGTCGGGTAGCTTCAGCTCAGCGGTAGCCAATCTCTTGCTACGTAGCTTGTCCGCGAACAGGTCTCCAGATGATTCGCTTAGGCCGTCCCTGTACGTATCCCAATGCGTCACAGGACAGGATTTTCGTCCGTTGGTTCTATATCGAGCAATGTTAACGAAGACAGGACAATGATCACTGCCCATTCTATCTTTACTCGTCGTTGATGATGCGAGGATGTCCGCTGAGTGTAACGTCAAGTCAATTACACTGTAAGAGGCCGGTGGTCGAAAAAACGTTGGCTGTTTGTCATTTACCACGCAGAGTCCCTCGGTGTTTAAAGCACTAACAATTTGCTTTCCACGTGCATCAATCGCCTTGTCGCCCCAGAGAGTATGGTTCGCGTTAAAGTCCCCAGATATAATCCTTGGAGCTGGGCAGTGGCTGCAGATGTCTCTTATAATTTATCCCATCGAGACCTTCAGGCGAGAGCTCACATATACAGAGGCCACGCTGAGGCTTCGGTTTCCCAGCCGCACTTGTACAGCAGTGACTTCCAAAGCACTGCTGCAAAGGTCTTGAACTGGTAGAACGTAATGTGGTATTTCACGTCTGACATGTAGCATGGCGCTTCCGTTCGGAAATGTTGGAATACTTTGGTTTCCATGTGCGACATAACCAGCAATTGATCTGGAACTTGGAAGACCAGTCTCGGACAGGGCCAATATTGGCACAGGCATGTTGCGTAAGAAAAGCGACAGCTCAGGTAAATGACACGCAAGACCTGCACAGTTCCATTGAATAATAAGTGGCACCTGTGGACGAGATGGTGATCATTGTGTCCTGTCCGCATCCATATTGCTAGGTGCTTTAAGAAGAGGCAGAGCTTAGAATCACTGACTCGAGAGCCAGGACTACTTCGAGCATGTCCTTCATCGAGCTCGCCGGCATCTTCTCTATGTGTGATCGCAAGGCCTTGAAGAGAGCACGTAGCACCTGCTGACAGTCCTCCTGTTGTGTTTTTTCATCGCAACGCGATTGGGGTCGCTGCAGTGCAGACACATAACTTCGCTGTTCCGGTTGTTCAGCAGTCTTCTCGTCTACGGGGCCTCTGTTCATTGATTTGACTGCTTTAGCCGGTCCGCTGCGCGATGGCACCACTGTGTCCTGGATTCCTGGGGAAGGCTTCAGGCTTGGAAAATCAGTTTCACTCTTTGAGCTCCATTTGATTTCCTCTGACTCTCTGCGGCTCTCCGTCTTTTTCTTCGTCGTATTTTTCTCATCCTTTCCTGTTGGATCCAAGATAAACGTTTTCTTTCGCTTTATTGCCGCTGCCCGCGTAGGACACTTGATATAGCTAGCTGGATGACCACCACTACAGTTTGCACATAGAAAGTTCTCGCTGCACGCGCATGTTTTTAAATCATGCGGTCCTCCACATCTCTTACACCGCTGCTCACCACGGCAGTACTTGGCCACATGTCCATAGCGCTGACACTTTAAGCACCGAGGTGGTGTCTCAACGTATTCAATGGTCTCGTGTCTTGTGAAGCCAAAGTTGATCTTCTCTGGACGGTCTTTATTTGGAGCAAACGTAAGAACCACGGCGATGGTTCGCCTGGGCTCCCAATCGGATTCGGAAATTTGAACGCGTCGCGTGACTCTCCTTGCATGGTAAACACCTTATGGCTTTAGGTGTACCAACAGTTCCTCGTCAGTGTACCATTTCGGTACTCCTCTAATAATGCACGTGTTTTGCAGGTACGAATTGGGCACTCGTGCTGAGATTGCAGTCCCTGAGATTGACTTGCAGCTGAGAAGGGAATTCACATGCTCTTCTGTCTGTACATATAGAAGCAGGGCTACTTGAGCAGTAAATCGGCTCCTAACTGGCGATGCGCCAAGAATTTTTTCAACTTCCGTAGACAGAACAATGGGATTTACTTTTTTCAGGTCGGCTCCTTCTGTGGCAGGGGTAATTATCACTGGAATTCCGACGGTCCTCTTCTTGCGGTGACACACAAGCCTGAAGCATTCATCGTCCAGATCTGTGATGTCAGCTATGTCACAATCATCAATAAGCGTAGACTCGTCGTCTATTTCTGTAGCCTTGTATCGCTTACAGTCACGGTTGCTCTCAGGGTCAGTCGGTGGCCTCTGGCTCGGTGTCAGGTCAGGCGTAGCCATGACGGAGCTCTCGCCGCTACCAGATCGGGCTCTTCTGCAGGCTCCTATCGAAGCGACGGGAGGCGAAGGCCCCCCCCCCCCCCCCCCCTCCGGCCTCCGGTAGGGAAGGCATCTTGGCGAGTTGTCCGACGTCTTCGACAATTGTATTTGACAAAACGTTGAAAAAAATGCAAAAACACTAGGGAGCGAGACAGCAGTGCGAGTGTGTCGAACCAAACTTCTTTTTTTTTGTACTTGGCAAAACCACGTTGTGCGGGACTCCTGATTAATTTTGACCACCTGGGGCTCTTTAAAGTGCAACCAATGCATGTCACACGGGCGTTCTTTCCTCTTTCCTCCCCTCCTTCCTACCTTCCATGTCTGTGTTGCGGTCTCCTTCCATTCTGAAGAGTAGGCAGGCGCTGTGCCCCTTCCTGTGGCATTTGCCAGCCTGCTCCTCGCTTTCCCTTCCCTGTTAAATATATATATGTTTTCAAAACAAATAATATTAATTGCATTTCACCCCCATCGAAATGCGACCTCCGCGGCTGGGATTTGATCCCGCGACCTCATGCTTAGCAGCGCAACGCCAAAGCCATTAAGCAACCTTGGCGGGTTGACGCTTCGTTACCTTAATAGCAGTAAAGCATATGTTCCCCTTGCTTCAGCCATTTACTACTGCATTAGTCGTGAAAAAATGGCGGCGTGCGATCTGCAGTATAGGTGGCAGTTCGAATTGACATTGCATTGCATGAGTTCCAATATCTTACTGCGGTTCTACAGCGAAGCAAGAAGCCGACATTTGACATTTCGCTCACCTTGCTGCTTTTTTAAAAATATTAACAGCTGAAATATTAAAGAGAAAAGGTGGTTGTTTAGTTCAACACCTACAATACTTCCATGTTTCATGTCATTCGGTTGTACTTCATGGTGTATGCGCGTAGAAAAGAAAGTCGCGTAAAGGCGGAATAGATTTTACTTAGACAGGTACTCGGTAAATGGATGACAGTAAGGTGCACAAATTGATTAACTACGATCAGCCGATCCGGTGACATCAGGATTTATGCAATAGCAAGTATTTTTCGTGAAAGAGTAAATCAAGAAATCGAGCAGCACGAGTAGAAATCAGCGGTACAAGCTCCATGGCAGGCGCGTCGGCGTGGAGATGGAGCCGTTGTAACGTTGTAGTGCTGTAGCAAAATCTGACCGCCTCCCGACAGTCAGATTCTACCGACACGGCCGTTGGCGGACAGACAGCAGGCTGCTGACGCCATCGCTTTGCCAGAGGCGAGACAAGTGTCGCAGAAAGTCGGCCTACAGAAATCGGCAGGTTGTCATCCTAGTCCGATCACGTCTGCGCGACAAATGAAAAGCGCTCGCCGCTCACCGTAGCAGCTTGAAAAGCGACCTGCTCATTTAGCCCCCCTTTTGTCTACCTCACCCTGCCTCACTTCACGACATCCGCCCTCTTCCACCCGCCACGGTTGCTTAGTGGCTATGGCGCTGCGCTGCTGAGCTCGAAGTCGTGGATTCGATCCTGGCCGCAGTGGCTGCATTTCGATGAGGGAAAGATAAAGAGAGAGATGAAGAAGAAAGGCAGGAAGGTTAACCAAAAATGTCGCTTAGATTTAGGCGCACGTTCAAGAAGTACAGGTGGCCGAAATTAACCCAGAGTTCTCCCCTACGGCGTGCCTCATAATCATATAGTGGCTTTGGCTCAATTTTCTCACCTTCATGTGCCCTCACTCTCCCGTGAGGGTGAAAGAAGACGAGGGTAGTGAGCCCCTAGGGTACCCTCTCTTGGTCCGCCACTGCCTTTGCTAAACGGGAGGGATTGCTCCCCGATGAACATCTTGGGTTCTGGGCTTTCTGTAAAGCGTGCTTCTGCACGCATCAAGACTCGATGTGGAAAAGCTGCCCTTACAGCAGCAGCAGCAACAACAACTACAACAAAAGTTTTTATTTTGTTTTTAGGGGTAGATATGGTGCAAAAACCAAGTTTAGAAGAACAAAACCTGAACAGAAGAAGTAAGGAAATAACAAAAAATGTATATAAATATATATAAACATAGATAAAAAAGAAAGAAGAAAGACAGTGAGAGAAAAATTAAACAAAGGAAGTTGCTCCATTAGGGGAAAAATGTGAAAAATAACGAGACAAGAAAGGCAAGTGTGCCTGTGTGTGACCCAGAGAGAAAAAGAGAGAGAGAGAGATAGGTTACGGACGAGCAGGGTACACGGAGAATAGGAGCACGTCGCGGAGGGAATTTTCATTGGCTAGGAAAAGGAGGGGGGGGGAAGCAATTATACGCTTGAACTGTGACAGCAGTTCAGCACTCGGAACTGAGTTTCGTGTGTGTATCTCTCCTTTCCTTTACGCCTACAGCAACAGCGGCCGTCGTCAGGCCACCCAGTTGGGCTCAGCTTCGCTCTCGCCTCCCCCCCCCCCCCATTTGACGAATAATAATAAAACCTAACCACCAGCGGGAATTGAACTCCTATTTCTTTACCAACGTGCACGTGGCAGCCCGATGAGTCAAGCGCTGTCGCACAGCTCTGACGCTCGACAATTCGTGCAGAGTTTTGTGAACCACATAGACTCGGAGGGGGAGGGGGGGGGGGCGCGTCTGTGCACGTAACTTCGGAGGCCACAGCAAGGAACGCCCAGAACGCCCAAAGTTGTTCATGAGAGGAGTCGGCATCAGAAAGATGCCAGGGTCCTGTGTGATTGTCAGTAGTCAGCTGCGGTCGCAGTAAATGAGTTCGCAGCAAATTGTTGAAAAGTGGAAGAAAAGACAAGAGTTACTGTTTCATTCCTTTATTTTTTTTGCTTTGGAAACTTCCTTTTACACAAAATTATTAGAAACATTAAGCCTATGAAGTAGTTAACAATAGTTTATATTAGTTTTACGGCTAATTTCATTTTTGCTTGCGTCATATATGGCCCCATCATTTATTTCTTTTTATATTAATAGGCAAATGCGTCTGGCCATGCCGTGAGGATACCATCAAGTGTGATTTAAGTTTATTATAATTTGTAAATAAAATAAAGAACAATGATTTTAAATACTCCTTTTTCCCTCGCTCGGTAGTCGAGTGGGACGACGTTGATAGTAAGTGGGTCAAAATGGACGACGTCGATCAATTTCAGGCGTTCGTTGAACGCAGTATATGAAGTCTGTTTCGTGTCATTTCTTGTTTTTAATGCTTTGCAATTGTGCTTACTAATCATGTATAGCATTCTTTTCAAGTTCTGTTTTCTTTATTCGTTTACGGTTTTACTTTTGTGATGTGTACTGATGTGAATCCCACCCTGCCACGGCCCCTATCTTAGGCTAGCAGTATTGTAAATAAGAAATATGCTGGCTCTTCCGTAATCGAGAGTAGATGGAAGCATGAAATTGCAACCGGCAAAGCAAATTGGTTGGACATGATACTAGCCACAATCTTAAAATGGGTGTAGTGCAGCTTCGCAACGGTACACCCCATCATACCACGGCGCACCACGCCATACTGTGCACTGGTCCATATGGGTGCTGCCCAGCTAGAAGAAAAATTGGAGGACGCTTAAGCTTCGCCTTCAAGAGTGGAACGCGACAGCGTTCCCGTCGACCCGCCAAGGGGTGTAAGACAATGGGCTACGGCGCAGCAACTACGCGCCCCGCATCGGACGCGGTGAGCGTCGAGCAACGCAGCGTTCGGCGCGACAACGAAATGTGCGCCTGAGCAAGCGACGCACGCCTGAGCCTTAGAAACAGCTCGTTTCGAAGGCAACACCGTGTTCACTAGAGGCACTTTTGTACCGCTTTGAAGCATCGAACTCGTGGCTCGGTGGTAACGTCTCCGTTCACACTCCGGAGACCCTGGTTCGATTCCCACCCAGCCCATCTTGCAAGTTGTTTTTTATTCATGAAGTGCCTGCTGGGATTTATCGCTCACGGCCAACGCCGCCGACGCCGACACCGACGCCGACGACCCCGGCTTTTCTGCGACACGAGCTCCTTAACGCTGTCGCGTTAAAAACCGGCTGAAGGAAGCGAAAGAAGCCAGGGGGACAGAGCGCACCGCGCGCACTGCCATAAAAAAGCGCCTCGAGGAGGCGCCACGCAGCGTGGCGCCATCTCTCGAGGCGACGCAATACCCGCGCCGCAGAACTCGCAGACCGCTGGCCTTCAAAAGAGCACAGGCAACCACCTTGTCTCAGCGCAAAAACATGACAATGAAGTTTGCGGTGCCGTGTATTTGCCTTTTGAACGTCGACCTATTAGAAATGTCAAATGAAACTTCAGCGTACTAGAAGTTACAGCTTGACTGACATTGTGAACAAATATTAGAAAGAACTCAGAAGCAACATTTTTAGTAACTTCTTTGGGCAGTAATTAGCGTACGTAATGCGGTCATATACAAAGTGCTGGGGCCCACAGACCGCATTTGCTTACGTTTTCACTGGTCGTCCCGATGATCTCGTTTTTCAACTTGCCTGGATAACGACTCCGGCTTTTGGCTCAAGGTCATTTGAAAGTCGGCAACAACGGGCGCTAAATGGATTTCATGCTTAACGTCAGCGTCTTACTTGTTTGCACCGCACATTGATGCAAACGAGCATCGGTGTCCAGCGGTACCTTGGGCTTGGTTTTGTTCTTGGAGCTGAGCTATTTACGTATGTCATACAATTAGGTCATTCATCGACCTGAGATACCGACAGTGAGGCGAGGTGTTGCGGAAGCAGGCGATCAACAGCTGCTGGAACATGGCTCTGATTTGCGTGTTCGGCTAGTTCAGCTATGGTGCCCACGTGATCGTATTCTAGAAGCGTAAACTTCCCAAGCCAGTGCGCGCACGTACCTGCCGTGGACTGGCCACTAGATTTAGTCGCTGTCCATTCCCGTCTGCAGGTGAGCGTCTGTGCAGTTTGCTGACGAACTTAATGAGATCTTATGTCACTTTTGCGACATGAATTTCACCGAGGAGTACATTCACGTAGCGATGCTGGCTCCAAGCGTCTCTGCATGCGCGCGCGCCTTTGCTTCGACGGTTTCACTGAGCGCTGCAAGGGCTCCCCGGGCTTCATGCGTTTTTGCAATTTTTGTTTAGCGTCCATGGCGTTTTTTGCATACGGTCTCCTCTTATCTGCACGTGCCATACTGTTGCAATTTGATAGCGATACTTTCTTTTGTAAGCATGCGCTGGTTCGACGAGTTTCTTCTCAGTTGTTACCTTTATAACAACCTGAGTGCGTTCACATGAAGTATCGTGCAAACACTCTTTCCTTTCTCGTAATAAAAGCTGGCTACCATGCTACCTGAGGGCTTTGCGAAAAAGAACGACGATAGGCTGGCTAATGGGCGACGATAGGCTGGCTAATGCAACGCATTATGGCTCAACGCATGTGCCGCTGTCAGCTTGGCTCAAAGCGCGCCGCGAATAGCTGGTAAAAGGCCCATGAAACCGCAGCTCTGTGTAAGTTCCATCGCAGCCGGTGCTATAGAAAAACCGACGATATGCGCGCGGAAAAAATGCAGCTTCCGCGTGTTTTCGATGCTCGACATCTTCCATGGCTCGGGTTGCCTTCTTCAATAACCAACACGAAACACGCCAAATTTATGTGTAACGTGTTACAATATCAAATATTGCGGCAAGCGAAAATAGAAAGGTTCAAAAGAAGCAAATCGCAAGCAGTCGCCGAAGTATGGCTGTCTTTCAGTGAACACGCAACACGCGCAAGCCCTCGCATAAGTGGCGGACTAAGCCTCATTAGAGCCGCATTACAACTAACGGGTTGCGTTTAAGGTTTCAAGACAATTTTTGAAGGTTTCGTTGTGGCGTCCCCTATAGGCCAGATATGGGTGCGCGATCTTGGAGTACTCGCATGCGTTTGGATCCGAAATTTAAAGAGAGAGAGAAAAAGAGAAGAGTTTTATTTATTTACTTTTGGTGCGTCATTTTCTTCGGTTACTTCAGAAATAAGTAGAATACCAACGAAGGTCTAAGACAACAAAATAGCGAGACTTCACCTAAATATAAAGCATCTTTTTTCGTGTTCGTTGATGAGATAAAACTTTAAATTACTATTCTCTCCTTCCTACTCGCCTTCTTGCTTCCTGATATTTTTTTTTTCTTTATACCGACCGCTGCGTTACTGTAGGCACATTGCGCTCAAACCATCTCCCGGTGGCGGGGAGACCCAGCTCGAAAAGAGGGCGGGCTTGGGGAAAGAAAAAGATCGCTGAATGGAAATGACGGGAGTTGGAAGAAAATTAGGCAGCAGTCACGTATGCATTCCGAGGAATGGCGTCGGCGTCAGCAATGAGAACATAACTGAAATACAATGTTCGCTAGCGTCATCTGGAGTTACCCAAGTCGTCGACATTTCCCCTGAATTAAATCTTGGCTCATTCGTAAATGCTTGCGTTAAGGGGCGGTGGAGCGGTACATCTTCAGAGTCACTACTATGGTTAATAGCGACTCGTTTCAGAAAGCTTTGCTTTGTTAATATCGATCATTTCTTGAAACAACACAAAGGCCGGTACGCATGCAATGTTCCCAGAAAGAAGCTGCTGAAATGCTGCGTGACGGTTCCATGCAATTGTTGCAATTTTACAATCACTGTAGTTAATTGCTCAATGCACGGCTATTTGTGGCCCCTATAATACATTAGGTTCTTGTTCATTATCGCAACCAACGCTTTAACAATTTAGGCTGCATGCTGGCTCATACTTTTTAATGATTAGTCCTATTTTGTAAGATAAGCCTTTGTGCAGTGGAGTGAAGGCGTCATGAAGCAGCGTCGATCACGAGTGGCGCTGGCGTGTCCTCAACATCGGGAAGGTCACCTCACCCCTTCAACAGTCGGCTTTCCCGCCTAGTTAGTCTGGGTTTCCTCGCGACGACCGCCGCAACCTGCAACTTCTTTCTGTGTCTGTTGAACGACGATACACCATACGTGTAATTTCGGTCTTTTTGTGCTTTTGAAAAAGAATAATTCGTCATTGAAACAACGCGTTGCAGTGGCACGATTGAGCAGAGCTGGGCACAAAGGCAAAATATAGATGCATATAAAAGAATATAAACAATGACAGAATCCGACGCTATATAGGATACCACAATGTATACCGATAGCAAGAGCGTCAGCGCAACCCGCGACATGTCTGTAAACGTTCATCATCGTGCTTACAGCTTGAAATTCTAACCGCCGGGACACTGCTGTCATAATAGAGAATTTTAGTGCGTCCGGTAATCCGGCAAGCGCGGGAGGTTTGCTGGTTGAGCCGGGGTGTAAACGTAACCGGCCAGATTGGTGGCGCCAGCTGGTGGTGCAAAAACTCAACCACACAAAGACAAAGCCAATTGCTATATTCTGCTTAGCTGCTGGTGTAAATTTTCAACAGCGGCGTAATCGTGCTCACCATTACGCCAATGCCGAAAATTTGCACCAGCAGCGAAGCAGGATATATTGGGTTACTGCAATTTTAGCTCTGTGTTTGTGTGGGTGAACTCTACGCCACCAGGTGGCTGCAGCGCTCCGGCCGCTAGCGTTTACGCCCCCGCAAATCCGGGAATCCGCACAAACAGTCCCCGTTTGCCGGAATAGCGGACAGGTTAAAAGTCTCTACTGACTCAATGCATTACGGCGAGAATGACGCCGCTACTGCAGGATTAGTCACCAGCGACGTACCTCTGGTGGTCGTTAGTACCACACTTGTTTTTTGTTGACATGCAAGCAAATGCTCCGCTATCCCTCAAATATTTCGAATGCCCTTATACGTGCTAAAACGTGCGCTATGCACTGCACGCTGCAGTCACGAAAGGAAGATGCAAGTATTACTGAGATAAAGAGCGATAAATATTTTCGGCAGATACTGCTCACCTCTCCATACAAGGATAACACACGTGACGCATAAAACTAATACCTCAACAACTCATTGGGTATCAACAATATTCCTGACTCCTTTCCAGATAGAAGACACGTGTATGGCAGGAAAAAACGAAGTAGACGTACTTCGTTTTTTCCCGTGTTGTCGTTCTGTATGCGCAATTCTTCCTAACATAGCCATGTACCAACTCGCCAAGCAAGAAGTTCTAATAATAACAGTTAAAGCCTAACTGCATGATTGCGGAGAACAACAAAACAAGGCACACCGAAACTTTCGCGAACTTCCCGGATATTTGTTCATTCCGTTCTGGATATTGGTCAGGATTTCGAAACCTGGAGCAGACAGCGCACTTGATCTTATATAGCCCGTTCCTGTGCCACAGACACTCTAGCGATTTGGAAATGCTCATGTTAATGTAATGGCGAAGAATCAATGACATATCCCAGTAGAATTAGGTCGAATCCCCTGTAGATGAAGCATGTTATTTTTTCTTGCAATAATCTCGCTTCTCGTAATCCCTGATATGAAATTTCACTTCGACTGTTGAATTCAGAGGCCGTATTACGTGCAAACAATAATAATAATATTTGGGGTTTTACGTGCCAAAACGACTTTCTGATTATGAGGCACGCCGTAGTGGAGTACTCCGGAAATTTTGACCACCTGGGGTTCTTTAACGTGCACCTAAATCTAAGCACACGGGTGTTTTCGCATTTCGCCCCCATCGAAATGCGGCCACGCCGTGGCCGGGATTCGATCCCGCGACCTCGTGCTCAGCAGCCCAACACCATAGCCACTGAGCAACCACGGCGGGTGTGCAAACAACAGGAAACTGCCTTCAGGTGAGGTATTTAATTCCACTATATTAGAGTCAGGCATCTTCAGGTTTCACCCCCACTACTGTAGTCGTGTATCAAATTAAATACTTTGGCTGGCTCGGTTACACCAGTCGCATAGCTATGCTCCTGGCATACTGTGCTGTGGCAATCCACTGAGAGCAGAAACACCGGCTATGTTACATCGGCTAGGTTACACAGACATTCGACGCAAGCGCTCTCACTAAACATAGCAGTTCCGAGCGAAGTTCAGAACTGTAGCTCGCTCTAGGCAATTAACGTCCTGAGGACACAGCAGAATGTTTCGAATAAAATTTCCGCCTCATTTGTCTCCAGTAATGGCACCATATTATTTGATTTCAGAACTCGGCGCATGATTTCTTCAGCACGCCGAACAATGAGACTTTCTATGCACTTGAACTGTCTGGCGCAATTTGTTCTCTTGTTACCAGGGCTCCACCGCGTTGCAAATGACGAGAACTTTGTCGAGAGAAGAGAAGCGATCCACAATTATATGCGTTGGGCCCTCTCTTTTCGTTTGCGTCCTTTTACTCTCGCTTCCCTCGCATTTTTCTCTCCTTTCATACTTTGGCTTTGGCATACCTTTAAATACCATTGCCGTACTTTCCTACCGACGAAAATGGAAGGGACTAGGCAGTCGTGAAACTGGAGACTTTGGCAAGCGTGCGAATTTACCTAATGAATATACACCTTTCATTATGATGCCATCGCGAATGCGAAGGGAAAAAGAAGACGAACCAGGAGATGCGCGTACTTTCTTCCTACTAATTTGGCTTCATGTGCATAGGCTTTGGAATCTTCGCCCCACTAAGCGCTCATTATTCCCCCTCCGAAAGCTATTTTTTGAAAGGAGCGCCTGCGAGCGAAGCGGGGTGAATTTCGATAGCTCTATCCTCATAATCTGGCAATTATCTTACATAAGCGATAGAAAAAAATACAACCAAACAGAGCATGTATCCCAGCAGGCTGCACAGTATACGTTATGCGTTAGCTAATAGCTTCATACGAGTCGCTACTGCCATACATTGAGAGAAGGCATTTTTTTTTTCGGACTAAAGAGCTAAAAGCGCGCTTCTATTTCCTCTCATACACGTAAACTATGCTCTTAAGGCAAGCATAAACCTTCCTCTTAAAGGGTGCATTGAATTACTAGAACAGTAAGCCTCAGGCAAATTGCGCAATTGCAGCCGTAGTATAGGGGGACGGAGGACCATGTGAAAAGCGGTAGATTTGTTTGTATGTTCAAAGTGTTTCAACATGTGTATTTGATTACAAAAGAAAACAAACAAGTAAATGCGTGAGAACGACTTTGCTATCACATATTCAGCAGATGCTGTCACATCTCCAGCAGTGAATGACTGTTTACAGTGCGTGTTTTTATGCACAGTTTTACGAAAGTGCTACAATCATTAACCGTCAAAAGCTAGCCCATTTCAGCTTTACGCAGCAGTTTCCTCTCGGTTTACAGCAAGCATTAAATCTGCGCACGGAGCGAAATTTCATGAATATAAAAACAAAATTGGAGGACGCTTAAGTTTCGCCTTCAAGAGGGGAACTCGATAACATTAAAATAACCCTGACTGCTTCTCACGGTTCCCGGCTACTGCAGCTTATGTAACCGTAATGTTTACCGGGAAACGCTGGTGGTGAACGCTATGCACGAAGCCGAGCTTCCTGGTTTCTGGAAGAAACACGGCCTCTTGCGTGCGCTGATCCCGGAGGTAGTGCATAACCGCGACAAAAAGAAATACATGATATTAAGGTTTATTTTATTATTTCGCACGTTTAATGTTTCAGTCTGAGAAGATCAAACATAGAAGGCATGCGCTGTCGGTGTTTTGTTTCATGACATTTGTTCGGGGCCTGTCATTCTCAAAATTCCGAGGAATAAGTTTTTCAAGAATGTAAGACAAGGTATGAGCAACTGTAGTGATAGAATCGTGTAGCAATATAACCCGCATATACTGCATGTCATATAGCAAGGCGTGGCATATACATGTACCGAAATTTCCGCTCACGGGGATGGTGGCGCCGGACGCCGACACCGAATTTTCCTCGACACGGGGCCCTTAACGCTAACGCGTTAGGAAGGCGGAGGGAGGCTGAGCATAGTAGGTGCGACGGTAGCTATCCCTAGCACGCGTTGAAGCACACATGAGCTAACATCAGACGACTAGGTTAAGTGCGGCAATGCGTTGGCTACTGGCCGTATCAGCGTCTGGGATCGAAACGTTTTGAGTACATTAAGTATTCGGCGCGTCTGTATTGAATTAATTACGACAAAATAAGGCGTTAAAGAGCAACGCACTTGTGCCGCACGTCCGAAGCCATCGATAACTTAGAAGCAGAAATTCATTCACACCCACGCCGTCGAGTTCATGGTGTGGTCTGGACTACCACATTCTATCCTTTGAATGATGCAAACGGTAATAGCCTTGGCTCTATTCGCTATTTTCGCTACTTGCACTGCTATTCATTTGCTCCTTTGTTGACGTCCTCTTGCGTTTCTTCTAAATGGTGGTTCTTTGTGCGCAGGTGGCGTTTAGAACCAAAGCAAGCCGTCTTGGCAGACACTAATATATTAATGTCTCGCTGCTTTGTTCCACGGTAACAGCGGGCTGGCACGGTGCTTTCGTGGCATCAACTTCCCTCTCCTTCTCGTACCTTCAGCTTCATTCTGTTTTGTTCTTGACACGACCCGCGAGAAAGACATTGCACAGCTATTGCTTTCCTGCACTGGGCTCTTACCCTTCGTTTCTTTAGATGCGTGCCGCTGGCACTATGCGGGTCACCACCGCATTTGTTAACGCACGCACAATGCCTAAAACGAGACAGCAGTAGGAAGACCAAACTGTCAGGAGACGCTTTTCGGGTGAGCAGTAAGCACATTCGCGAAGAACGTGTGCGGAAGTTCGAACAAGCAAGGTATCGGTGTTCTCGCGGGAGCTATTCACGGCAAGGAATTACCCACGTCGAAACGCGTCGTGCAGTGCGGCTGCAAGGCACCGTTAAGAAGCTCGCAGCAAGGCAAAAGAACAAACGGATGCAGAGGAAGAGCGAAGGACCTGGGGGCAGTTTTCGATTGGCGATCTTTCCATCGGGATCACGCAAGAAGGTGGTTCCTGTAAGAAACTTCGATTTCAGCCGGCGAAGGAAACACCCTGTAGCTCTCGGCTCATCCTCGGCGCAGCCCGCGGGGAAGTACCGACAGGCTTTGCTGCGACGCGGATCGCATGTTAATCGGCGCAATCGATTGCTGCGCGCGCAGACCAGTGTGCCCACGCGTCGTGGCATGTGACCCCGACGTCAGTTAACAGGCGCTAGAAGCATACGCCACATTCATAAAGATAACACTCCCGCTGAAGCCTTAACACCTCTATTTCCGGAAACTTAGGACTGAGCTCAGCAACACGAGGACGCCGTCTTTCGTAGGACACGTAGAGTTCCAGCGAAGTGATGACCTGCAAGCACGCGTATTTGGACACTCGAGTGCACGGGCGCCTTTAAAGGCGCAACCGCATGTTGAGTGCCCGACTCGGCATGACGGCGCTGGAGCATGAGGGCATGCACCCGCGTCCGAGCATGGCCGAGAAATGGGTAAGGCAGGAGTCGCAGGACCCATTTAAAAAAAAGATGGCAGTAGGTGAGCGGTTGTCGTCAGTGACTGTTGGTGACCCAGATGCCTTCGGCAGCACAAAAAGATGGCGCGGCAGAACTTGTTCTCGGGCTAGTCGATTCGCACTTCAAACAACTAACGTAGCTATAACACGATGGAAATAAGAAAGCTGACACAAACACCCGGTCACCTTCCCTGTGTTCGTCTCGTTAGAGCTACCGTTATTGCTGTAGGCACAAAAAACACTTTTGTGAAACTCGGAACCAATCGCAGCACGTTCTGACGAGCTTAGGTTTTCTATATTGTTGCAAATCCAAGCATCGTCAGTTTCCGGAGCAAAAATCGGCCTTCTATGTGCTTATCTACTAACGGTTGAACGTTAAATTCGCAAAATTGCCAGCAGGCTCTGAGAACTACGTGGCCTCGGGGGGCCATAATAATCCCTCTCGTAGCCCTAGCTTCGCTATGGGACGGCCAATTAACGCCCTCAATACCAAACAATACTCGCCAACAGAGCACGAAAAGAACGGCAACTTCTTGTCCTGTGCTGTGCGGCCAGAAAGCATATCAGCGGTAAGGCACATGCGTTTGTTGTGCAGATCGCATGAACATTGTCCAGAGGGCCGGAGATGTCCGCTGTTGATCAAATCAAGCGAAACCCAACTTCTGTTCATACCATGTTATGGTGCTCACGTCTTTGCGGATCGTATCTATGCGCGCAAGCTCGCATGCGGACAGGGTTGACGCACTCCGCAACGCGTTGAGTTCCAGATCTGAGTTTGCCGCATTCAGCCACAGTGACGAGCAACTTGCTAAATTGATTCCAGGACAGCTGCACGTCTAAGAAAAAAAAACATATACACGGTTTAGCCACAAGCATGATGAACAGCAGAACTTTCATTGTTTTTATAGCTGTTTCATAAATAATAACAATCGTCATGAACGTTGCATACATTTTTTTTTAATTTACCGCAGTGCACCTGCTACGTTTCTGTGAGGAGCGCTAAGACACGCTAAGACACGCATGATGCTTTTGACAATAAAGTAACAGCGATGAAAAAAGGAAACTCATGCAAAATTGATGACAGCTGTTGTGGGAGAAAATTACACCCTAAAGGACGTGCAGGTCTTACGGGAGTATGCTGCTCGCTTCTGTCGTGTAAAACTATTTTCACCATTTCCTTTAGGCCTGGTATTATAGAACGCATACAGAGAGTTGTTAATGTCCGAATCGAATTTGCGTTTCATGGCAACGAACACCGCGTCACGCACTGAGTCCTGCGTGCTGTCTTTGGGCAGTCTTTCCGCAATGGTGCACAAAGGCAAGGCGTCTGGCAAGGCGCCGGTGGACCAAAGCCGGAAATTGGATGTTTCCGGTGCGTCCCGCGGAAGAATCTTTCCGCTAGGGAAACAGGGCGACTCTGCTGGACGTTTACGCGGGGGTCTTGTTTCTAAAGAGGTTGCTGTCGATTTGCGATATAGCTGGTCCCGTGGTCAAAGCAAGGCTCACAGCGTGCAGCAACGTGATTCGCTGGCCATTTGAAGCACACATTTTCCTCCCAAATGCTCTGCTTTCCTTTCACGCTGCAGTGGATAAAATTGGGTGACATTAGCCGCGCTATACCAAAGTATAGGACCTGTCGGATTGACGAAAAGACGCGTTTGCTGAACAGTAGAGGAAATGAATTGTCGTCTGCATAGTAAACGACAGATTTGTGCAGGCATATTATGTGCAGATGGACAATTTCGGACTTGAAAAGAAGCTTTGATGTGCACCGACGCCTCCTGTAACATTACCAAGTACGTGCTATGTTTATCTTTCATCGAGCCTCCTGGATTACAACATCCGTTTCTTCCGCACTGCTATAGCGTACATTTGTAGTTCTCGCTGATTCGATTCGGCGCCCATGCCTTTGTCTTTCATGTTCGGCATATAAACATTATTCTGTCGTGTAACCGATACAGATCAAGCTCGGAAGTGTCCTATGTTGGATAGGGAACCCAGCCTGCCTGCAGTAGCTCCTCCAATCTTCGGATTCTCATCAACAACGTCATCGTTCAGCCGTAAGTTTATAAGCAGCTGTCGACGCCCGGGTAATTTCAGTGGGCATGGTCGAGCAGCAGCAATGCAGTCGACTAAAAACAGGTTTATTCTGCTAATCCAAGTTGGTAAATCTCATTCCTGTTACTCTACAAAATCTAATAACCTGTGTCTGCTGCTTGTACCATGCCCAAATGTTTTTACTTATCTGTTTGTGAGTGTTTTCACGTTGTCAAACTTTTGCTCATGAGTAGGCACGTTGAATCTAATCCGGGTCCCAGTGCTCTTGCTGAAGAGCTGGATAATTGAATTGAATTAGATTTATTGATAGGAAAGACAGAGAGGTCGACCTGAGCTAGTGCGCTCTAGTCTGCTACTCTGCACTGGGCAAGAGGGAAAGGGAGTGAAAGTACTGGGATGGATGATGATGATGATAAGAGAAGTGGTGAGTGCTTATGTACATGAGACAGTTGTCTTGCTAGAGCCGCTCGTCGAGCTTGGTGTCCTGCAGAAACTTCAACAATACTTTTGTTGCACGTATTGAAATTGCAGTGTCAGGCCATGGGCCGAGGATAGTTTCCTCCGACAGTGGTTGCCTGCCAACGCTGGCTAAGAAACTTTCTAACCTCCTTCGCTCCAGCATATATGCTGGGCAGTCGCACAGTAGGTGTTGCAGTGTTTCAGGCGTCTGGCAGTGATCACAATCAGGGCTGTTCGATAACGTTGTCAAAGCAATTAACGCGCACCTTGATGCAAACCATAACGAATTAAAACTCCTTGATGAGGGGAAGTCAAGTCAGGCGATGTTGGAAAAAATTGTCGCAGCACTCAAGATTGGTTGCTGTAGAAGCTCGCGTTAATTCTTTAGATAAAACGCCGCCAAGTGATCTGCAACAAACTATATGCGATGCTGTTCGGGGGGGGTGAATGCTGAAGTGTCTTCACGCCTCAATGATTTTGAAGATAGATCACGACGAGAGAACCTTATATTTTTCGGAATAACTCACGCCGTGGCCGAAACTTGGTCGCAGTCTGAAGATAAGACCCGCTCAATTATCTCAACTCTAGGTGTCCAGCTACCGCCTGATGGCATTTCACGCGGCACACAGACTTGCTTCATACGCGAATAAGAAGTACCGTCCCATAATTATAAAGCTTTCTACCTTTAAGGTTAAGCAAGGAGTTATGGCAGAGAAAGCGAAATAAGAGGTACTGGGGTCAGCTTACAGGAAGATTTTTGCAAAAAACCAAGGAACACACACGTCAACAACTGCACGAGTACGGAGAGTCGACTGGGCAACCGTATGAAGTCCGTTACAACGAGCTTTTATTAACAAAAGATGCTTCGTCTACTGCAGTCAGACTGACAGTGTATATGAACTTAACCGCGATTTCGTGTCTTCACCCTCTCCCTCAGTTTCCGATAATTTGAACAGTGTTCCACTCACTTCGTAGCAATCCCAGCCTACTAAACGTGTCGCAAAATTAAACCCAGTTTCTGTCTTTTTTACAAATATTAGAAGCGTATCAAATAAACGTGATCTGTTATCCTCCTTGGTTGACGACTGTTCCGCAGACATCGTAGTGCTAACTTAAACCTGGTTGTCGAGTAAAGTTCGCGATACTGAAATTTTACACTGTAAAAACAACTACAAATTTTACAGGTCTGATTGAATAACAAGGACAAGTGGTGGTGTTCTCATAGCAATATCAGATAGATTTCACTCTAACATAATTCGTACAGCTTCGGCACTTGAACTGGTATGCGCATGCGTTCGCTTTGGATATCAAGATGTTTTGCGTGCTTGCTACCGTCTGTCTCACTGCTCCCCGAACTTCTGCGAGAACTTACATGACTGTTTGTACGCAGTATGTGTCCGATACCCAAACTCGCAAATATCTTTGATGGGTGATCTTAACTTTCCATACATTACTTGGAGCAATTCGGATGTGTCAGTCGCCTGTCATACAGCGGAAAACACACTTTTTGTAAATGTATGTAATGATTTTAATTTAAGCCACGCAATCTTTGAACCCACGCGCACCACAACATCTTCTTCTAATACACTGGACTTGGTTTTCACAACAAATCCATCTGTCATTTCAACGATTTATTACTTACCTGGCCTTAGTGAACATCGAATTGTACAGTTCACTTGTGCTTTTCAGGCACAGCGTGCTCTGCGTGCATCTACAGTTATAAAATATTATTTCAATGCTGATTTTGTTTCTATATATGTTCGGAATTAGAAGTTTTTACTGAACGATACATGGAATGCGCTTCAGATCGCTCTGTGGAAGAGAATTGGGTGTTGTTCAAAAGTAAGATTAACTCACTAATAGATTGCTATGTTCCCGTGAGAACTGTTTGAGCGGCATTCCTCTCTCCGTGGTTTACATCATCACTTCTTCGCTTACATAATGAAAAGAAGCGATTGTACTGCAGCGCTATTTCATCTGATACCACGGAGAGATGGGCGGCTTATCACAGCGCTACGTTAGATTACAAACAAGCACATGCAATTGATAAACATGCTTTCTTTGGCGATAAACTTCCTTCTCTTTTAGAGTCTAATCCTGGTAAGTTCTGGAGTATTGTTAATGGTCCGAAAAATAAGAACAATAAATTTTGTAATGAACTTGGTTCAGCGATTGCAAATGAGAGGTGCTGCGAAGCCTTGCAGGACATTTTTATAAACGCATTTTCTACTGACAACTCTTATGATTTACCAGTTCTAGCTGATCCCGGACTTTCTTGTATGGAACCTATCATTATTGATCAATTAGAACTTTTTAATATCATACATAAAAAGAAAACATCAGCACCTGGCATGGATGGAATCGCTCCTCAATTCCTGAAGCAGACTGCCATTTATTGATGGGTCATTTTTTCGCAGCTTTTCTCACAGTCATTGCAACTTGCTTCAATGCCCAGCGATTGGAAGGCGGGGAAGGTGATTCCTGTGCATAAACCAGGTGACTCATCTAGTCCTTCTAAATACAGACCAATCACTTTGGCTAGTATCCCGTGTAAGCTTCGATCGTCCTCTGAGTGTATAGACAATATTAGAGCACCGTCCCGACCGATCATCGGCTCAGAAGGCAGTGAAGGCACTTTTGTGTTTTCTCAGTACTTCTGGTTTGCTCGAGCGACTTTAACTGAAGTGCTGTCTGTACACGTATCTACACCTTCTCTCTCCCTTCTTTCTCTTCCCCCAGTGTAGGGTAGCCAACCAGACTATTGACTAGTTAACATCCCTGCCTTCCTGTATTATTCTCTCTCTCTCTCTCTTGAACACATTATCTATTCTAATGTAATCGCACTTCTCGAACAAAATAACTTTTTTCACAACAGTCAGCATGGATTTAGGAAACATTACTCATGCGAAACTCAACTACTTCTCTTTACTAACGATCTATTTTCGGCATCTGACAATGGTTCTATTATCGAACGTATCTTCATTGATTTCCATAAAGCCTTCGACACCGTTTCTCACCATTTGCTTTTACTACTAAAGTATGCTAAATATTGAGTTGAATTTATTGCAGTGAATTAAATGCTTCTTATGTAACAAAACCAAGCATGTAACTGCTAACGGCCATAACTCGCGCACTTGTTCTGCCACATCCGGTGTACCTCAAGGCTCCGTCCTCGGACCCCTATTGTTTTTAATTTACATTAACGACCTTCCCACCTGAATTAAATCAACAATCAGGCAATTTGCCGATGATTGTATCCTCTACCGCGTAATACCTAACCCTTATGATTCTTCTCAACTTCAATCTGATCCTGACAGCATTACTTCTTGGTGGTCACTCTGGTCCATGAAATTGAATGTTAACGAGTGCAGAATAATGAGGATTTCCGGAATAACTGCTTACTGTACTGTACCTGTTTATTCCATTATTAATCTTCAGCTGCAGTCTGTCAATACTTATGAATGCCTAGGTGTCCACATAGATAACAATTTATCATGGAATACGCATATTAACTACGTCACTAACAATGCGAATCGCACTCTTGCTTTATTGCGACGTAGCTTTGCTTTGGATCCTGTTTCCTTAAAACTTCTTCTTTATAAAACATTAGTCAGATCGAAACTTAAGTACGCTTCTTCAATCTGGGACTCTCACGCCTCTACACTTGTTAACACACTATAGAAGCCATCCAAAATCGTTCAGCTCGGTTCGTTGTTGCTAATTATTCTCGCACCGCCAGTATTACTTCAATAAAGACTTCTCTGGACTTTCCTAACCTTTCTATTAGTAGGAAGCAGACCCGCCTATGTCCCTTTCATAAAATCTTCTTTACTAATTCGGAACTGAAATGCACATTGTTCTCGCCGCCTCCCGTTACCTTTCATCTCGCGTCGACCTTAACTTCAAAGTTCAAGTGCCGTTCTGCCAGACCAACATGTACTTCCATTCCTACGTGGTGAAGGCATCATGCGAATGGAATCACCTCCTTGCCTCCATCGCCAGCAACCCTGAGCATGCAACATTCAAGACTGCCATTTTGAATATGTATAACCACTCTTCTCTGTAATGCCGCAGTGGCATTGAGAGTAAATAAATAAATAAATAAATAAATAAGTAAATAAATAAATAAATAAATAAATAAATAAATATATAAATAATTGAACGTCGCAAACGAAAAACGCTGCTAGGATTTTATCATTCAGCGTAAAGGGTAATAGAGAGTAACCCGGCAATGAAACACCATCGTTCATATTGAATCCGCAAAGCGCAGTTCGATGAAAAGAATATTGATTAAACGCGTTCATGGAAACGTCTATGTAAATATATAGACAGACTATACCATTATTAAAAACTGAGGTGCAGTAAAATTCAACAAAAAGCAATATTTGAGTGAACTGGCGTAGAAATTGGGAATACAAGGAACCTTATTATAAGGATGCGTTGGAGAGGAAACAACACACCACTACGCCTTTGCATAGTTTCTTCTGATTCCTTCGCGAGTTCGTAAGTCTAGTAAAAATCCCCCCGCCCCCTCAGTCGCCCTACTTTTTCTTTTACTTTTGTCATTTTTATTCCAAGAAGCGATCAATCAAAGCAACAGCAGAGAACTTACGCAAGAAGATAATCCACAGCAGACAGCGAGTCGTGATCGCTACAAACGTTCGCGAAATGACATTAGGTAGTGCAGGTGATCTTATAAAGCACCTAGCGCATACGCTCATGCTGATGGGCTTAGACGTAGCGAAAGTATTAATTGCAGCTTCATTGAATAGCTTTGACAATGTCCTGCTGTCTCACTGTCGTACGTGTGGCAAATAATTTTGATGGGGAAAAAATTCAGAAAAGTGCGTAAGTTTCAAGATTCTGGCGTCCATTTGAAGAAGCGTGAAGAAACTGCGAAGAGCAAATCATATGACTGCTATACAGAATGACACTCTATTCCTACGTGACCGCCGCGGTGTTCAGTGGCTGCACTCCTGAGCTCGAGGTCACGGGTTCAATCCCGACCGCGGCGGCCGCTTTCGGATGGAGGCAGAATGAAAAATAAAGAAGAAAAAAAACTTTCCTGCGCTAAGATTTAAGTACACGTAAAAATAACACCAGCTGTTTGCTTCTACTTTACTAAATCACAAGGTTATCTTATGCAAATTTGTGCACATTTCTCACGGAAGTTTTCCGACGGCATACAGCCGCCTTTTTCGAGCAACTAGGGAAGGTATCTCAGTGTTTGTACGTCGCAGTGTAGCCTTCGCCCCGCTCCTGCTCTCCTCTCAGGTTCCGCCCTCTCTCCTGCTGTTTTATAGGCCTCCGCTTTTCTCTCCACGGCCCCTTGCGACATCAGCGATGGCGTTACAGGGCTCAGCCACCATAAGAATGATGGGTATACATGGATTTGCCTAAACTTTGTCCTTCAAACGGCTTCGTGACTTGTAATCACCCGTTATTTTCTTCGTAACTCGTCATTTTCAACAAATATATATATAGTTAAGTACACATTAATAAAGTTGTACGAGGTAAGATTCGAACACAGGACCTCTAGCACAGAAGCCCGATATTGAAACCATTACGACACGGACGCATGCATCGACAAGCGGCATATAGAACGCCATTGGGGGTTTCATCCGGGCAATCGAGCGCGTTGAGACGCTTGGATTTGGCCACCTCGGCAGGTTGAACCGCTCCAAGTAGCAGCGGTTGTGTGTGTGTTCGCAGTCTTCTGCACTGAGAGAAGTATAGCTTCCTATGAAATTTAGCACAACGAAGGTAGATAAAGAGTAATCAACAAAGCCAGAAGAACATCTGAATCCACAAGCACCAAGAGCAGACAAATTCATGTACTACCCGTCATTCTCATGGTGGCTGAGCGATTGCAGTGCCAGAGTTCCCTATAGTAATTACGGTAGGAAATTCCGATAGCCCATAAACGCCTGCAATTGGGCGATCGCTTTGACCATGAATTGCTCGCGAGCAAGATCTCGAACACGCATACACACTCTCGCATTGGAACAAAACTTTTTGTTCGTAAGTTTTCTTTGCGATTGTTCGGTCGCCTTCGCTAATAATGTGTCCAGAACCAGGATTGGCTGAATTTTTTACAGCGAAGCTGCACATAGCTACCCTCCGGTGGCGGTCGATGTCCATCCGTCTACGCGTCGCGTCGACACGAAAAAAATTTCGTCTCCAATTTCTCGCGGATGCTCTGTAGCTCTCAATATAATGTAGGCATCTTGGAAAAAAATATACTGAAACTGGCCGCTAAAACTACTCTATCGTTGCGCCGAGTTTTATGTACTTGTCGTAATTAGCTCACAGTGAAGTTGTAAATGTTACAGAATTCCCGTTTGCTGTCAATACATGGCCGTCTACGGAGGGAGTACGGTTACAGAAAACGGCTGTAACTCTTGTTTTATCAAAACTATCCCGAAATAAATTATATGACAATTAGCCGCTAAAATGACTCTAACAGTTCGCCGAATTTTATCTACGTTTCACAGTTACGTAGTTAACAGTGAAGTTGCAAATATCTTGAAATTCCCGTCTGCCATGCGGCGGTACTTGCACACGTCACTACTTCATAAAAGATTAAGAACAAATCACTCCACAGTCAAAAGATGTATTCGTTGTCTGTGTTCAATAATAATAATAATAATAATAATAATAATAATAATAATAATAATAATAATAATAATAATAATAATAATAATAATAATAATAATAATAATAATAATAATAATAATAATATTTATATCAAATAGATGCGTCGATTGAGGTAAAACACACCACAGCTTCGTTGCTCGTCCTTCTTCACAGAGTGGAAGGGCTGATGAATTTTTTTCTTAGAAATAATTCTAGCGTAAGACGCTTTTGCGAATATACGAGCTGGAGGTATTATTAACCAAGGCGGGCGCCCTATGGCAAATAACACTTACGAACGAAAAGCTTTGGGAATTCGGCCTCTGATCTTGCAGGAAACGAGGAAGCGGCGATTGTTAATGCGTCCCACGTATCCTATTAACACTCACTTGTTCTTCGGTCACTTTGTCAGGCGTCGACGTCGGGTGGTTACCTAGCGAATCGCGAAAAGACGAAAACGGAAGAAAGGAGCGATAGGCGCAGGGCATTGCTGTCGGTGTCAACCCATGCTGATAGAAACCAAAGAGGGTTACGGGAAAATAAACATTGCACTCGTTATCTCCGTTTATATTGAAATTCCGTTTAAAAAAATTTCTTCGGGAATATAATCCTTCAATGATGTCCTACACATTCCAGCGTGCTGCTCAGGTTTCAAGAAAAAGGCATTTCAGGGCCCCTTAGTGTAGTACCTTGTAGCGATGACTTTCATTTAGAAGCTCTTCTCTGTGCACCTATTTCTGTTTACCCCGTGAATACACAGAAAGAAAATATTCACAGGCAGCTGTGCGCTGCTTTTTTATGTATTGGCAGCAATATTTGTGAAAAACTCGCAACATCGAAAAATGGAGAGCTTATGAATGGAAATAGACGCAAAAAATGAGTTGTCTACTAATGTGGTGTAATTTCTTTTGACAAAAAAAAAAAAAGATTTTGAGTACAGAAAAGAAAAAGAAAGAGAGAACAAAAAAAAACGCGGTCAAGTTCAAGGCGACAGCCCAGCACCCATTTGTCGTCTTGGACAAGTCCGCGCATTTTTTTCTTGTTTTTAGCGCATTTTCTTTTCGTGGAATACAATGAAATACAACTCGTACAAAGATGCACCCTGTTAATTGCTTCTGGTTAATCGCCTGTCATTATAATGCATTTAGCGAAAAAAAACAGCCATGATGAGCCGTGGTGGCTCAGTGGCCATGGCGTCCTTCTGGGAAGCAAGATGGTCGCGGGTTCGATTCCAGACGCGGCGGTCACATTCCCTTGGGGGCGTAATGCAAAAGAGGTCATGCGCCAAGGTTTGGGTGCACGTTACAGAACCACAGCTGGTGAAAATTAATCCAGGGCATCCAAATACGGTGCATCTCGTAGCCCATGTGCTGCTTTGAAACGTTGAACCCCATTGATCGTCATTGTCAGAGAGTATACTGCAATCTGTTATCGTTAGAACGCGGCGGTCGCTTCCTAATCTTGCGGCGTCACGGAAACGTCAGGTTTCACAACATAGCATAAGAAAACTTGATTAACAGCAACAAGAAAAAATTGAGAGAGAGAGAGAGAGAGAGAGAGAGAGAGAGAGAGAGAGAGAGAGAGAGAGAGAGAGAGAGAGAGAGAGAGAGAGAGAGAGAGAGAGAGAGAGAGAGAGAGAGAGAGGTAAATGCTCGATATTTTGCGCGTGTTTCACAGGAACACGGGCTGAGGTAACTGTGAAACTCTTAACATTGTATGGATTTTACGCGCATCCCCTTGACGGAGGATGATCAAGCCATCAAGCTCGTTGTTTTTACCATCTTGTTTCATTTGTTCTCCGTCATTTGGAGTCGTGGTTTGTATGCTCCGCTCAAAAACAGCCCTCGCCATTAGATTCCCCACTTTGTGTAGTGACAGACTATACTGTATCCGATAAGGGGTGCTCCGATGAAGCGATCGCGGGAAGCTTTTGCAAGGCTAGGTACACCTGCAGCTAGTAATTCCCCCTCCCCTTCTTCTCCCCTATCCTCCTATGCTAACAACCCATGGAATCGGATGAGTCCGACTAGAAGTATCACTGACACTAAAGTCTTTTGTTTCTTCTCAGAAGGAAATCGCTCATTCACTTCTGCGAATTTTAATGCGAAAACGTAACAGCCCTATGAAGCGGAAAATGCGGCGAGCGTCCGGCGTTAACATCCGATGGTACCAACACCCACGTGACCAAGTGATGACGTCGCATTCCGCGAGCTAGACCTGCTGCGGCTCGCACTGCGAAACCTCAAGGTGAGCAGCCACGGCGTCCGTCCGACGCTGTGACACACGCTCCAAAAAATTGCCTTTGCCCAATTCGAAAATTGATTTGACCCACGTTCAAAACCGGCCTGGCCAACTCTGAAAACTGACTTGCCCCACCCCCAAAGTTTCGGTGCCCACCCCCAAACTTAACTTTGCCCAATTCGAAAACTCACTTTACCAACGTTCGAAACCGGCCTGGCCCACTCTCAAAATTGACTTAGCGCACGCCCAAAATTTGGGCTGCCCGCCCTCAAAATTGACTTTGCCCAATTCGAGCACATGAGCAAGGGAAAAGTATCGAGCGGAATACTGAGAATGCTCTCGCATTCAACGCCTGTAAGGGGACTCAAGTGCCTCTGTAACTTTTCTCTCTAACCAACATCGCAGGAAATAGTGCAAGACTTACTGCGAATAATATTTCGCCATCTAGTCGCTTCGCATTATGGACGAAATTGCAATTTTTAAGGGAACAATGACGACGATTCCGGACATATTCATTATGGTTACGGGCTCATAACTGCTGGTGGTGTAAAATAGACAGTGCTTACTGCGACCAAACGCATGCATTAGACAAAGTGCACTTGACAATCCCTGAGCGTGCTACCGATTTCAACAATGCTTAATGTGGTGCGGATGGTCTGACTAGAGCCTCGAATGGTTCTGTTCTGCCACTGCTTCGGATAAAAGCCATAGATCCGTTTTTGTGCTGCCGTCATCATGTAACCTTCATTAGCTACGCACCAATATAACAGTGCGGACTTGTGCCAGAGTTTCCACTTGCCTGTCAATTTCGTCGCAGCTGCTGGAACGTGATGTCACGCGATCAAATACAGGGTGTTTTTTTAGCTGTACGAAATTTTTAAAATGAGAAAAATATAAATCACGGTAACGTTATGTTTACCATAGGAGTGTACGCATTGCCGGCCCTTAGATATGGAGAAATTTGGACAATTACGTGCATAATTAGCGAAGTCACGGTAATTAACTCTCTAGTTATCAATAATAGGTTGCTCTTTTTCCAGCCAGTTTCGGCTTCAAGGAGCCTTCCAAGGGTAACTAATTGTTCGCGTGGCTCGCACATGAACACCGCTATTCAAAATTTAATCATTGGGATAGGTAGTGTCAAGGGCGGGCCCCAAAGTACTCATTGGCTGTAGCCATCTAGTGTTGGTAATTAGAAAGTTAATTACGGTAACTTCGCTAATTACGCACGTAATTCCGGAAATTGTTCCATATCTCCGTACACTCGAATGGTAAACATAACGTTGCCGTGATTTATATTTTTCTAATTTTAAAAATTAGGTGCAGCTAAAAAAAAAAGAAAAATCCCTACATAGTACTTAACACTAACGGCAGCACCGGTCCTTCAAGTGGTGAAACTCACCTCCAATGCCTGCGTTTACGAAAGTGTTGTATTTTATACTCATGTGTCTTCTCCAACGCACAGACCACCCGCTCAAACTGCGGCCCTTCATTCTCGCTCTAGTGTTGATTGCGAAAAATTTAATGTTTCCCTGCCCTTGCAACGCATTTGCTCGCATTTCGCGCTACCCTCGAGCACCTATAGATATGACTGCTAGATTTACATAAGCGCTGCACTCCGAATAATTGCGTCATTTGCCGGCCTTCTTGTCTGTCATAAATTGCGTGTGCGCTTTTTTTCTCAGGTGTCATCGTACTTGCGCGTGCTTCAATGCAAGGTAAAATGAGCACGGATATCCCTTTCATCTCCCATTCATCGTTTGCGCAACTACTGGCACGTGGATAGCTGAGTCTTGCTGCCGCCATAAACTATGAGCCAACTTCCTTGGCAGAATAGCTAGCTTCTACAAACAACGCAAAAAAAGTGAAACAAGGGGAGATGAAAGCAAATACAAATTAAAGAAAAGGAAAACGAAAGACAGAGAGAATGAGAGAGAGAGAAAAAAAATAAACTGGTTGCTCAATATTAGTGTCCTGTGCATGTTCTCTGAACCATTGTGAGCGCAGAATCGTTAAACGTTACCCTGGCAAGCAGCAGCAGCAGCGATTGGTGAGCGGCAGCAACAACACGACAGAGGGCGACGGCGCGCCCGTAATTTACGAGACTTCAGAAAGGCGAGTTAACTCACTTGAAATGAACCGCTCGAGAAGACTGCTAGTGTTTTGCTTTCTTTCCTGTAGGTGATTGCATTACTGAGGACTTTGCTCGTTTCCTCTAGCATTCAGCTAATTATTATTATTCTATATTTTTCTTGATGTACCTTTCGCAAATTTTGTTACATTGTTTACGAAAATAGGTAAAGTGAAAGACGCTATTCTGAGGGAGAGCTTAAGTACTTGTAACTTAGCAGGCAAACAACCAATGTTCAGACAGCACTTCACCATGGTAGATGAAGTGGTGTGGGTGATGAGAGAAAATTTAATGTGGAGATGCTAGCGTTCCAAAGTTGGATTTGTAGCGCTGTGATCCTTTTAGAGATAAGACTGTCCGGCTCTACCTCTATGAATACGTGATCTTGCCTGTTTTATGGTACTTTAAATGCTACAGCAGTTAAGAGAAGGAACTTGGTTTTCTTCTGTGCGGCCTTTCCACTACGTGGCGATTCCACCGTCGTCACTGTCATTGTCCTGCTGCCGTCACGTTACCACCTTACTCCCAGCATATGGCGAAGAAAAAAATTGAAGGGACACTTAGTTAACCCTATACTCAGATGAATGCGAAAGCATTGCGACCACCGCTCCATGCCTATGCCCTTGCATTCGTTTTAATTTAACCTCGCCTTAATGAACACCGAAGATCGAGGATTCGATTCCCACAAAAAGTCGTGGGTTCGAGTGCCTTCAAAAACTATATCTTAATTCACTGTACCTTAATTACCTTCGCTATTACACCAAAGGTCATGGATTCGACTCCCACCAAAGATCGTTGGTTTGAGTATCTTAATTAAATATAAATTAATTAACCGCACCTTAATTAAAACGCTTTAATTAACACCTAAGGTTGAAGGTTCGACTCCTAACAGAGTTCGAGTCCTACCAGTGTGCGAGTTCGTGTGCTTTAATTACTGTGTCTTCATTAATATCGCCTTAATTAGCACCGAAGTTCATGGGTTTGATTGCCTTGACTAACTCTAGGTTAATTGTGTCTTGAATAACTTTGCTTTAATTAACACCGAAGGTCGTGGATTCGACTCCTACCAAAGTGTTTGAGATTGAGTCCTACCAATTTGTGAGTTCGTGTACCTTAATTAACCCCATCTTAAATAACTGCGACTTAATTCGCCTTAACACCTAAGGTCGTGGGTTCGACTCCTACCAAAGTTTGGTAGTTCAAGCGCCTTAAATAACCCTATTTTATTTAACTGTACCTTAATTAACCTCGCCTTAATTAACACCGAAGGTCGTGTGTTCGACTTCCACCAAAGGTCATGCGTTCGACTCCCACCAAAAGTAGAAGGTTCGTAGCCTTTTTCGTTGATTGTGTGGTCACGCCAACGCCGGATTTTCCACCTCATGAGCCATATAATGCTTTCACATTATTGAACTTTTTGATCCTAACCACAGCAACTGGTAATGAAACTCATGTTCAGTTAGGAGCATGACGCGCTAACAAAACTCTCACTCAACTTGATTTTTATTTTTACGGATACGGAGCGGGTTCTTTATTGAATCCTGGAGGCCTTGCGGTACGGCTAACATGGTACTCAGATGGGAAGGCTGAGAAGATAATACGCTCAGTGGCAAGTCACAGACACATGCACGAAAGCAACCGCAACACGCAACACAAACAATATAACAGGGAAGAAGTTTGGGCGTGTTGGCAGTTCAATCGTAAACTGGGATACATAGCGCAAGGACTACACAAGGACTAAGCAGAAACACGGGACGAGCGCTAACTTTCAACAATTGATTTATTGCAGCTGGTAAGCATATATATACTCACAGGGAAGCCACTGCAACAGACACACTGAAGGGAAGGAGGAAAAGCAGTCATGTGACTACTAAGCCAAAAAATTCAAACTCTTTCTTAGATAAAAGAATAGACGGCGTGCTAACACAATCGTCACCTACTCTAGCTGTCTCAGCTGCTTCGACAATTTCCCTCGTTATCTTATTCCTGTGGCGATAGACAACAGTTTGTTTTAAGAGAGATAAGCATGGTGCCTTCACGTCACATTTTCTACAATGGGCAACCAGATGCCCATCTACTGCGATGCTCTCTACATTATTACTATGCTCCGCCAGACGCACGTTTAAACATCTGCTCGTCTGGCCCACGTAATACTTCCCACACGAAAGTGGAATCTACTACACCACGTTACGAGTGCATGTCACAAAAGGATCCTTGTGCGTGGTAGCGCCACCTAGCTTTCGTTTCCTCGTGGGACAGCTCAACACACTCAACCTCAAAAGTTTGTTAGGTGCTGTAAAAACAACGTTTACACCAGACCGTCGCCCTACCTTTTTTAGGTTGTTAGCGCTCGTCCCGTGTTTCTGCTTCGTCCTTGTGTCGTTCTTGCGCCATGTATCCCAGTTTACAAACAATG
The DNA here is from genome assembly GCF_050947875.1 of Dermacentor variabilis. NCBI lineage: Eukaryota > Metazoa > Arthropoda > Arachnida > Ixodida > Ixodidae > Dermacentor > Dermacentor variabilis. The sequence goes on from NC_134568.1 coordinate 88,520,998, forward strand.
CAAGCCCAATGTGTATCAAAAAAATTACCGACGATTACGTTACTTCCTAATGCGAAATTTGAGCGCAGCAAATAAGCTGTTTCACCTTTTGGATAGATTGAGGCAAAGAAATCGAGCAACACATGTATGCGCTATCACATAATTTTTTTTTATTTTTCACACGTATTCCTTTAACAAAGACTCCACTAACAGTTCTTGACAGTCATGAAGGAAGCTTTGTGGTTGGAGAAATAGACTGATATATGTTCGACTTGGTACACCAATGCTTGATTCTCAAAGACGAGATCTATACAAGTGCCTCGCGAGGTTGTCACAGCCGTGGGGGAAGCAGAGGCTAAGCGCCGCCGCCGAGAAGACCCTGCCGTTCGCGCCGCCGAAGCGGAGGCTCATCGCCGCCGTCGAGAGCAACCAGCAGTAAGCGAGGCTGAAGCAGAAGCTCATCGCCGCCGCCGAGAAGACCCTGCAGTTCGCGCCGCCGAAGCGGAGGCTCATCGCCGCCGTCGAGAGCAACCAGCAGTAAGCGGAAGCGGAGGGGGGCGGCGTGTACACCCAGCGGCAAACGATGGGGGCAGAAGCGCGCGCAGCAAGCGGACAACACGATAAAGGGAGGAGGGAAGAGATAGCAGCGACTGACTGATGCCGCTGACGGCGATAGTGAGTCAACCCCAGCTATCCGCCACACAAGAACAGGGGGGGGGGGGGGGACCCTTTCCTCCTCTTTCTGCATGGCGGCGACGGTGTTCTATGCAGTCACGTTATCTTGACTCTCTAGCGGCGTCAGCGGCATCCAGCGGTATCAGTCGGTCGCTGCTAGCGCTGGGGGGATGAAAGGGGGGCGGAGCTGGTTACGAGGCCGACGACGACGCCGACGCCGACGACGACGCGAAACCCAGGAACGGACGCCAAAGAGCTGCGCTCTAAAACGTACGTCGCCATACCGGCCCTGCGAAAGTGGATGTCCAGAGAAGCTGTTGCAAAACCATCACAACTGCTGAGGGGAGGTATGCAATGCTTTATTGATAGCTCGGATCTTTGTTTTGAGCTTGTTCTTTAATGAAACGTATCCTGTTCTGTGTGTTGTATGGGTGATTTCAATGAATGTATGCAGTGTTCGCTTCACTTTGCTGAACGCTTGTAGCCTCTGCCTTACTTGGGTATTATCCATTGCATTTTTGCTTGCCTTCTCCTCTTTCCAGCCCCCTTCCCGCTTCCCCAGTGCAGGGTAGCCTACCGGGCTCAGCCTGGTTAACCTCCCTGTGTTTCTTTTATGACTTCTCTCTCTTGCTTGCTTACGAGGGTATGAGCTGTTACTGATTGCTGACAGATGCTTGTTTTGAGCTTGTTTCTTATTGAAACGTACGCTATTCTGTACTTTGTACGCGTGTTTCCAATGAATGTATGAACTGTTCGCTTCACTTTGGTGAGTGCTCGTAGTCTCTGCATTACGAGGCGGATGAGCCACTGCATTTTTGCTTGTTTAGTGATGTATGAGCCATTGCTGCTGATGATAATTTTTGTTCACGGACGGACACGAAAAATGCCGACCATCGAGAGGCTAACAGCTTCGCTGTAAAAGGTTAAAAGTAGCGTTGTTGCGCGAAACACACATACAGCACTAGTCCATGGACGAAGTACGGGTCGTAGCTCGAGGCATGATAGCCTTTGATGCACGCGTATATTCAGCGCTTACTTAGGATGGTTCCATCTCTTTTGGATAGGCTGAAAGAGCAGAGCAAATGGCCTATGTTTTCCTATATATGCTGCAGTCTGGGCACATTCGCGTTCTTTTCCGATTAATTTTAAACATGAAGTATTGTGCAGTGGTCACATTAAGCCGAATACAGTGTAGACATGGCAGATCGCGCGTGTCAAGGTCACATCGTATGCGAAAAAATATTAAATGATTTCAATTTCTGATGTTTTGCGACATCATTATGAGGCATGCCGTAGAGGGGGGGATCAATTTTGATCCCCTGGCGTTCTTCAACGTGCACCCAAATTGAAGTACACCAGCATTTTTGCAATTCGCCCGCATCGAAATGCGGCCGCGGCGGCCGGAAATCGAATCCGCGACCTCGTGCTTAGCAGCGCGATGCCATAGCCGCAAGCCACCACGGCTGCTGCGGGTGCAAAGCTGGTACATTCAGGGTATTTCAGCAAACACTTTTAAAATTTTGTTTTTTAGATTGCCTGTCGCAGATAGCACCATTCTAGTCCGTGAGCTGGTCTACTCGAAGAGGGGGACAATACTTTCAAAAAAAGATTGAAATTCATAATAAGCTAATTAACAAAGTTCAGTATTTTTTAATAAGTAATTATAGTAATTTATAGTAATTTAGTAATTATATCTGTAGAGGTTCTACAGCTACTTTAATTCTACACAAGAAAAGAAAGAAGATAGCTATAAAGAAAGGGATGAGACAGGGAGACACCATCTCTCCTATGCTATTCATTACGGGCTTGGAAGAAGTATTCAAGCTATAAAACTGGGAACGCTTAGGAGTAAAGATCGACGGCGAATATCTCAGCAACCTTCGGTTTGCCGATGACATTCTATTCAGCAACAATGCAGACGAGTTACAACAAATGAGTGAGGACCTTAACAGAGAGAGAGAGAGAGAGAGAGAGAGAGGAAAGGGGAAAGGCAGGGAGGTTAACCAGAGGGGAAGATTCGATTCGCTACCCTACGCTGGGGAGAGAGGGGAGGGGGAAGAGTGTAAGAGTGGGATTGAATATTAAAATGCCGAAGACAAAGACAATTATAAATAGCCGGGCAAAGGAACAAGACTTCAGGATCGCCAGTCGGCCTCTAGAGTATGTGAATGAGTACGTTTACCTAGGTCAATTAATCATAGGGAACCCCGACCATGAGAACGAAATTCACAGAAGAAAAAAAAATGGGTTGGATCACATACGGCAGACATTGCCAGATCCTGACTGGAAGCTTACCATTATCATTGAAAAAGAAGGCGTACAATCTGTGCATTTTACCAGTGCTGACATGTAGGGCAGAGACTTGGAGACTGACAAAGAAGTTTGGGAACAAGTTAAGGACCGCGCGAAGAGCGATGGAACCAAGATTGCTAGGCGTAACGTTAAGAGACAGAAAGAGAGCGGTTTGGATCAAAGAGCAAACGGGTATAGACGATATTCTAATTAACATCAAGAGAAAAAATGGATTTGAGCAGGTCATGTAATGCGCAGGTTAGATAACCGTTGGACCATTAAGGTTACAGAATGGGTACAAAGAGAAGAGAAACGCAATCGAGGACGACAGAAGACTAGGTGGAGCGATGAACTTAGGAAATTGGCGGGCGCTAGTTAGAATCGGTTGGCGCAGGACAGGAGTATTTCGAGATCGCAGGGAGAGGCCTTCGTCCTGCAGTGGACATAAAACAGGCTGATGATGATGATGATGATAATGAGTAATTATTTTTAGCTAATTACCTTATGGCACATATTCCAATTTACAAATAAAAGGTTAAAGCGGATGAGACTGCAAGGCATATTCACTTGAAAAGAATTCTGTGGATAGCACCATTTACGAGATATGCGCTGTCAAACTTGCGGCAAAAATGCACTGTCGTTCAACTTACTTTCCTAGCGAAACGTCGTTTTATGCATTGAAGCACAAAAGTAACTGGAACATTAATGCATTTCGTCGCAAGGTTCGAATATCAATGTCTCAAAACTGATGTCATCCTGAGAATTCGTTCCAAGTGGATCCGCCTTGAAAATCCCATGGCTACAATTTGTAAATGGCAATATGTGGCAGAAAGTAATTAGTTTAAAACTGAATTACTACATTTTTTGTTAATTAGTCGATTATGCATTTCAATCTTTATGTAAGTAATGTCCGCCTCTTCGAGTTGACCAGCTCATGGACTAGAATTGTGCTTTCTGCCACAAGCCATTCTAAACATTTTGTTTTGAAAATGTTCACTGAAACAACCGGTATATAGGGTCGTACTTGCGAATAGGTCCGTGTACTGCTGCTCTGGCTCGGCTCACATAGCCAGCTGTGAGCTCTATGCAAAACAAGACACAAGATGTGATCCGTCACTGCTAGAGAAATGCACTGAAAGTTGCTCTGTATAGTTGCTGTGCACTGAACTAGCAGAGTTGTCTGCACGTATGCACTGCCTGATACTCCGAGGTGAGAGGGCAGCCACGCATGAGCAACTCTGCGTTGTACCCCACAGGCTTCGGCGATTTATCATTTGACATCATCAATAAGGCGGTCGTTGGCGCGTGGCAAGTTCAGAGACAACAGGGGCGCACGTGAGTCTCTAAAGACGACCCAGGAGCTCACTGGCTGCCTTAAGATGTAAGTGAAAGCTGTAAGCGGCGCAGCCAGCTCCGCGGTAGTGCTAGAGATGCTCTGGCTCAGCTTCGAGGAAATAATGACACCTGTCACAGTTATAGCAGATTCAGCTGTTACCGAGCCATCAGTGTACATGGGACGACGTCGTTCGTACCAGCATGAGATGTATTGTAGCCTAAAATAATTTACTGCTGGCACGGTAGTTTTTGATCTGCTTTTATGCCTGATACGAGAGCTCCCAAGGAGGCAGTAAAGGCGCAGGGCTGTGGTAATAAGGTAGGAGCAGATCTTACTTTGTAAAGGTATGTGTCAGCAAGAGGAGCTTCGGGAACTCCTGAAACTGTTGGGCTGTTCCACATGAGTGTTACTTAACTCCTGGGTTTGCAGAATTGTTAGCGAGAGACGCTTTCTTTCTTTTAGTGTTCCCATATTTGACGCGCGCCTCGGGAGGCCAAGAGATATTCTAAATGTTAAAATTTTCTCTTGCATTCCTTCTTCAGTCTTCATGCAGTTTCGGGAGAGAGGTCATGCTGAAAGGAAGGCTGTATTGAAGGAAACCTTTGAAGAGTACTGTATACAATTTAATAAGATATTTAAGCGAGCACTCCCCAGCACGGCTGGAAAGCATGCTGAAGATACGAGCAAAAGAGGCAAGCTTTTTCTTTCGTTGTCCTATAGGTGTGGACTGTGCCAGTTGTCCATCAAAAGTGACACGTAGGAATATGTGGCTGGCTACCTAGGATATCTGGGTTCCGTCTATACTTTCATGTCCCCGCACTGGATGCAGCCGTAGGTTATAGCAGCATACTTTTCTGACGACATATAAAGCTATCGTCTGCGCAGGATATTTTCGAGGCAGGTGACGACTTCTGGAGCGCGCGCACAAAACACGCATTTACCAGCCTTAACGTCATTTGCAGACGTCATCCACAAAGAGAGCGGAAAACTCATACTTTTGAGCAAATGAGGCAAATGTTGAAAAACGCAAGCTTTAAAATTCCACCTGAAGGTACTTCACGCGAAACTTTGTGCAGAGTATAAAGTAGTAATCTTTAGTTGACATGTAAAGAGTTCTGTCAGAGAGGGAGAAATGAGATGGGAAAGGCGAGTAGGTCAGTCGGACTACTAGAAAACTGTCGATAATCAATGAGGAGAAGTGCCGTCAAGGTGAGTATAGACCAGAACTTTTTACTCTCGAACCCGTGTTTAGTGCAAGCGCGCTTAATCTCGACCGCCGTCACCACCTGTCGCCACGGCCCGCGCAGGGGCTGACGGATTGTGACGGGATAGCTGACGACAAAGCCTTGACGAGTGAGCACTGGCGGCAAGCATGCGATAAGAACAAGCTGAACTTTATCACCGCCGTTTGCTCCGCCAGTCTCCACGGCCACCAGTAAAGGACTGCTGCCACCTATACGCGCTCAATATTCTGGTCTATAGATAGGAAGCGTGCTGCGTAGAGTTCCTTTCGTCAGGATGGCGCCGCGGACAATTGTTGAAAGCTTAAAAAGGACGGCGGCAAGAAAAGCCCGGTAACCTGATGAACAAAGAGTGCCTTCGAACTCGTGTGAATACGGAGGACAAGACGAAGAAAGCGGCCGCTCAACGAGCTTGGGCAAGCGCAAGAAAAGGGAGAGCGTAATAGACGAGTACACTGCATTGAGGCGCACGACAGGTATCCCTGTATGTCATCATCAGCCTATTTTTTATGTCCACTGCAGGAAAAAGCCTCTCCCTGCGATCACCAATTACCCCTGTACTGCACCAACTTCTTCCAACTTGCGCCTGCAAATTTCTTAATTTTATCACCCTACCTAGTTTTCAGCCGTCCTCGACTGCGCTTCCCTTCTCTTGGCACCCATTCTGTAACTCTAATGGTCCAACGGTTATCCATCCTACGCCTTACATGGCCTGCCCAGCTCCATTTTACAGCGAAACTGTATATGCAGATTAATTCACTCGTCCGTCTGTCGCCTGTACGCCGAAAACTCCTACAGCATTACCCCACATGCATGCGCGAAAAAAAGAAAGAGAGGCGCGCGATTGGCTGCGCCATAAGTGACGTCGTTGTTCTCCGTCGTAGCCGAGTGCGCGCGCAGTAGTTTCTCTCCGGCTCTGAAATGTGTAAGTCACGCGTCACACGTACTCCTGAGCAGCAGGCAGCTTTCGTTCCGCAATGCCGCGAGCAGAACCGGGAACGAGCTCGTCTGCGCCGTGCCGATGCTGCAGCCCGGGCACAAAAACAGGCTCGTGCAGCCGAGCGCAAGCAGCAACATCGTACCGAGGATCTGGCAGCCTACCAAGCCGTCATTTAATGAACCGTTGTAATTAAACCAGTGATAAACACCGGGGCCGCATGTTTCAGTTTCGCTGGTTAACTATCTGTACAGAGTGCTTGGGTGGTATTTTTTTCTCCGAATGTCAATTAGAATATCGGCTATCCGATATTCCCTGTCTTGCACCGCAAAGCCAAGCGAAGGATCGTCAATGAATCTTCGGAGTCAAGTTCGTTCACCGTAAAAAATGCGTCTCAACGATGGCCTCATAACATCCTGTTTGTGCCAAAGAACCCGACTGACAATCTGCGCGCCCTCAAAAGGCAAGCACTGTCCTTGTTTCTCGAGAACACTGCTCCAAACGAGATCAAGGGCGTTAGGCTAAACGCACGGAAAAAACATCTTGGCCATAGACGTGACGACCCCGAGTGCGCTGAGCCTTCTGCAGCATGTAACGCAGCTGGGCAAAATAAGGGTTCGATCCCATTGTCCCAGCGGATGATACCACCATTGCAGAGCCGTTTATGACATTGACATTAAAATCCCCGATGCAGACCTTCCAGTGATCATAAAACAAGTGACCGAAAACAATGTTATTGTGCACGTCGGCCGTCTTGGTAAGACACGTTGTGTGAAATTAACATTCAAAGCTGACTAACTTCCCTCTTACGCGAAGAGTTGGCCGCTTCCGCCACCCGGTTCGATAGTTTGCTGCAAACCGCTGCAATGTTATAACTGCCCGAGGATCGGCCACGTGAAGGGCGTTTGCATAAATTATGCCATGTGTCCCCGATGCGCCGAGCCCCACGCAGGACAAAACTGTAGTGCGACTCTTTTGAAGTGCTCTAAATGTCAAGGCGCGCACAGTGCTTCTTCCAAAGGTTGTCCGAAGATTAGGAAATAACTTTTTGTGCTCAAACAAATGGTTAAGGACAATTCAACGCACAAAGAGGCCGCTGAAACAGTGTGACGTAGACGACGTCGCTGTAGATGGTCCTGACGTAGGAGTGCGACTGGTTCGAAAAATGCGTTACCTAGTTCCCAGCGCAGCAAACGCTCACGCTGGATGGCAGAAAACTTCGAAACGTCTCTCTTCAAATGAATGGTCATCGCTTCCAGTTAGACGACCTATAGAAGAGCAGTAGCAGGTGCCGCTTTCAGTACAGCAAGCTGCTACATCGGATGAGGTACGAGATGCAGATCAGTAAGCGGTATCGCTACTGGGATCCTTAATGAATGCCATTCGCGTGTTGCAGAACAACATGCACACAACGTCAGCCAGAAGTGCGCTGCAAATACTGGACACACTAAGTCCGGTGTTGGGAGCCCTTGAGTAAAGCATGGGTCAGTAGCAACTATTTTTTCGGGAGGAGATCCGAAAAGCGGGAATTTTCCAGTGGAATGCCCGGGGTCCGACGATTCGTGCACGCCAAGTTTCCCATCATCATCAACTGCGAGCCGAAATTATCGAACTGAATGAGGCTATCCGGCTATGAATAATTTATGTCGCCAACTATTGGTGAAAATAGCAAGGTTATGGTGTTTATTCGCCGTTACCTCACTCACATGCTTCAGCCTGTGCCGCCTCTTGCCGATAACCAATACGTATACTTAACAGTTAAGAAGAAGTGACTTACGTTACTGTTGTGGGTGCCGACTTTTCACCAACAAGTATATTTGATTACAGAACATTACGATAATATAATAATAATATTTGGGGTTTTACGTGCCAAAACCACTTTCTGATTATGAGGCACGCCGTAGTGGAGGACTCCGGAAATTTTGACCACCTGGGGTTCTTTAACGTGCACCTAAATCTAAGCACACGGGTGTTTTCGCATTTCGCCCCCATCGAAATGCGGCCGCCGTGGCCGGGATTCGATCCCGCGACCTCGTGCTCAGCAGCCCAACACCATAGCCACTAAGCAACCACGGCGGGTAGAACATTACGAGACATCCTGTCAACATCTCCTTTTTCATAGATTATCATCGGTGACTTCCACGCTGATCATACACTCTCGGGAAGTACGAATATGAACGCGAAAGGACAGACTTGTCATCTTTCGCCTCCGACAGCGAACTATGAGTTTTAAATGACAGCAGTCCTACCTTTCTACGCGGCTGCACATGCAGCAGCTATTTTGACTTGGCTTTCGTCTCATGAAGTCTCGTCAGGCGTACTGGGTGGTTTACGGACATTGAAACGCACGGGAGCGACCATATTCCCAAGTATGTCAAGATGATAGGGCTCTCCTCTTCCAACTCAGATTTTGCAATCCAAAAAGTGGACTGGCCCAAATTCCAGTCTGTTTTGGAAGACTTCTGTCAGTGTAATTTACTACATAATTTGGAAGATCGAGTCAAGAGCACAGTGAAAGACAATACGCGTACTCTAATGTGCTCTTCGAAATTCGCGGAATCTGATATGGAAATAGAGCGAATTCGAGAAATTTGGCGACGTGCCGAACACAGATACAGACTAACGAAGTCAATAGATGATTTACGGACTGTTAGACGCCTACAAAAGAAGCTCCAGCGCCGGTTAGATAAATTGTAGTTACAACGCTGGACTGTTTTCTGTGAATCGCTGGACCCTCGTAAGCACCTATCGCACTTATGGAGGACAGTGCGAGGTCTTCGGAGACCACCCGTACAGCGGTCTCCATTCAAGGCTCTGGCCCTCTTCCAACAGCCACCAGATATTGATGTCGCAGAAGGCTTCTGTGCCAGATTATCCGGGCAACTCACAGCTTCCAAAAACTTATCCCATTCTATCAGCTTCCCGACACCACGTGACCGCCGCATAGATCTACCATTTTCCATCCATGAACTCAAGGCGGCGCTAGCTTTGTGCAGACGTACCTCTTCCCCAGGACCTGACGGAATTTCTTACAGAGCTTTGTGTCATCTGGGTGAGCGGGCGAGGAGTGTTCTGCTTGAAATGTTTAATGAGTCCTGGTTAAGGGGCACACTTCCCACAAGCTGGAAGACTAGTCGCGTAGTTCCGCTACTGAAGCCTGGAAAGTCTCCGTTGGAGTTTTCATCATATCGCCTGATTGCATTGGAGAGCTGTGTGGGCAAAGTGATGGAGAGGATGATCCTCGGACGCCTGGAATAGTACTTGGAATACCACAACGTCTACCCAGATGCTATGGCAGGCTTCCAACATGGCCGCTCATCAACTGATAACGTCATCGACCTGGTTACCTACGTTCAGCACCAAAAAGTATGTAAACGTCTCTGCGCTTCTTTGTTCCTCGACGCCAAAGGGGCGTACGACAACGTTTCACATGAAGCCATCCTCGACGCTCTCGAAGAGGTAGGCCTCGGTGGTCGGATGTTTAGATGGATACATAGCTATTTCTCTATGCGATCTTTCTTTGTGAGCACCGAGCGCGGCCACACTCCTATACATTACACCTACTGTGGCGTCCCCCAGGGCGGTATGCTGGGCTCTACGTTGTTTAACCTCACGCTGATTGGTCTCCTTGATCACATTCCAAACACAGTTAAATTATCAATGTACGCGTCCGGTGTGAAACGCTTACAACTGCGTGCAAGGCTCCAAAAAGGTGCCACTCAGACTGCACACTACCTGCGCAATCAAGGCCTGCAGATTTCATGGGATAAATGTGCACTTGTGGCATTTACGCGTAAGTCCATGATGCACTACAGCGTATTAATCAATGGGCAGATGATACCATTTCTATGGTCTTACAAATTCTTTGGTGTCATAATTGACAGGGATATCTCAGGGAGCCCCCATGTATTGTACACGAAGAAGCGGTTGACGGGAACGTATCACCTTCTCAAGTTCTTCGCTGGAAAGACCTGGACAATGTCCACAATGCAATGCTGCAATTATATTGGGTACTTTTTCTCGGCTTTTTGCTGTACAGCTTGCCAGCATTGACCAACGCAAGTAAAACACACCTACGTACCATTCAAAGCGTTCAGGCTGAGGCGCTCAGGATTTGTCTAGGTATTTCCCGAAGTGCGTCCATGGTGGCAAGTATTGGAATCGCCACTGACCACCTCATCAAGACCCACCTCACAGTTGGAGTACTAAGAGTGCACGTAAGGCACCTTGCCCGCTCTCCTTGCCCCCTTCTAGCCTCTCTACCTGCCGAGAGACCACGTGCCTCGTTCTGCCGAACGGTATCCGCACATTGTGAGGTTATACCATCTTGCTTCACACCTGCCGCGATACCTTCGACTCCACCTTGATGCCTCATTCAATCTGACAGATAAACCTGACAATACCTGGCGTCCGGAAAAAAGATATGTCAACGCCGGCTCTTAAACAGCTTACTCCTATTAAATGAGAAGTACCGGTACCCACATGTACACCGGCGGCTCCGTCCTGCCGAAGAGCTCTGCCGCAGCTGTCGTCATTCCAGCAAAAGCTACCACTATAAAGTTGAAAACGTCTCACTTGACAACGTCGACGGCAGCAGAAATCGCTGCGCTTCGAGTCGCACTACAATTTATTAATGACGAATCAACACACAAATTGTCGATTTTCTGCGGCTCGAAGACGGCACTACAGTGTTTATTGCCAGCCTTACGGCGCGTTCCACATGAACAGTTGATATTTTAAATCACAGAAGCCATGCACCACCTGACTGAGAAAGAACATGAAATAATTTTTCAGTGGCTACCAAGTAACTGTGATATCATAGGCAGTGAATGTGCCGATCAAGCTGCTCGTTCAGCTCATGCGGAAGACAACCGCCTATCGATCTCGCTATCTAGGACAGATGCTGCCAGGATGCTCCCCCTACTTGCACACCAACTGCACACCAACGCACTACATCAGAGTGGAATGAACCACATTTTATGCACGCCCGTTTATACGCCCTGGATCCAACCTTAAGCCTCCGACTTCCACCAAGACTTCCCTGAAGAGACGCGACCCTTTTGTGTAGGCTACGGCTGGCCGTTGCCTTTACTAATGCCTACACGTTCCCCATATGGATGGCCGACACCGCAGCATGTGGCGATTGCGGCTACGCGGAAACCATTCGTCATGTTCTTTGCCAGTGCCCGCAGTACGGTGTGCAGAGACATTCGCTTTCCGTCGTGCTGAACCAGTTGGACGACCAGGCTCTAACGTAAGAAAGAATTTTGAAACATCGACGCGACTTATCATCGCATCAGAATGCCGTGCAAGCGCTAATGCGCTTCTTGAGATCGACCGGCCTGTGTGAACGCCTGTGATAGTAACGCCTTTCCTGCTACCTGTTTCCCGTTTCTTTTCTCTTTTTTTTTCTTGTTCCTTTTTCTCCTCTCGCTCTTTGTCGCCTTTACAACCCCGATATTCCCCACCCCAGTGCAGGGTAGCAAACCGGAAACTCGCCTCAGGCTAATCTCCCTGACTTTCGTCTCTCTCTTCTGAATATCAATCTTGAACCCCACTCTTACACATTCTTTCTTAAAGTCCTCAATCATTTGTTGTAAGTCGTCCCCTGTGTTGGTAACCAGGACAACGCCATCTGCAAACCGAAGCTTCCTGAGATATACGCCATTGATCGTCATTCCTAAGCCTTCACAGTTTAATAGCTTGAATACTTCGCCGAAGCATGCAGGATATCGCATTGGAGAGATTGTGTCTCCTTGCCTGACCTCTTTCTTGATAGGTAACTTTCTACTTTTCTTGTGAAGAACCAAGGTAGCTGTGGGATCTTTGTAGATATTTCTCAAGGCATTCATGTATGCCTACGGTACTCCTCGATTAGGCAATGCCTTTATGACTGCTGGTATCTCTACCGAATTAAATGCATTTTCATAATCTATGAACCCATCTAGATTAGGTGATTGATGACATGGATCGCCGAATATCCTTTCCTCAAGCCAGCCTGTTCTAGTGGTTGACTGAAGTTAAGTGTTGACCTTATTTTATCGCAAATTATGTTGGTGAATATTTTACACAATACTGCAAGTAAGCTAGCAGGCCTAAAATTTTTCAATTCTTTAACGTCCCTCTTCTTGTGGATTACTATAATGTTGGCATTCTTTCAGTTCTCTGGTAGACTTGAAATCGTAAGGCACGGCGTATAAAGGGCCGCAAGCTTTTCAAGCATGATATCTCGTCCATATTTCGTTAAATCGACTGTTATTCCATCTTCTCTAGCCGCTTTTCCCCAGGTCGTGTCATGGAAGGTCCTTCTAACTTCATCGTTAGTTATAGATGGAGCCTGTGCATCATGTTGATTACTACTTCGAATGGAGGTATCGTGGCTCCTTTGGGTACTGTACAAGTCAGTATAGAATTCTTCCGCTGCTTTTGCTATATCTTCGATATTGCTGATAATATTACCCTGCTTATCTTTCAGTGCATACGTATTGGTTTGCCTCATGTCAAGTTTCCTTCTCACTCATTTCATGCTGCGTCCATTTTTTTACTGCTTCGTCTGTCTTTCTGACGTTATAATTTTTAATATACCTTACTTTGTCCTTATTGATCAGTTATGACAGTTTCGCGGATTCTATCTGATCTCTTGAGTTAAAAACTTGCATGCTTTGTCGTTTCTTTATTAGGTCCTTTGTTACTTGGAATAGCTCACATACAGGTTGCCTTGGTGCCTTACCTCCCACTTCAATTGCTGCTTCTGAGATCAGCCTAGTTACGGTTTCATACATTACCTTTATGTCACCCTCATCTCTCTGTTCTAAAGCTGCATATTTTTTTGGAAGCGCCAGCCTAAATTGGGCTGCTTTTACCCTTACTACTTCTAAGTTGACCTGTTTCTTCTTTACTAGTTTTATTCTTTTTCTCTGGATATTGAGGAAAACCCTAGACATCACTAGCCTATGGTCACTGCACTTTACCATACCTAACACTTCTACATCCTGCAATATGCTGGGATCTGCAGAGAGTATGAAATCTATTTCATTTCTTGTTTCTTCATTAGGACTTTTACATTAAAAATGAATTTTTGGGGTTTAACATGCCATAACCACTTTCTGATTATGAGGCACGCCGTAGAAGAGGATTCCGGAAATTTCGCCCACCTGGGGTTCTTTAACGTGCACCTAAATCGAAGTACCACAGGTGTTTTCGCATTTCGCCCCCATCGAAATGCGGCCGCCGCGGCCGGGATTCGATCCCGCGATCTTGTGCTCAGCAGCCCAACACCACAGCCAAAACGGCGGGTGACTTTTACATGTCTACTTCCTGTTGCTACGCTTCCTGAGGAAGGCGTTCCTTATTCCCAGCTTATTCCTTACCGCGAATTCTACCAACATCTCTCCTCTGGTGTTCCTAGAAACCACGCCGTAGTTGCCAATTTCTTGTTCACCAGGCCGATTGTTCCCCACTTTTGCATTGAAGTCAGCCATGACTACAGTATAGTGAGTGCGCATTTCTCATCGCTAATTCAACGTCTTCACAGAACTGTTCTATTCCTTCATCATCGTGAGTGCCTGTTGGAGCGTAGGCATGTGCTGCCTTTATTATATACCTCCTATTCAGTTTTATTACGACTACTGGTGCCCTCTCGTTAATGCTGTAGAGTTCATCAATGCTACCGGCTACGTCCTTATGGATTAGTCGTCATACCCCGTACTGTCTCTTATCTGGAAGTCCTCTGTAGCAGAGGACGTGGCCAAAAATTGGTCCGCACTGTATAAGCCTCACCAGTTCTAACTTCCCTAAGGCCAATAATATCCCATGCAATGCCTGATAATTCTTCAGAGCCCTGCTAAGCTAGCTTCACTCGAGAGGGTTCATGCATTGAACGTTGCCAGGTTCAGTTTCAAGTGGCGGCCTGTCCGGATCCCGATATTTTTAACGGCCTCCACTGCGTTACAGATCTGACCGCCAGCTTGGTCAGGTGCTCCGCAGCTGCCATTGGTTGAGTGAAGGAGTCATGAGGAACGTAGTGGCCGAATACTGCCCCAGGGAGGCCTATTCCGGTTCTGGTGAGGGAGTGTCTTTTGTTGAAGCTTAGTGGGCCTTCCCAATTTGGTTGCACCTGGACTAGTATAGCCCCACTGGCTCTCGGCATATTTTTTTTGACCGTGTCAGGCGCCACTCCAAGTCTCAATATGTGGTGTACTGGACGAGGATTCCAGCTTACGACCTGCAGATTTGAGGCCCGGTGTTCTACCTTTACTCCACGCAACTGCCTTAGTCACATAGCTACAATTGGAACACTTCCAATGGATTATTAAACCATGCTGCCGGCCATAGTGACGTTCCAACCCCACCAACCAGCGCTTCGACGAGCCGCATGAATGACACTTAATTCCGGCAAGTGGGCATATATATGAGCCTAATTATATCAAAGCTTCGCATGGGTTGAGGTTATTTTCTTTCATCACAGCTGACCTTCGCCGGCGAGTAGCCACGTCTAAAGTCACAAATTTTACCACTAAGCGCATATTGAGAAGTCATTCCATTATATAAGTATGCAGGGTGTTTCAGCGGACACTTTCAAAATTTTTTAAAGGTTGCCTGCGTCAGATAGCATAATTCTAGTTCATGAGCTTGTCTACTCGAAGAGGCGGACATTATTCGCCCAAAAATTTCAGTGCATAAATGACTAATTAACAAAACTTTACTAGTCGACTTCTTAACTAATTACCTTATTGCAATTTACAAATTCTAGCCGCGGAGCTCGGAAGGCCGATCCACTTGGAACGAATTCTCAGGATGTCACCAGTTTCGAGATATTAATTCTTGAACTTTGCGGATAAATGCATTGGCATTCCGGTCACTTTAATAACAAAACGTCGTTTCAGGCATTCAAGCACAAAAGTAAACGGAACGACAATACATTTCTCCCCAACGTTCGGGAATTAATATCACGGAACTGGTGTCTTCCTGAGAATTCGCTCCAAGTGCATCCACCTTGCGAACTCTACAGCTAGAATTTGTAAATTATAATATGGGTAATAATTAGGTAATTAGTGAAAACGTTAATGAATGATTGTTTGGTAATTAGTCGATTATGCATTTAATTTTTTTTGTGCAAGTAGTGTCCACCGCTTCGAGTAGACCACCTCATGAACTAGAATTGTGCTATCTGCCACAGGCAACCTTTAATAATTTCGGAAAGTGTTCGCTGAAACACCCTGTACATATCTTGATCTTTCTCTGTACAGAAAGCACATTGCTGCGCCGTGCAGATATTTATTTACTTCAATGTACCTTACAGGCCCCAAGGGGAGCATAGAGTAAGGGGGGCGTCCTTGAACAAATGACAAGAGAAAACCGATATATGAGCGGTAAAAAATGTGAGAGCTAAAAATGTTTATAATGATGACGTGCTTGCAAAACAGTGTTACAAATAAAAACGCTAAATCAATTCAAGGAGTTGTCGGGAAAGGAAAGAAAAGTACAGTTCACGGTAACATAAAAAGCGACGTATCACTAGCGCAAAATAACGTACATCACGCGAGCACATAAAACAAACAAAATTGAAACAGCGCCAACAAAAAAAGGAAAAAAAAAAGAAGACATGACACATATGTGACACGTATTATATGACATGACATATGTACAGATGAATACATTTGTTACGATAAAAACTGCGGGTTCAGTAGTTGTCAGAATTTATCATTACTCATTTGCTCGACGGTGCTGTTAGGAAGCGAATTCCACAACCGAATCGCTCATGGTAGAGCCGGGAAGTTAAGTGCGTTACTGTCGCCATAAATGCGAGTGAGGCTTAAATCAATATAAAGTCGTCGTAATGTGCAAGACGCGTGTTCCAGTGGCAAGTTTGATGGCTTCATTTGGTGAACATATAAATGGAGCAAGGACAGGAGTGCTATGTCACGTCGGCTACTCAGTGATTGAAGGGAAAGGTCGAGTTTTATTTGAGTAATGCTTGACTGGTAGCTGTAATTTCGGGAATTGAATTGACAAGCTCGGTTTTGGATGGCTTCTAACATGTGGATTAAGTATTCATGGTAGGGAGACCATATAGTGGACGCAAACTCAAGCTAGGGACGTACAAATGATAGGAATGCTAATTTACGGATGTTAGACGGGCAGTTACACAAGTTGCGACGAATATACCCAAAAGATTTGGAAGCGTTTTCGCATATGGTTGTGATGCGAAAGGCCCAGGAAAGGCTCGGTGTAAGATTTACGCCTAGATATTTATATAATGATGCCTGAGACACTAGATTTGTACTTATATAATAGAAAAAGCTGTGAATTGATGTTTTTCGCGTGAATGTCATTAGTTTTCATTTAGATGAGTTAAGTTTTATTTGCCAGTCTTCACACCATTTGGTAACGAGATGAAGGTCCTCTTGAAGAATAAGATGATCATCAAGGCTGCGAATTGGTCGATATACTATACAATCATCGGCAAAAACACGCATGCAGGATGAGGTGTTATTGGGCAGATCATTGATGTAAATAAGAAAAAGCAAGGGTCCTAGTACGCTGCCCTGCGATACACCGGAGCTGACATATGCAAGCGGGGACGTAAAATTATTAACGACTGTAAACTGCTGGCGATTGAATACCCTTACGGAAAGTTTCAGCCCTCACCTTGCAACGAATTGTCCCTGCGTTCAGAAATTGCATTTAGAGTTCCTCGGAAGCGGGAGACTGAGTAAACACAACCCACTGAGAAGCTCTGCGTCGAAGAACTTTGTCTTTCGACAGTATACGGGGGCACGCGTCATTCAGAAAAAAATAGCTGTAGTAGCGGCCTGCTCTTTCTCCCAAGAGATATTTTTTCGCCTAGGCGCAAGCAGGCGGCATCACTGTGCACAGCGTAGCACTTGGCGCTTTCGCAGCGCTGCAGGCGGCAGTCGATGCGTGCGCCTTTGTGCATGATCGGGCGCCTTTGCTTTTCTGTGCGTGCATTGGTGCGTACGTCTGAGAAAAAAAAGGTGCATCTCTCGGCAGCATCGCTCAATTCAGTGTGGCATCTTTCTTGTAGGTCATTTTCTTCTTGTTTTGTTAAAGTGCCTTTCAAAATATTCCCACTTTTCTATTCGCACAGGCTTCTAAATGTTTGACAGCCTAAATAATGTCCTACGAAAAAAAAAACAGATGCAGCGTTATTCAAGCGTTTTGTGCATTTGCGTGAGCGCGCGCGCGTGTGTCCTCGCGCGTGTGTGTTCGCGCGTGTGTGTGGCGGCCGCATTTCGATGGGGGCGAAATGCGAAAATACTTGTGCACTTGGGTTTAAGTGCACGATAAAGAACCACAGGCTGTTCAAATTTCCGGAGTCCTCCACTACGGCGTGCCTCATAATCAGATCGTGGTTTTGGCACGTAAAACCCCATAATTTTTTTTTGTGAGTGTGTGTTTGTGTTCGAGCTCTTGTTCACGAAAACACTGAATTGTGCGCCGCCTTGGTTGGAAAGGCAAAGTAGTGGATGCAGCTGTATTTTGGTTTCTTTGGCGCCGTGTGCTTCCTGTTAATCGGGAATCAGAGGGACGTATAGGCTTCCCGATGGCCCGAGGTTGGAGGCTCGGGTCCCGGCCGCGGCCACATTCCGTTGGGGATGGTATGCAAATGCGCGCGTGCAGCATACTCTAAGTGCACGTACACCCTAGATGCATGGTAGAAATTATTCTGCATCTCATTTAATTCGGAATTTCTCGTAGGGAATTTAGGTCTTCAGGTGTTTTAGAGTTCTGTACCTAATCGCACGCGATGACTCCTGTCAAGGTGAGTGCTACCAGTTGCTTTCTTTTTCTCCTCCGCGTACTTACTCCCTTTTGACGACTCTTACCATGTCAAGCAGTTCCTATACACTGTATCGACGGATGGAAGAACAAAATACGCAAGTGAAACTACTCTAGCTTAATACAGTAAACAAGAAGGAACACTAAATACGAGATAAAAGAAAAAAAGAAACATGGCGGAAATGTTAATCCGATACGAATACCTTGATGACCTGCAATGGGGGAAGAAATGAGTGTAAGGGAGAAGGTAAACGACGCGAGAGTGCAACACTACATGCGGAAGCACAACATGCGCGCGAAAATACGATGAAATGTGGTAGGCAATCCTTCAAATCAGTTGTTCGAAGAAAGAGCATCGTTTCCTGAGCTGATAACCTGGCGCCGACACTTGGATGTGTATATTCTGTTTCTGATATGAATGCTCGCAGATTATTCGCGTACTCGAGGGCTGCCAGCACTGCACTCAGTGTATCCGGAACATGAGTTCATTCCGCCAAGCAGCCTGCTCCGCATCGCGAAGCGCAGTTGCGTAAAAAATCTCCTCTCCGAACTGACCTATGTAAACTTTGAGGTCGTAGGAGACGCCCAGGGGGCTCCCCTGGTACGGCCTTGCCGGGTGCAGGCGCACCGAGGGCGGTGCCTGCGGCGAGATGCGGAGCGTCAACGGGTAAGCATCGTTGCCCAGCTTCCTGAGCAGGTTGCGCTGCAGCGGCGTCAGCTCCTCTTCGGTCGTCCCGCCGCCGCCGCCGCAGCCCAGCGCGCGAGCCGCCACGCTGTCATCGGCGCCGCCCGCGGCGCCGCTCGCAGCGCCGCTCGTCGACGGGGCGCTGGGCTCTGGATAGACCTGCAAGACAGCAGCACCCGGTTCAGAAAACACTGGCCGCGTGCACTGCGCAGCTGAAATATGAATAAATGGGGTTAACTGCGGACGGCACTTATGGCTTAAACGGGGTGGGAAAGGTGGGGAGGTTATTCCGAAAAGATTTTGGTTTGCTACCCTGCACTGGGCGAAGGGTAAATGGAAATGAAAGACAAAAAGGAGAGAAGAAGAACAAGTCCCACCAGGCGGCCGCTGCTTCTTCGGTGAGATATTATTTTCTGTTTTCTTCGAAGAATCAGTGCTGTTTTGAGCCTTTGTGCTGTTGTACAGAGAGAACAGACATCCCGTGGGATGTCTGTTCGTGGGATGTCCGTGGGATCCCCCGTGGTTTTGCTGCGCTCTGCAGCGCATCTACGCCTACCACGGTGGTAGGCAGCAAAGAACACTGGCACAAGCCCTATATCCGGCAACGCGTCCCTGGGCGCGTGACTGTCGCAGAATCAGCGCCGCATTCGGAAGTGCCACAACACGCGCCTAATGTAATCAAACCGGTGGCGCTAGTTTTCAAGGCTGAACTACGTTCCAGCGCACCTTCAGTGAATATGGCTGAGACATGCGAAAGTGAAGTCAAGAAACCACGGGTTGACGAAGACAGGACATCCACCTATGAGCTAAGCGAAAATGAAGACATAGACTGTGATGACACGCCCTTCTCCTTGGTAGTACATACAAAGAAGCGACCTGAGGGAATTCCAGTTGTTTTTCGACTCTCACAGGAAGGCCGCAACTTCTGGCAAGCGAATCCGAACAGCACTGCGTCACAAATTGTTTCCGCGGCAAAGAAAAAGGTAGTCACTTCGCGTGAACAGAGAAGGAAGTTTCTCTGTCAACGTTACTTTAGTGTCATCTGCAAGACATCTACTGTCGATGAGTGAAGTGGCTGATTTGGGAGTCAATCAATTTATTCGGCATCTTGTACTAAAAATGTTAGCAAGATACGCCATGTTCCAGTTGAATATACAGAACAACTGGTTGACTTCCTGAAGAATTTCGACGTGACATCTGCCCGCCGTCAGGCGCGCTACAATCACCGAAAAGACGGAGCGATAGAATCACGCCCTCTGAGAGCCGGTGTTCTTTATTTCAGAGAAGACAAACCAATGCCGCCAAGAGTGCACTTCGGCTTCACGAGTCATCCTGTAGAAGAATACCATGGTCCTGCTCTGATACTACAACTGCCAGAGATTTGGACATTTACCGAAGAACTGCCGCAGTCCACGTCGCTGTAAGATATGCTCAGAAAAGCACAACCATACAGAGTGCAAGTCTGTGCGTCAGCCAAAGTGTGCCAACTGTGGCGGAAACCACACAGCTTCCTACTCCGGGTGCCCTCAGAGCAGAGCTGCCACAAAGTTACATAGACATGAGTTGAAATACGGAAGGCTGCCTCCTCGTAATGAGCCCCCACTCAACCTTGATACCGTAAGATATGCGCCTCCAACTCCTCCCTCCCCCCCCAAAAAAAGAGAAAAAGAGCAAGGGGACAATTTGAACTATTCTGCAGCTCTAAAGCATTTAGGTCGACAACGTTCACACAGCGAGCGACACGATCCATTTTCAGAGAATGCTACTCATCTTTCCCAGACATCGAGTCAAATTCGCCGACCTTCTCAGCAACGCCATCTGATGATGATGATGATATGTGGTGTTTAATGGCGCAAGGGCCAGGTGTGGCCAAAGAGCGCCATGACAAGTGGTGATGTTGACGATGTATTATGGAGATGTGACTTGGCTGTAAAGTGGCCTAAAAATAGTTGCTGTAAAGTGCATAAAATCTACGTGATATAAAATTATGGCGATGACTAATGACGATAACTATGAACATTAAAATCCATCGTAAAAGAATGACATAGAATTGAAAATATATGAGATGGTAAAAATAGCTGGAGCACTGTTGCCTCGCCGGAGCCCTTGAAACACAAGGGCCTAGAGGCACGTGCTATACGAGAAGAATTATCACAGCGCCATCCTCTGAAGAGAGGAGACGCTACGAACATGTGGGACTAACAACATGCAATACAACATCTTTCAGATAACTTAAGACTGCGTTGGCGTCAAATAGTGGTTCTGGGCCGAGTAACATTAATGGGTGAAGGGGGATGTGCTGCTGGTATGCTAAGGGAAAATGTTTCTTTCTATCAGATTCGGCTTTCCGGCACTCCAGGAGGACGTGGAGGACGGTAAGCCTCTCCTCGCATCTACCGCAGGTGGGAGGGTCATTTCCGGTGAGTAGAAAATTATGGGTGCCGAATGTGTGTCCTATTCTGAGACGACAGAATAGGACATCTGTTCGGCGTGATCTTGTTACAGAGGGCCAGAATCCTAACTGTGGCTTTATCACGTGGAGCTTATTATTTGTTTCCGCGTCCCATAGGCGCTGCCAGTGGTTCCGTAGTTTCCTCCGTAAGAAGGGCTTCAGGTCTGTGACAGGAACTGCAGCGGTGGAATTAGCAGAATGCGATGCAACTGACGTGGCCATCTGGTCCGCCAGATCATTACCTTCGATGCCCCTGTGACCTGGCACCCAGCATATGATGACATGCTGGTTACCTATATACGCTTTACACAGAACGGAATAGAGTTCAATAATTACCGGATTTTTGTGGTTAGAGAATGACATCAAGGCCTTCACAACACTAAGGGAGTCCGTATATATGACTGATTTCTGGAGTTTTGATTTCCTGATATGCTTCACAGCTGACAATAGTGCGTAGGCCTCAGCCGTAAAGATACTAATTTCCGGATGAAGTACATCGGTTTCCGAGAAGGATGGACCGATGGCTGCGTAGGACACCCCGTCGTGTGACTTCGATGCATCTGTGTAGAACTCCGTGCAGGAGTACTTGTACTGGAGTTCCCGGAAATGCATTTGTATTTCAATCTCTGGAGCATGCTTTGTGACTTGCACGAAAGATATATCGCATTCTATGAGCTGCCAATCCCAAGGAGGTAGCAGCTTGGCTGGATGCATTAGGCGGAGCTCGAGTAGTGGGACATGCATTTCATCACTAAGCTCCCTGACACGCATCGAGAAAGGCTGTCTTACGGAAGGACGATTATGGAAGAGCGTAGCATATGTCATATCGTTGATGGTATTAAAACATGGATGTTGGGGATTAGACTGGGCTTTCAGGAAATATGTTTGGCTGATGTATGCTCTCTGCAGCTGAAGTGACCACTCATTTGATTCTACGTATAAACTTTCAATGGGACTTGTTCTGAAAGCTCCAGTGGCCAGTCGGATTCCTAGATGGTGGACCGGATCTAGCATCTTTAGCGCGCTCGGGGCTGCAGAATGGTAGATCACGGCACCGTAGTCCAACCGAGATCGAATGAGGCTCTTGTATAAATTCATTAAACATTTCCTGTCGCTGCCCCATGTTGTGCGGGATAACACTTTCAGTAAGTTCATTGTTTTTAAGCATTTGACCTTGAGATTCTTTATGTGTGGAATAAATGTTAATTTTGAATCAAGTATGATGCCCAAGAACTTGTGTTCTTTGTTCACAGGGATTCGCTGACCATACATTTCGATACTGGGTTCTGCAATGAGCCCTCTCTTTCTAGTGAAAAGCACACAAGAACTTTTGTTGGGGTTCACTTTAAATCCGTTTTCATCTGCCCATTTGGATACTTTGTTCAAGCCCTGTTGTACTTGCCTCTCGCATACTGTAAGGTTGCAGGATTTGAAACCTATCTGTATGTCGTCTACGTAAACAGAATAAAAAATGGCTGGCGGTAATGAAGCACGAAGCGTGTTCATTTTTAAGATGAAGAGCGTGCAGCTAAGTACACCTCCTTGGGGTACACCAGTTTCCTGTATAAAACGTCGGGACAATACATTGCCGACTTTCACACGGAATGTACGGTTGGACAAATAGCTTTCTATTAGAAAGAGCATATTGCCACGGATGCCAATTCCCGACAAGTCTCTCAAGATTCCATAACGCCACGCAGTGTCGTACGCCTTCTCCATATCGAGGAATACGGATAGGAAATATTGTTTATGTAGAAAGGCGTCGCGAATGTTTCCCTCAATGCGCACAAGGTGATCGGTTGTGGACCGCCCTTGTCTAAAGCCGCACTGAAAGGGATCGAGCATATTGCTGAGTTCAAGGAAATGTACAAGTCTGCGGTTAACCATTTTTTCAAAAAGCTTACAAATACAGTTTGTAAGGGCTATCGGACGGTAACTTGCCGCCAAGGAAGGGTCCTTGCCCTGTTTAAGAACAGGAACCACAATCGCTTCTTTCCATGTGGATGGGAGGTATCCCGTAGCCCAAATAGCGTTGAAAAGTGTGAGTAGTGTAAGTTTGGTGTCAGTATGTAAATTTATGATCATGGCATACATGACTCTATCAGGTCCCGGTGCAGTGCTTTTGCATGTGTTCAAGGCAGCTGTCAACTCAGCAATATTGAAAGGCCGGTTATAGGGTTCATTCTGTCTGGATTTTCGTATTATTGGCTTACATTCTTCTATTTGTTTGTATTTCAAAAAGGATTGCGAATAATGGTTTGAACTCGACACGCTCTCAAAGTGTTCCCCAAGCGAGTCTGCCTGATCTTTAAGTGTTTGACCTTGTGTGTTTACCAAAGGAAGGGAATATGTTTGTCGCCCTTTTATCCTATTAACCCTGTTCCAAACTTTGGCCTCATCTGTATACGAATTGATACCGGATAAAAACTTCTGCCAACTCTCTCTTCTAGCCTGTCGGCGTGTTCGCCTGCCTTGCGATTTCACTTTCTTATAGTTAAACAGATTTTCCGCAGTGGGAGAGGCGCGTAGCAACCCCCACGCTTTGTTCTGTTTCTTACGAGCGATCCTACAGTCCTCGTTCCACCACGGGACCCGCCGTTTGCATGCCAAGCCATTTACTTGTGATATACATTTAGTTGCGGCATCTATTATGAAGGCTGTAAAATATTCCACGGCAGCATCAATTCCTAACGAGGACATGTCATCCCATGATATGCTAGTTAAGTTTCGGAATTTATCCCACTCTGCTGTGTCAATCTTCCACCTAGGAGCCTGTGGTGGATATTCGTTTTCTTTAAGTGTTCTTAGTAGTACGGGAAAGTGGTCGCTTCCGTAAGGATCATTCGTAACTTCCCATTCTAGTTCAGGCAGTATGGACGGAGAAACTATGCTCAGATCAATTGAAGAAAAGGTATTGTTTGCAAGACAGTAATATGTGGGTTTCTTCTTATTCAGAAGGCACGCACCAGAGGAAAAAAGGAACTGTTCAACAAGTCGACCTCGCGCATCTATACGAGAGTCGCCCCACAGGGAGCTGTGCGCATTGAAATCGCCAAGTAGAACGTAAGGTTCTGGCAATTGATCAATAAAGGATTGGAATTCATGCTTCGTTAATTTGTAATGTGGGGGTATGTAAAGAGAGCTAATGGTGATGAGTTTGTTTAGGAATACAGCTCGAACCGCCACTGCTTCGAGAGGCGTTTGTAGCTGTAAAAGTTGACATGCAATGCTCTTATGGATAGAAATGGCAACACCGCCCGATGATGCGATAGCATCATCGCGATCTTTCCGAAACGTGACATACGGTCGTAGAAAGTTTGTGTGTTGTGGTTTTAAGTGTGTTTCCTGTAAACACAGCACTTTTGGATTGTGTTGGTAGATGAGTTCTTGTAGATCATCGAGATTCCTAAGAAGACCTCTGACATTCCATTGAATGATTTGTGTATCCATATTAAAGAAAAATTGGTGCTGTGTTTACGGAAACGGTGGTGATGTCTTAGGTTACAGAGCTCTTTCGAGGCCCTGTAACTGGAGTTCTGCCCTTTTTGAAGCGTTCGAGGGAGCCTCGCCGCTCCTTAGGCGCTTGGTGCGCCTTGAGGATAGGTGTTGTGTCCATTGCCTCTTGTGAGGCGCCGGACACGTGCTCTTGCGAGCGAGAAGTCACCAGGGAGAGTCCCGCCTTGGAGGGCAAGACCCCTGCGCCCACCAGCCCGGAGGTCGATGGGGCTCCCTGGGGGATTTGGCTGCGCCGGCTGTTGCCAGCGCTGGATGGGACCTGGGAGGTTGAGGCAGCCTCGGCTGCGCCCACCTTCGGGGTCGATGGTCCCTTCTCCTCGGTTGGCGGAGCAGCGCTAGCTGCAACCGCCGCGGGGGCAGATAGCGTAACTGGCGACTCACTGACTGTGGGTCGGACAGCCGCCGGAAGCCTTTGTGTCGCTGCCCCCTGACGCGTCACATCGGCAAAGCTTTTCTTGGGCAGGTATGAAACCCGCCTGCGTGCCTCTTTAAAAGATATGTTTTCTTTAACCTTGATTGTAACTATTTCTTTTTCTTTTTTCCATGATGGACAGGACCGCGAGTACGCGGCATGTTCCCCATCACAGTTCACGCAGTGGAGAGAGTTCTCACAGGCTTCAGAGGTGTGTTCGTGGGCACTGCATTTCGCACAGGTTTGGCGGCCTCGGCAGCTCTGCGAGCTGTGGCCGAAACGTTGGCATTTGAAGCATCTCAGGGGGTTTGGTACATATGGCCTAACACGAAGCTTGATGTACCCGGCCTCTACAGACTCGGGCAGATTACTTGAGCCGAAAGTCAATATAAGGTGTTTTGTGTTGATTTCTTTACTGTCACGCCTGATCTTAATTCTTTTAACATTGATAACATTCTGGTCACTGAAGCCCTCCAAGAGTTCATCCTCAGTGAGCTCCAGCAAGTCATCGTCCGAGACAACACCGCGGCTGGTGTTCATCGTACGGTGCGGGGTTGCAATTACTTGGGTTTCCCCAAACGACACTAGTTTTGTCAATTTCTCATATTGTTTGTGATCGCGGAGCTCCAAGAGGAGATCACCGCTTGTCATCCTCGACGCCTTATAACCTGGACCAAAGACTTCAGTCAATGTCTTAGAAACAAGGAATGGTGAGATAGTTCGCACTGGTTTAGCTGGTTTTTCAGAGTGGATCACGTGAAAACGAGGGAAGGATTCTTTTTGCCGACCAAAAAACTGGAATACATCATCGGTGCGCCCTCTTTTCTGAGGGCGATCAGGAAGCGGAGGGAAAAAGGTTGCCATAAAGGGATTGAATTTTCGGCAATAACGCCAGCCACCCACCGGGGAGTCCTACAAGGGGACGCTACAGGGACTGTAAGAACAGGTCCTGCAAACGCCAGCTGTACGTTATCACTATAACCAAATATGAGATAACCTAGGTTGGTTATTCACACAAGGTTAACCCTTGCTGCCTGGAAAATTGGAAGTGAGAGGAAGATAGGAGAAGACAGGAAAGATGGAAAGTAAGAAAAAGACGAAGGTTGGAGGGAGAGCGAGAGACAGGAAAAGGCAACTACCGATTTCCCCCGGGTGGGTCAGTCCGGGGGTGCCGTCTACGTGAAGCAGAGGCCAAAGAGGTGTGTTGCCTCCGCCGGGGGGCCTTAAAGGTCCGAACACCCGGCATCGGCTCAACCCCCAGGATCCCCCTTTCCCCGGACACGGCTAAGCCGCGCACGGCTACACGCGGGAGGGTCCAACCCTCGTGTGCTCGGGTACGTGGTGTCGCAACACACCAAACGCCTGCTCACGCAGACGCCCCTGCGGGGCAGCAACGCCATCTGCCAGTGATACAGCAACCTCAACTAACATCTGAGCGACTACCTCAGCATTCGCCTCAACCACACCAGTCATCCCAGCGACCATCCCAGTCAGCTCTTCAGCGACCTGCTCCGATCACACATGGAGCTTCAGCATCGTTTGGTGATTACGCGTCTTTATCCGTGGCACAGATTATCCTGCCCATGCTATTCACAGCTCTGCGTGCAATTCTCAGTGCCATTCCACACGCGAACAGCCTGCCAGAGGTAAAAGCCCTGCTTTCTATGGAGTCGTTGGTGCTTCCACAACGACCAACAGCTCCACGGCAGGCTTACATAATCGTTACAACAGTGTTTTCATATTTCAGTGGAATGCTAATAGTCTTCGAAATAAGTCAGTTGGTTTTCGCAAACTGCTATCTCAACGTAACTTTCCTGTTTTGTGTATACAGGAGGCAGGCGTAGGAGATGACTTCCATCTTTCAAATTGTTATTTATAAATCATCGCGCACAGCTGGAAGTTGCAGAGCGATGTTATGTGTGAGAAAAGACCTGCCGTCCTATTTAATACAGTCGAGTGATTTAGATATACGGGAGTTCGTAGCATGCAAGATATATTTTAGCAAATGCATGCGTCACAGTGATCAGTCGTTATCTACAATGTTCTAGCAAAATATCTGCAGACAGGTTGGTGAATGTGTTTGGTATTGCAAACTTACATGTGCTGGTTTGTGGGGACTTCAACGCACATAACGTCATCTGACGTCATCGGGGGCAGTGAATATAATTATTCCCGCGGAAGCATTATAGAGTGCGCCGCAGAAAAAAGTAATTTCATCGTGTTAAATGACAGCTCTCCAATGTTCTTGCGGGGGTTTCGTTACTTAATCTGTATAGATGTTACGCTCTGCTCACAAGGCCTTCTTGATGGCGTTGAATGGTCAACGGCCATAGATACGTTCGGTAGTGATCATTTTGCGGTTCGGGTAAAACATCGTCTCATACGGAGTGAAGGGATCCGGTGCTGCTCAAAATATACTCATTGGCAAAGTTTTCGTCAATATTAAAGTAATTAATTGGACGAAAATCTGAACTTTCAAAGCTTTGCAAATATATTGTGTGAGTCTTACAAGATTTGCCCAAATCAAGTCATTGTTCCAAATGAATACGCTGCAGTCGACGGGGAATATGAATGTCTTAGAGCAATTAGAAGACGCGCAGAACGTGCTTACCGCCGCAGCGGAAAACTGGATGACTACAAGATGGCACAGAAAGTTCAGTCAATTTCATGCAGACGCTTACAAAAATTAGGTACGAGAAGATGGCGAGAATACTGCGCGTCGTTGTCTCCTTTCACTGCAGTTCCCAGAATATGGTCATTTGTCCGATGTTTTAGTGGTCCAGTTACCCAGAGCCATCCTTTCGAGCCTTTGCCGTAGCTCGAAGCACTCCGGAAACATCTGTGGCTGACGAATTCTGTCAACTCATAACCGGACCAGGAATTCCGTTTACTTGCCTACAATTTACAAGTTCCACAACACTAGTAGGACAGAAGCTTCGTGCGTGCTTTATGTCACAACATCCTCAAATTTAGTGAGTTTAGTTTAAATGAATTGAAATGTGCTCTTTCATCGTGCCGTACGAAGACAACCACAGGCCCTGATGGTGTTACGTATGTGATGTTAAAGAACCTAGGTCCAGCAGGAATAATGACTCTTTTGGAGATATTTAATAATATCTCTATAAGAGAGACTCTTTCAGATTCATGGAAGTTAGCTCGGGTAATTCCAGTACCAGGAAAGACTCCCCTTTGTCTTGACTCCTACCGACCCATCAGTCTCACAAGCTGTTTTCCCAAACTAATAGAGAGGAGGATAGACAGTCGACTGCAATGGCGGTGTGAACACACAAATGTGTTTTCCAACTACATGACCGGTTTATGACAAAATCTGTGTACAATGGACGCAGTAGTAGACATTGTCGCATGCGTCGAACATGAACGAATTTGTGGAAATGTGACAGTAGCAGTATTCTTAGACATTCAAAGAGCATTCGACACTGTAAGTCATATACACGCCCTTGCTGATATGTTAGAGCTTGGCCTACACAGTCGACCACTGCGATGGATATCAAATTTCTTGAACGAAACAAAATATTTATGTAAACAATTGAAGGAGAGAGTAATTATCACAGCATCACGCAAGACGTTCCGCGGGGCAGTGTTCTCAGTCCATTTTTATTCAACTGTGTCATGGCAGCCTTGCCACAAAAACTCCCGTCTGGTCTACAGTATTCTCTGTACGCAGATGACATCTGCATATGGGCCTCTGGATCTCGTATACAAGACATTCAAACAACGCTGCGAGAGGGTCTTGATAGTATCGATCCCTTTTTATGAGAAAGAGGCATAAGTCTTTCATCCGCAAAGACAGCCGTACTTCCTTTCACTAGACGACAGCTGAATAATTTCCAACTTCCGCTTAATGGGTAAACTTTGACGTTCGTGAAAGAGCATAAATTTCTTGGAGTTATTCTTGACCGCCAGCTGACATGGGCATCACACATCCGCGCAATTGAAAATCAGGCCAATGCTGCAATAAACGTACTTCGGCAACTCGCTGGCACGGCGGCAGGTGGGGGGTGGGGGCGTTGGGGGGGGGGGTGGATCAGTCTCTTCACTATTACAAGTTCATAACGCACTCATAAAACAAAAAAGGGCTTATTCGGCGCATATTCTCCAAGGTTTAGCGCAAACTTCCGTGGAACGTCTTCAACGTTTACTGGCAAGGGGGCTGCGAGTGTGTCTTGGGGTTCCGCAGGCTGCTTCGAGTTCTCCAATTATTGTTGAAGCTCGCCACCCACCATTTCCAGTCATACGAACGGCCGAAAAATGTCAACATAGTTATCGCATCTTAACCCAACACGACAAGCGTGCATTAAACCTCGCGCTTAACGAACGAAACAAAAGCGAAATTCATTATGTTGAAAAACAAAGAATTATTACCAAGATTTGAATTATGCAAAGTGGATGTTAGTTACCCTCCTTGGATTTTACCAAGTCCTAAAATAGGATTATCGGTCGAGGGGATTAAATCTAAGAGAGACGTGGTCATGGTAGCCGCACCAGCAACTGGCACTCTTCCAAATTTACTCATATCCCCAGTACATCCACGTATATACAGACGGTTCGTGCCATAAAAATTCATCGACTTCAGCATTTGTCATTCCACATTTGGCGCTAGAGCAAACATTTAAATTATCCCGAGAGACATCTTCCACCGTGGCAGAACTTTTTGCAATCCTGTGTGCTTTGCGTTTCATAACATCAGAAAAGAATGAGCAAAAATGGGTTATTTTTAGCGATTCGCAAGCCGCTCTCACATTACTACAAATCAATAAGAACAATTCTTTGAACACTTTGCTATTGTATGAGACGCTCAAAGAACATACAAAAGCAAGCGCAATGAATCACGTAATTGCATTTCATTGGATACCCGGGCACTTCAATATTCCTGGTAATACTGTAGCGGACGCAGCTGCGAATCGGGCGCACAATAACGCAGAGACAATCAACCTTCCCCTTTTGCGTAGTGAAATCCGTCTGCTTCTGAGACAGATTTTCTGTCGTCTCAGCAAAACAACCTGTTTTAATCAGCATTCTAAGAACTCGGAGTTATACTCTATAGACCCATGTACAAACATATAAATTCCGGAAAATCTAAGAGAAAACAGAAAATTTGAAACATTGGTGCACTGCCTGCGTCTTGGTACTGCATTTACGAGACACATCTAGTAAAGGATAAAACGTGCCTTGAGTCCGCAGTGTTCTTGTGGCCATCCAGACGATCCACAACGAAGAGCATTACAAATTTGTTGCTTTTAGCCAGAAGACCATTCACTCTAAAAAAAGATACTTGGTTTATGGCCAACTGCGGGCCTTCAGAAAAGAGCACTTCTTGCTCTGAAGAAGTTTTTCGAGGACACCAACATTTTGGGGAAATATCAAGTTTCAGTGGATGATAATAAGCTAAATGAGTGATATGGGTGTTATTCTGGGTTAAAGATTGATTTTTGTGGTGATCGTGATACTTACGCAGTTTGTGATTGTGTTCTGTGCTTGCAGTATTATTACATGTGCTGTGTGTTTGGTTATTCAAAATATATGCATATATAAATGCAAATGTGTACTGAACTCATCCACAAAACTTTGCGATTCATGTACTGTTAGACTGTATAGTTTTTATTCATCTGGTGTTCTACTGAGTGTCATATATTGTGTTATTATTCTCCCTTTTTTGTGCATATTTGTTTCCTTTGCTAAGTGACAAGGAGTAGCCCGTGCCGCCATAAATGCGCCAACCTCTCGTAATATTCATTTAAATAAAAAAAGACAGAGAATAGTTCAGGTTCTTCCTCACCACCCATACGCTATGAGAAAGGAAATGGGCTATACTACACAGGATAGTTCTTCTTGTGGTCGAATCAATGATAAGTTCCTTCTAGCTTTCCAAAACTACGACCATGTCCTGTTCCCACTAACAAATACCTAATACTT
This sequence comes from Dermacentor variabilis, assembly GCF_050947875.1. NCBI lineage: Eukaryota > Metazoa > Arthropoda > Arachnida > Ixodida > Ixodidae > Dermacentor > Dermacentor variabilis. Next base: position 88,552,259 of record NC_134568.1, read on the forward strand.
GCAATTGAGTCTTGAAAAGCGGCGACGTAAGCACCGATGGTTTTCCGCCGGGCTCGTCTGTGCAGTGCAACATAGAACAGTACATGCATGCACGAGACGCGGTGCCAGCGCGTCTTTATTTGAGTCATCAGCACGCGAGTTTCGTTCCGGGTCTCCTGCTATGACACCTGATCACTCCCGTATGCGTGTGTGTCAAAGTATCAGCGCGAAATGGGAGCGGTCGCCAGTAAATGGCTATCACATGTAAATGGCATTATAATTCGCGTTTATTATCTGCGTTCCTGTGGGAGTGTTCACTGTAGACTATTATGCAGGCCGTAGCATGTGTACGTGCTATCTTTTGTACAAACTAAATAAGATTTAACTGTTAGGAACGAGTAATCAATAAATCAATAAATTATTAACTCGTTTTGCTTGCCCAGGAACAAAACTAAGGTCTGAATACCGCTACTACTACTACTACTACTACTACTACTACTACTACTAGCAATCAAGACATAATAACGACAAACGACTCATCCGCTTGCATTTCATTTGTCTGCAAACTGAGGAACTGCCCACATCTCGATTTCTCAGTGGCGCCCACTACGCGGCGGTCACTCAAGCATTCGAACGCATGCGCGCACGAGAGCTCGATGATGGCAGGAATTTTTATGCACCACCACTGACCGATATGCCGCAATGTAGATCAGATGCGCTCTCACCGCTACCCTTTATCATCTGGTATGAGGGAGGAAAACGACACAATTATGTGACATACGGCCACGGGCAATAGGAGCACGACAGCCGCTTGCCGCTGCCATGTCAAGAAGCTCGCTGGGAGGAGTGCAAGGGAGTCTAGCCGGCGACCTCTTTCACTTGTCGAGCATCCAAGAAACCCTCCCGACGGTAGATGTTTTAATAGATCACGCCTAGGAATGTGGCTCATCTCTCTTGCACAGAGCTCCAAGTGAAGGGGGCGTCGCTGAGGAAATGAACGAGCCGTACGGGTTGGAATGCGATTACACAGGTGCCATTTGCAAAAAGGCATCCCAACCACGCTAGCATAGTCATCGCTAGCCGCAGCAGGCCGTAGGTTCCTCTGATTCGTCGCGAATGCGTGCGATAGGCTCATCGCGTACGTCACGTCCGAGGGACCATGACTCTTGCCTAAACTGTCCTTGCAATAATTTTACACTCACTACTATCGGTGCGCACCTACGAAAGTGGCGCTACCCGGGCCTAATCGCCACCAATTACAATGCACCACTCAGACGAATGCATTAAGAATTGTGCGAGTGAATAAAAAGAAAAGAAGCAAAAGAATGACCAAGAAAATTTAACTTTGATGAGATTTTGGTGAGTGGCTGTTTGAAGAATAAAAAAACTTGTCCTTTTCTTGAAAGACACTCTGCACCGCAAAGCAAGACGCACAGAGCGCCGCTGGCGGCAGTACATCGATGTTAGAGCTACTTCATGCCTTAATAGAAAATAGTGGTGCCTTCCGTTGTCTTATTCCTTACGCTGGCTGCGTAACCAGTGTAAGCAGTGAGACAACGGGAAGCACAACTTGCCGTAATCATTTCGTCTTCTTCTGTACTGGAGAGAGAGCTCTTTAATAAATCCTGGATAGGGTTGCCTGATGGCATGACTAGCATGCCCCAGTAGATAGGTATGATGGAAACATTCACCGAGGATTACGATACTCGCTAATGCGGAATTGGAGCGCAGCTGTATACGCGTTTTGATTTCGGGATATATTGGCTGGCGCGGACAAACTATCTCGTGCGGCACTTTGCAAATGGTGCGATGTGTAGCGCGACTGCCTCGCTAATCGGGGCACTGAGAGAGGCGGCGCGTGGATGACGCGTGGGTGCGATTCACACCAGCAGCCGCAGACAGACCTCCACTCATACAGCGCTTTGCTTCCATACAGGCGACGTGCGCTACTCTGGCGCCATCTCGTAGCCATCGTCGCCGCAAAGACCGTCTCGCACGGTACTACGCTTTTCTTCATACGCTTTCGCCATACCCTCCTCCTCCGCTTTCCCCCTCATGGTGCTGTTACACCCTCCTCCTCCCCTTTCCTCCTCGCGCTCTTTCCCTATCGCCGTCTTTCATCTATACTGCTGCGCTTCGCGTTCGCTTTCATCCTTCGCTGTGTTCGCTCGATTACGAGGGACAACGCCCACGAAACGAGCGCCTAAGGGCTGCGGTCTAAAAACGAATGATAAGCACTGCGCAAGTCAGAGATACACAACATACACAAAACGCACCACAACGCTCAACAAACTAAATAAACTCATTGAGACCGGCAAGGGAGGTTAAAGGTGTCTTCGTTGTGCGAGATGCACAGGATGACATAAACAGCTACGGCCACGATCGACAGGATAGAATATTCACGCTGCGTCTATGACTGCAGCGGCAGCTCATCTATGTGGCTCCTTAGTTTTACATATAGCGCCTCTCGACCGGCCCAATACGTAATAACCCACAGCAGACTCACACGTTTCTTCGCAGCATAGCTTTTTTTGTTGTACAAGAAAAGGCCATCAGTACTTATGCGGAGGAACTCATATAGGCACACGTACAACACGATGCATGCGGCTGCCTTAAAGCAGCTTCTGCGTATGCCCTTGCGGTGCTTAAGCTGAGATGCAATTTGCTTGCGTTCTCCAAAGTCGCTGACCATAAGCAGCTATATTGGTTTCCTTGTTTTTTTATTTTCTTCGTTCTCATCACTCTTTCAACGAAACAAGCCGCATTTCCATATCGAGACAGCGTAGCTAATGTTATGTGAGCAACCACTCACGTAGAAATCTGAACTGTGCATATTACCGTGAAAATGAAATGTTTATCCTTCGCAGCCATCGGCAGCCTACTTCATAACCTAAAGTAGCTGTACATAGTAAATTCTGCGATTCATAAAATGAACGAACAATATTTTGTTCTTCCATATCATGTGTTATAGCACGGCGTCGACTTGCGCAGGATCGCGTTTCTAAGGAGAACTGTCAGTGCCTCAGCTGCACGATTGAGGTACTGAACAGGATAAATGTTTGTGGGAGGGAGACCACCACTGGAAAATTTGTCACTAAGTCTAATTAATGATCAAAATTTCGGGGTCCCTAGTGAAACTATGCACTTTTACCTTCTTTCCATTTGGCGCTCTTTTCATATATGGCCTGCACAGAATTCAAAACTATACTCGAAATGCCAAACATGTAATATGGCTTCGTCAGTGACAAATGTCCATTCAGAGTGCTTTCAACCGACCAGATAGTTTTCTATTTGATGCTTGATCGCTCCATCGCAGTCACTGTTGTTTTGAGAACGTAACTGGCTCTTTTCAGAAATTGCCTCCCTATGAGTTGGCGATTCCTTTCGCGTTGTGGTCATCAGCATCGTGGACTACAAGAGTTCGTAAGTTTTTCCTATTAGACACGTGCCGCGCACCGTGCTAGAAACACCACTTCCCAGGCAGCCATTGGGGCAAGCACGGCCCAACGTTGCCAGAACTTGCCAGAAATGCCGGCCTTATCTGGGAAGCCCTAGTCTGGGACTGCATTGGGCCAACGTCGGTAATTTATTCACGGGCAATTTGTGGCCCGACATTGGCTGCGTCAATATGCGATATTCGCTGGCAACGCTGTTCTTAGCTATTGTCGGCTATCGCGTGTATCCCCAATACTGGCACGCAGCCAACTACAATGGCAAATCATATATTTCTTGCTAGCCTTTTCATTTGCTGTGTCATTTACTACGTCTTAAGCTCTTTATGCATGCATAAGAATGTTTGTTGCCAAGAATTGTGCCTCGAATCAACAAGCAATGATATTCAGTAAAGAAATTAAAGTGCTGGAATAAATATTTTACTCCACATATATACATATTTGAATAAATATTATATTGCGATTTATTTACAAGAGGTTGTAAGGCCACAAAAGACAGTCCAAGCTCAAGAACGTCAGCTGGTGTGTTGCGCACGCCGAGTTGGTAGCGCCGCGCGGCTCGTTTCGTTTTAAGCGCCCGCCGAATAATGTTGCTGTTTTTTATTAAGATATATATATATATATATATATATATATATATATATATATATATATATATATATATATATATATATATATATATATATATAATATGTGCCACCATCGAAAGGAATCATGCACCTTGTTCTCTTATCCGCCTGGTCGCAGATAATAGCTGCATACAAATTACACTGATGTTACGACACCACACTTCGAGGGTATGAAGCACGAATAAGGCAAAAATAAAAATAAATAAATAAATATCTCCTTGTTGGCAGTAATTTGAATTGTCAGTTTACTGACACCCAGTGGATGGATGGATGAATAACTTTCTTGAGGTCCGTCGGTGCGTGTGATTAATGCGCAGCGGGCCGCTCCCACGTCGGGACAGAGAGGCCATGCCCCTCCGCCGCGCTGCGGGCCCGATGGACAGCCCAGAGCTGTGATTCAAGGTCCGAGCTGCGTAGAGGCCGGTCCCACACTTCCTTGGTTGTCCTGGCCCCCGGCGCCAGGGGGCAAGCCCAGAGCATACGAGCAAGGCTAGCTATATCCTGACAATAGCGACACGAATTGTGAGACTGCCACCCAGTGTCATTGTCCAAATTCAAACTTGGCAGCCGCCAATTGCCGAATTTATGTCCACAAAATTGATCAGCTCTTACATTCGCGTTAAAAAAAAATCGCAAACAAGATCATTGGTAAAAGGTACAGTTGATCAGATTCAATGCTTTTGCTACCTTATGAACTTTCTTTTTAACAAATTCCAGAACACACATTCAAGAGGGTAATATCATTCCGTTGGGTCGAAGTAGTTATTCACCAATACGTAGCCTAACCAGCCACTTATGCCTCCTGCTTAGCTGGTCATCTTATTTATTTGAGCCGTATACACAAACACGCCACACAGAGGACATAGTACTCCGAGAACTCCTGCACTGTTAAAAAGTGGTGCTAATTGTTACTGCGAGAACTAAAGAGGCGTTTCTTACATCACCGGCAATACTGTATATCCGTAGATCAACGTAATTTCAAACATGCTAACAAGCCACTCTCTTAAAAGTAAGACCTCAAAGATCAAGACGTCGGGACAAGAATGCAATGCGACTTTACAAAAAGTAGACGAAGTGGTGAGTTTCTGGCTGCTTCACAGGTCCTCTTGAGCCCTTGGAGATACCTCTGAATCAAGCTTCTAGAGCCATGCAACCGTTATTGCGGGGACACCTGCAACAGGTTCACAATCATATCACAGTAAACTGGGGCCTGTTTCCAATGCAGATGACACTACAAAAATAATTTATGACGGTTGAAATAGCTTACCGCCCTTGTAGCTTGACTACCATCCACATTACGGAACTGAAAAAAAAAATAATCCACAGGACAGCTATGATATGTTCAAATCAGTGCTTTTATCAGTTCACATTTCGAAAACGTACAGAAAAACTTCATTTGCAATTTTTATTGCCTCTCACGCTAATTTACTCGCTGTTTCGCTTCCGATAACTTAGAGCGAACGCCCCCCGTTTCAATTACATGGTGGACAATGGCTACAAGTCACCCAAATACGGGGAAAGTGAACACACACACACACACACACACACACACACACACACACACACACACACACACACACACACACACACACACACACACACACACACACACACGCGCGCGCGCGCACGCACGCACGCACGCACGCACGCACGCACACACACACACACACACACACACACACAGAGAGAGAGAGAGAGAGAGAGAGAGAGAGAGAGAGAGAGAGAGAGAGAGAGAGGTCTAGAGCTGTAGAGCTGATAACAGCTCTATTTCAAATTTTGTAAATCCGATTTTAAATAACGCAGGCTCTGCAGCGATGACAGGAAAATATACTTTGACAGCTTGATGGCAATGCAGTGCATTAATTAATTAATACGTGAATGGTAGGATGCAGCGGTGTGTGCTAACGTACTCGAAGATTCCGTAAAATTTTTTTAAGCCCTTGCACATAGAAAACAAATATCAGCTTGTAAACGAAACACTATAGGTATCAATCACGCTCTACAATTTCATTAAACAGGGAGAAGAGTTTGACGCGTTGAATATTATTCAGAGCATTTGTGCCCCGAAATGAATTTTCGCGAAACACACTCGTATTTAGGAATTACATCTTTCAGCTGGCACATTATACTACACTTCAAGTGCTCTCTTTCACCGTGCGAAAAGCTGGATCCGAGGATGAAAAACCAAAAACAAGTGTGCTTACTTCTGTGAAAGTCATGTTCCACTCCTTTCAAGTTGATCCGGCAATACAGTCGGCGGATGTCAGCGCGCGACGGTCAGGCGGACATAATTTGGGGCGCTTGTCGCACCCTGTATAATACGGTGCACCTATTCACATGCGTCAGTCGGTATGCTCACGTAGATTTGAGAATGGACTGATCATATAATGCGTACAATCTCATTGAACAGGCCTGTCTCACTTAGAAGTGACGAAGCACGAAGCAGGCGTCTTAACAACCATAACACTAACTTTTCACAGCGGTGACTGTACGTCTATCGCTCTTAAGTCCCAGAATCACTCCCCTGTAGCGCCTCCAGAAATCGCACTGATCGATCTAACGCTTTAGTTAAGGAACAATATAAAAAGTTACGCGCCATTGTACAGTGTGTACACATTTACTGCGACTGTTCTATAGTTGAAAAATGTAGTAGTAGCCGAGCTGAACAAACAAACGACCCGCTTAAGAGTTGGCTTCGATTTTAGCTATCGAGGCCAACTCAAGTTTCCCTATTCATGCAAATTACATTTGTGAAACGCAGAAATACTTTAGTGAGAAAGATGTAGCACTTATTGTATGATCTTGCATTTGAGAGAGAACTTAAAATTCTAGTAACTTAAGAAAGCATAATTTATGTTAAGGAGTTCATACATTTCACAGAAATTGCCGAAATTCAACAAGCGTCAGAAGAATTTAACCCTTTACTGCACAATTTTTTGTTTCCTCGAAATATTATTCATGGAGTTGCAAAGAAGCATAAAAGTACCTCTACTCCTATGGAAACTAATTTTAGCGAATTTCTGTGGTTTGAAATTGCAGAAAAAGGGTATGTTGCGTATTTGCAACAACGTGCAGATAAAAAAGAAGTTGGAGGAGAAACATAGACTTAGTTCGATTCATACTCAGATGTTTATTTGCACGTGACAATCATTGGTGCACCTATGATTTAGTGTGGAACGAAAATAAGCAATTTCACTTGCTTATGTAGCACAGGTGGTTCCCGTACTTCGTGCAGTGCGTCATGCAGATTCCCGTGCAGCCAGGAAACAATGCAGTGTTTTCGCGTTATTGTCAAGATTTAGAACAGAGAAGCACAGACGTAAGGCTGTGCCCGTGGCGACACGACACGGCAGCGCACGGATGCGCCACTTCCTTTTGAAGAAAAAAAAGAAAATTAGACCAGAAAACATCTTGCACACATGTTGAATGTGTATTGGACTTACACTTGTGGTTGTCATCACTCCTGGAAAGGTCGCTGCCTTCACTATCAGGAGGAATTGCTCGGCTATAAAAGCATTTGGGAGCCATTTCACTTTTGCGAAGAAAATAAACGATGTACATGTTGTTGCATTTGCGCAACATAGCAACGTTCCGTCACCAGGAACAAACTATTCCGAGATAATAATGTTTTTTTTTAATCTACAGAGTCAGGAGGATGTGGAGCTCAGCGTAAGAATATTTTTTTACACTTTGCCTTATGGAGAAATACATTTACAATTGGCAAAACTTACCTGTATCACTGCTCGCGGTCGCACGCAGCCTCTGGCATGTTTGTTTTGCTAGAAGATGCGAAGGATGAGCACACATGACAGCACAAGGCGGCGCGTTTCTTAGACGAATGTTCCGGAAATGCAACAACTTGTGCAGACAGCTCCAAACGGACTTTGCTTCTGTTTTTAAAGCCGTTCATCGGAATGTTGCGTAAATGCAACAAGGTGCAGTAAAGGGTTAAGGCCGATGTTTATAAATCCGTACCTCTGCACCAGAAACAGATATCTCACCTTTGGCAATTGCTTCTCCATGAACATTTATAAAGCAGCAAAAATAGTCTAGTTTACAACTATCACCCATTAGGTAAAATGCTTACAAGGTGCTTGCCAAAGTTCTACTCACAAATTACTGGCACGTTTGAGAGATGCATACAATGCATTAACTTGGCTCGATTTATATATTTTAACAGATGCCATTCATATAAAAGTAATAGCGTTATTTCTTACTGTATTAGAGAACTGAAAACATGGTACTTGAGCTTTCTCAATTTTGTACAGTTGTTACGAAAAACAGATAGCCTCAATGAAAAGTCTGTTCTTCGCAGTAAAAAGATGCTAAATATTTGTTTTAAAGCGGTTCTCAACCACTCCTCAGGCTTGGTGAAATAACGTAGTCCGCGGATAGCATACACTGCTGTGAACATATCAGCCAAATTTTGCAGTCGTGCGCGGCGCGTGGAACTCGCAAGGGGAGCGCGAACTCACCCTTTTCTCAAACGCTCTGTTTTCAACAGAAGCCTGCTCCTCACTCTTCTGTGGACGCTTTCTTTCGTAATATAGCACATTCCCAGAAACGCGGCTGCTATTGGCCAATAGCTGACATGAATCAAGAAGGGCATTTGTGTCAGTGCGCTCCTTCCTACTGTTCCCGTGTATATTTATTTATTTTTTCACGCAGTTTAGTAAACAGGCTGAAGTAAGCGAAAATCTGCTTTCGAAATTCGATAATAATTAGGCACCCCCGGAAGAAGCCCACTATCGTCTGCTCACGCTCGCGTGCGGTCGCCGGCGTAGGAATCAAGCTTTGAGCACCCTGCTTATTGGTGCCGTACCCGTCGGGTCTCGCTAATTTAGACTAGATTAGAATACTCGACTAGCCTCGAACCACGCGAAACTTAAGGTCAGACCACACGATCGCTTGCCAGAGCGCGCTCGCTCTTGGCGTCTCCTGGTTAGACACCTTGGCAGACTTCGCTTCATATTGATAGCGCAGCAAAATACTCCAGTTGAATGTGGCTGCTAACCGGTCGGTCAAGCTGGCGCAGGACAAAGCCGCTCTGCACCACGTGGCGCAGCCAGACTGGAGCATATGAGCGCGAGCATGCACTCAAGCCCTGTCGTGCACAAAGCAAACGCTGCACGTACACACTACAGCTCCATGTAGCTGCGGTCTGCTACGTAGCGTAGATATCATGGCCGTTGCTGGCTGCAGCAACGAGTCCGCTGAGTGAGCGCACTGCGGCACGCTGAATACAACCGCGTTTGGAGCGTCGTAGGCGCCAAGATCGGCAGTGGCGTCTACGTGAACATCCGAAATCAAATTTGAACAGCGCGCCACGGTGACGTTCATGGGGGCGAGTACTTACGGAGTCGCCGTCGAGTACTTACGGAGTCGCCATTGGGTAGTATGAGGGATCACGCGGAGCGGTCGTTATAGGTTTCGCTTACGGCGCTCAATGAAAACACCACGCGGCAGCACTCCTGTACATTTATGCAAGTACTCTCAAAACGAGGGAAGTTTTTGACTGTCGATATAATAATCTTGGGCAAACTGAAAGCACAGAATCGTTTACAGACGCTATCTCTTTACTGAATACGTACAGTGAACGCCACTGCGCATGGTCGCCGTGATAGAGTCTCCCGAATCGGCTTCTTTTGTGAAAGGTAGACGAACGCTGTGAGTTAACTATGTGAAATATGTTCTTATAGTGGGCTGCCTGTATAACCAAATGGAGCATAACAGAATGAAGCCTCAATGCGGCGACCGCATGGGTTCGCAGCGACCGAATGCGCGTCTGCGTGCATGTCCGCGCACAATGTTGTGCATTCACTGTGAGCGCGTTTTCACACCGTGCCGTGAGCTTTAGGCCGCAGCATATGAACATCTGACAGTACACTAGCAACCATTGTTGCGTGGACGCTATCAGAACTGTTCAAAAATAATTTCGTTATAAAGTCTTCGACGTCTACGGCGACTGTGATGTTCCGTCGCGACGATTCAATCTTTCTTTGTCTTCTAAATTCTTAGACATTTCAACATTATTTCTCATGTTGCGTCGCACTGTATGTTTATCGGTCTTCTCAGCGTGCGATTTCCCCCTGCTTCTTTTTGTCATCCAGTGCCTTAATTTATAATACCAACATGACCATATGCGATGCCTTTTTTTTTAATGTGCTTCTTACCGCTCCCTATCCATTCCAGTAAACTTGCCAGTATCTAGCATCAACAAGTTCATAGACCAAACAGTCATGACATTAGCCGGCCAGCGGGCGCGGGCGAGCGTCTCAGTTTGCATTTTCTGCTACTCACCTAACATCGCAGACCCGGTGCCGTAGCAGAAATCTTTCTCGCGTCTGTGCTTGCTGCATACCCGAGTTGTAGCCGATGGCTGTCGGCCGGTTCTAAGTTTCGCGAGCCAAGCTTCACGCAGCTTCTTGTACTGTGGCTACGTGTGAATAAGACTGACACCGGGCTCCGTTGCGTACGTCCTGCACTGCGGCACCGAGCAGTAGCCTACCATGCTGCACGCCTCCGAAGGCAGCCACTACCTATTATAGTACTTTCATATTTTGTCAAGCAGACACCCAAGGCGGTAAAGTCTCACCACTGATCAGAACCGTAGCGCAGCTGGGACTTTAAATTTTCGTTTTCAGTTCGCTTCGGCGCTTCCGAAGCAGCCGACGCGGCCGCTGTGTCCACGTGATCCCTCATGCTACGTTACCCCGACGGTGGCGCCAGCCTTTGCAGTGGTGAAGCTCGCCCTCAATATAGCGGAGCGTTGTGGCTACGCCCCACTAGGCTGTAGCCTTCGCAGTGCAAGTCATTGAAGACGGAGCAAACGCACCGCGTAGGGTACGTTTGGTTGCCAATAAATGCGCTTCTGCTGAACGCATTGAATTATGTTTTGCAGCAAAGTATTTCTGAAATGGCCTGTTTCAACTTGGATTGCATTTCAAATTACTTTTATAAAAGTTGTTCAGGGCCCTTTTAAATTGACAGACAACTGCTCAGAACATGAACCGAGATAATCCCTCTGATGGAAAGATTGCCTATCGTATTGGCTAAAACGGGCCCTGTTTTTCTCATTAAAGGTGTATCGATAGTTTTAATATCAATATGATATTTTAATATTAATGACGCTTGGCACCCCACGCGGCAATACACGGAGATTAATAAGTAACCTATCACGTGACCTTCTACTAGTGTACGCGGTTCCTGATCCTTTTATTAGTATTTAATTAGTGTACACCTTTTGCTACTAAAAGTTTTTTTTAACTTACAGCGTGTAGATAAGCCTTCGTTTTCGATGAGTTGGCTTGCTCATCTATCGATAAAATGACAACGCCGGGGGCTAGCCAGCCATGACGCAAGCATATATTTGGGGATAAATGCAGTACAAGAATAAAAAATGCCTGTACAAAAACCCAATAGCACTGTACCAGCTCTTTATTTTCAAAGCTGGTTGAAAAGGTCACGGTATAGGTGGTTAACCACAGTTGCACTCGCTCCTGTCAAAGCATACGATGGTCAGCTTTAACAATTTGCGAGACGGGCTATCGGCATCGCTCTCATTTCTCAGCGTTGCTGGAGGATGTACTCTTCCTTTTTTAGAGTTTGGTTAGATGGAAAAATTCTGCTTACGAAATATCCAGGTGCTTTTGGAAGTAACCGCTGCAGGTTTTAACACTAACGTGGGTGGGTGTCTCGTTGCGCCATAAAAAACCGGGTCCTTAAACATCGGTTGTCAGTCCCTTTAAACGCAACAAATCTTATCAAATTTGGTGCGCTGGATGCCGAGGAAAGCGATTTCCCCATGTTCAGTTATTTGGGTAGGAACTTCTGAGTTAAAGCTCTCCTTAATCAGCAAGGTGGAAAGCTGGGCTATTTGGTATAGTTACATTTGCATATGGCAGCGCTACGGACGAAACACCGAGAAAAGAAAGCCACAGGACGAGCGCTGTGGTTTTCTTTTCTCTGTTTTTCGCCTGTCGAGGTGTCGTACGCCAATGGATTCCCTTAATGGTTGTCAGAAGCTGAAAAACCATTGTTGCCTATGTATCCCGTGTTCGAACCAATGTTAACATCCCTGGCGCGACAATATTTATGATTGGTCGATATTTTGGGGCATATAACGTCGGCTGCCCGACATTGGAGAGCAGGTGAGATTGACTCGACAATATGTACTGCTTCTTGCCGTTCTACAACCAATATAATGAATGCTGCGGATAAGCTCGCCCAATGTTCCGTTCGCGTTGTCTTGCAGTGCAAATAACTTAATTTGAGTAGCAACGGTGGGTCATTGTGGGAGTCTTCATAGAATGCCACTGCCATTGTTGTTATGCTGACATCGCTGGGTCATTCGAGGGCCATCGTGTGCCACCGTAAAAACAATATTGGCCCAGCGTTCGATGTTGCCTGGGCTTGGCGCTGATGAGCTCGTGGCTCAGTCGATGAAGCGCCGGGCTACAAATTGATCGCTGCAATGTTTGATTTCTTGCTCGACTGAGAGCGCACGCAGAATTTGCTTAGCTTTTCACCTGATGTCCAGTGGCAAACAGTGTAAATGCCCCACGGTAACGGCATGACTCCGCAAGACTCTGCAACATCTGGCTGAAATCTGCCCTGACGCTTGCTATGAGCATTTAGTGCTTGGTAAATATACAATATACATAACCTAACTCGTTCGCCTGCTAACTGTTAAATTTACGTTTCCTGTGAGCACATTGTATCTCGATTTCAAATTCAAGATGTTAGCCTCACAGATGTCGATACTTACAGATGTTTGTTTATGTAATAGTTCAGTATGTTCTTTATCTTTTTTGCTACGCGTGTTATCTTCGCTGGACCGCAGTACTTAGGTAACACGTTATGTGTGCATCTCCCGATGCATTACTGAAACATCACAGAAACGAGGAGTGTGGAAGGGAGGGGGAGGTGTTGAAGCTCGAGGTTCTGTGAAACGGCAACTCTCAGAGAAACTTGAAGGAAAGGTTCAATGTGTTGCTGGGGCATTGATACCGATACCTGCTTGAAGTCCAAGATGGCCTCGGTAAAGAACTTGAGTCCCATGACCTCCTCATCCTCGCGTCCGTAGCGGAAAGTGAGCAGCACCATGGCGTAGACGCGCCGATCCTTGAGGTAGGTCGGGTCCACTAGCACCACGCCATCTATGGGGCTCACGCTGGTCCGGCTTGATGCATGCACGAACTCGCGCGTGCTCAGGTACAGAGTCAGCCGGCTGTTGGGACTCTGCTTCTTGTACACCCTGCATTCCACAAACACATTATTTAATCCTCTGTCTAATCACAGTGCTTACGCAGCTAATATACTATAGGGAGAAATGACTTCGCTGCAATAGAAATGCAGGTAAAGCCCACACTGAAGAGTGCGCATACCGTATGAGTGTAGACGTAAAGAACCAGCAATATTAATCTGCTATATGTCCATTGATGTCTGTAGGGGCGTACGAATAGTGATTTTTGAGGCCGAATCGAATACGAATTGAATAATTCCAGAAGCGAATTGAATCGAATATCTAATAGTTTTGAATAGTGAACAGCCGGTACCAAAATTGTAGTAGAACGGTGTTCGTATCCCAGTATTCTTAAAATCAGCAAGTTTATGTCATTACATGATACGTTATGAAGGGTTGTTTCTTAAAAACACAAATGGAGCGTTAGAAGCAAATAAACAGTTTCTTCGCATGCACAGGGCTCTTCAGAGAGTGCGATTGATCGCTGTACAGCCTATAAAGTATGGATACCTGAGTGACATAGCCTGCTCAACTACTCAAGTTCTCATGTTTTATGTCTATACTGTGCCCACGGAGGTGACAATTTACCGTACTTTTTCTCCAATTTTATGTTTATTTGGGTGAACTTGATGCTTGAAATATTAGAAACGTATTCGAAAAATATTCGCAAATTGCGAATAGTGACTACTCGGTTCAAAGATCGAATCGAATAGTGTCTTATTTAATTCGTTATTCGAACGTGCCGAATATTCGCACAGCCCTAGACGTGTGTATTTCAGAGAAAAAAATACATTATTCAATGTAAATGCCATGCGACTTTAAGCATCCCCTGATAGTTTGAAGGTATAAGATCTGGGCAGAAAGGGGTGATTGGAGTTACCATGACAAAGAGAGGGAGAAAAGGAAATGCGGGCATGTTAACCAGGTTGCCCTCCGCGCGTGCGTGATCTCATCGCGTATTTCCATCCGCCCTCTTTCTCTCTATCTCTTCTTTCTATTACCCTTTCCCGTCCCCCAGTATAAGGTAGCCAAGCAGACCCATTTCTGGTTATTATCCCTGCCTTCTTTTTTTCTTTTTCCCTCTCCCACACTGGGGACGCCAGGCGCGCGCCGTCTGCTGGCTGTTCTTGAACCGAAAAAGGAGGCCCCCTGACGCTATCGTCCAACCCACACGTAGCACGGTGCCGAGATCAAAGCCTTTCGCCACTTTCAGGAGAACCAGAGGCTTTAGCTGTTCAACTTACGGTTGAGTTGATCTACAGAGCTTACATGGCTGCAACGGACTGTCGCTCTAGCTCCGGCGTTTGACGCGTCCAAAGTAGTTCTGCGGTGGCTAGTAGTTGAAAGAAGCTAAGTAGAGTTTTTTTCCACGGCTGACGCGTGCTTCGCCGCGCCATGGAGTGGCCGTTGGGCTCGGTTGTTCTGCTCATTGCGACGATGGACTTCTCTTTGCGACGGCGGCTAAAGCGATTGGCTGCTTCGACCCATACGCAGATGCACCGCTGCAGAGAGCGACGCGAACAAACGACGCTCCTCATGCATCGATTGTGAGTTGATGAGAGCGAAGTCATGACCTTTGCGGTGGATAGACGTAAACACTACATGACATTGCACGTTGCATTTGTGATGAAAGTAAACAAAATTCCCCGCATAGCCCTGAGTTGTAAATAATTTAATTAACCACTATACTAAAGCTTAGCGTCGCATAGATTCCATTATTTTCGTCGGATCTGCAGTTTTTTTGTTGAAATTCCTGCTTTAAATTAGCACATTTAAATACGACCGCAGGCCCAAGCTCCTATCAAATCGCCACTGTAAACGATGGGTTCTTGTCCAGTTCTCCGTAGTGGATGAATGCAATTATTTCAGAAAAAAAGCAGGCAAGCGAAAATAAAATAGTGGTCTTCACTGCAGGAGAATGGCTGCTGTCGCAGTAATTGAGTTCAGACCCGCAGGAATCGCTGAAGTCTCCTGTGTTTTTTTTTTAATTCCTGTGAACGTCCGAAAACAGAAATGCCGCTTGTATTGAACGCCGAGCGCGGGCGTGCGCAAGCAACTTTAAATTCTCGGGTTTTACGCATGAAAACTATGATATGAGCACGAGGCACCGGATTAATTTTGACCACCTATGGTTGTTTAAGGTGCGCCCAATGTGCGGCACACGAGCGTTTTTGCATTTCCCGCCCATCGAAACGGTGGCGACCAGGCGTGTGCACAGAGAATCACGACACAGGCGGTGGTGGTCGACCGTGGTGCTGTTTCATCTGGCGGGGGTACGACACATATCTGAACACATTTAGCAATTCTACGCCTCTTGTCTCACAGCGGCACAATGCATATTCTGAAAGATTAGCCAACAACAGACGCAGACGCAGTGGAACATACCGAATTGCCAAATCAAAGAATATCAAGCAAAATAAATCTGCCGAGTGCAATGGGATATTCCATTAAGAGCTTGATGTGGTTTACAGAAATTTATGATTCAAGGTTATATGTGCAGGCTTTACGCAAGAATCTGTGTTTCCTTATTGCTACGAACAAAGGTGGTGGCGCTTATGGCACTATGCTCTGTCGGTCAGCATATAAGCCACTCTGTTGGCATTTGCATTCGGAGCAGGCGTATACCTTTGCAGGATGTTCTTTTTATCGTTAACAGAATTTTCAAAAATCGCCTGTGGCATGTAGCACAATTCTGCTTCCCGAGCACGATCATCTTAAAAGGTGCTCATTATTTTCACGAGAGCTCAAAATGCATCTTCGACTAATTATCGAAATTTCGCTAATAGCTTCTGAAGTAACTAATTTACGGCACATATTGTGATTTACGAATTGTTTAGCCGATGGGTTCGCAAGTCATATTCACTTGAAACAAATTCTCAAGTGACACCAGTTTCGAGGTATGCACTCCCAAGGTATACGACGAAATGCATTAGTGTACCATTTATTTTTTAGCTTCAATATAAAAAAAGTGCGGTTTGGTATAAAATAAGTGGAGCAACAGCGCATTTCTTCTGCTAGTTTGTCAGCGCTTATCTCAAAACTGGTGATAGTTTAAAAGCTTGTTCTACGTGAATACGCCTTGTGAAATACCTGGCTTCAATACGTAAATTCCAATATGTTGCGCCAAAGTGACTAGATAGAAAGTTGATTAGTAAAATGTTGTTAATTATTTGGTTATGTATCTTTATTTCTTCCGGAAGTAATGTACACCTTTTCGATTAATCAAGCTCAATGACTAAATTGTGCATTTTGCCAGAGGCCATTTTTCAAAATTTTGTTAACGTTAAATAAAAATACTACAGGTATACTATCCACACATGTACCCGCATACACGCACGCACGCACGCACACACGCAAATACAACACTCACACACACATGCAAACACAACACATACACACACACAAACACACACACACACACACACAAAAGAAAGCAAGAAAGAAGTGGATGTGCAATTTATCAGTAGCGTGCGAAGGGACACCGTGCAGCCTAACTTATCTACGGGCAACAGAAGCATTTTAGATATAATAAAGCTCTCCTATTTTGCACCAATAACACGGCTGCGAAAGGAGCATTTTCTCAGAGCGAAAAAAAAGAAATGAAGCAAGTATAAAAATATTAATGGCAGGGCCTTCAAGTAGAGCCAAGTAGGATCGTCCACTCAGTGACCTAGGTCAAGAGGACAAGATAAACAAATAAAGAAAATACGAGCATTGGACAAAAACGAAGAGTCAGTCTAAATATGCGCTATAAAAACATTCTCAGAGAGTCAAGCTCCAGTTTCTTGTTCTGCTTTTTACTTGGTTCGGGAGGCGTTGCACCTTCTCTTTGCTCGGCCCAGCCTCTTCGCCCTTTCACTCGGTGTGGGTACTTAATTAAGCTTGTGGCACGGCGGCTATCAAAACTGGTCCGTCTGTACGAACTGAAGGTAATGTGCTTATGTCGATTATTTGTTTGACCCTGGCGAAAACAAGTTTTCTTTATGCCCCATCTTGAGTATACTGTTGTGCACTAATGACGCCCTACAGGCTTCCAATGCAACCTCTACGGCTCATTTTTTCTTCCTTTAAAGGAAGATTCAGGTCGGAAGAACGCCTTTTTCATTTAAACATTTCTTTACATCTTGATTGCAAAATTACGCTGTTGTTCAATGTATATGCGCACCATCTGCAATAGCCCAGGGAGTCGGCCGCCATGAAACGGACCGTTATCGTACAAGCCCATTTTTCTGTGTCGCCCTGCCCCTTGTCCTTCCCATTTTATATACGCTACAGCCCAGATGCGGACATTCAACTAGCCGTCATAAATACTCGGACTGCGAGGTAAAGGTCACATGGATTTACCGCCGATTTTAAGGTCGCGGTGATTTAGTTTCGTCATTTCATCTTTCGCGGCTGACGACCAGGCGACAGAGCCGTCGTGTAATCGATTAAAATTCGGGGTCAGTGCTGCTACAAACAGAGAATAAATTGAACAAGAGCAAACACGCTACAACGAATACACCTGTAATTGTTTCATTTGCCTGAAAGTATACGTCAAGTAAAAGTGCAGCCCAGATCCTTGTCTCGTCGTAGAAGAACGCGAAACAAAGAAATCATACAATGCTTCACTTATGTTTGTACATATGTTTGTCGAGAAATAAATTAGCTGTCGTATAACGTTGGACTCCTGATTGAGGCTTTATCATCAATGAGAAGAGAAACATGAGAATGTCACGAGTGGCAGTGCTGTATGACGCTTCGAAAGTAAAACTGCAACTGCCCCTCATTGCACACAGGATGGTCATAAGGCTCAAGCAATGGGCGAAAATTTTCAAAGGCAAAACGCACGCGCTTTACAAATTGCTGGCAGCCGAAGAAAATAAAACGCGTTATTACTCATTTTTGAAAATTAATTGAACTGACGTAAACAAGTAACGCTATAACTCGAGAAAGGCAGGTCCTCACGTTTTCCTTAGCGAAGTAACAAAGAAACAAAGAAAGAAGAACAGAAATAAAGCGTAAATTTTCAATAACGTGCTAACTTGGGCTAGTTGGTACATGTCTAAAGAAAACGAGTAACAGCTCTGAACAACGGGACGCGACTGAGAGAGACGAAGCGCTGTCTCGGTCAGTTTGCGAGTGCGTTATGCTTATGTGGTGAAATTTCATGGAATTATATTTGTACTTGCCACGGTGGCTCAGTGAATATGAGGTATGCAGAGTTGGAAGTTGCCGGTTTAATTCGCAGTCCTGCGGTAGCATTCTACCGCAGGCGGAGCATAAGAAATACCTTAGAGTATGAGCACATTTTAAAGAACTCTCGGTTATTTAATTTCATCAGCAACCCTTCACTACCGTACCGCTCATAGCCCAGCTCTTGCTTTTGTGCGTTTTCCAGTCAACTGTACCTGTAATGGCGGAGTTCAAAGCAGACATGGAAACTCTGCCACAGAAGCTATTCCGAATGCTTGAGAGCTGTGGAATAAATATACCATTTCTCATTCAATTTTGTTTGAATGTGACATGTGAATGCGAATGTGAATGTGACATGTGACATGTGAATGTGAATGCACACCAGTTTTTTTTATTTATTCACGATTTTACGTTTGCGTGGCAAATAATTTTGTAAGGCCTTTTTTTGCAAATGGCTATGCGGAGACAAGAGGAGGCGCTCCTGATTATTGTTATGCGGCAGCAGTCATCGGAGTAGGTGGTGAAGGCGGTGGGGGTAGTAAAATCAATTTGGTGGTGGTGTTGATGATGATGATGGTGATGATGATGACTATGATGATGATGATTATGACGACGCCAGCGCTACCGGCAAAGTTAATTTGGTAGATTTGGCAAGCAGTTGCTCCACCACAGCGTTCTTTCCGCGTCAAATATGCCACCATGATTCAATCAGGCCAATCTGTTGGAGAAATGTGAGAAAAATGCGGGACACTGCCTTATGCACTAGCCGCTGTTCACGATGATTCAATCAGGTCAGTTTGTTGGAGAAATGTGAGAAAAATGCGGGACGCTGCCTTGCGCACTATCCGCTATTCTTCCGGGAAAGCTAACCATTGTACACGTCCATGAAGGTACTCTCTTCTCATAGTATCCAGAAGCCTCCTCTTTTCAGAACAGAAGCGCTTGCAGGGCCAAAATAAGTTCTCCATATCTTTTTTTTTTCTTGGGCAAGTTGGTTCATAGCTAAGAAGGAAAAAAAAGTAACGCGAAAGAAACAAGGACGAGTACACAGGACTGGCGCTCGTCCTTTGTACTAGGGACGCAAGACTTGTGCAGCGGTTTCGAAATCGAACAAAAGTGGCAGCGAATTATTTGTTTCTTTAGGGAGTGGATGATTCACCTGAGCTCTCACCCAAGACTGCCTAGAAAGCGCTTCATTGGCAAGGACATATGCTCATTTGTTGCCAGTGAGACCAACATGCAAAGGCGTCCAATGTAGTGTTATCTTAATCCCTTTTTTATGAAGCCAACCACTTTTGTCATAATTTGTCTGAAGAAACGCCACGACATAGTTCGTGAACTGCTGATTTAAGTCGGAGAGTATGACGGCGTTCTGTTCGAGTCCGTCCTTCAGTTCACAAAAAACAGAAGGTACAGCTATCAGGATCCACGCTCACCGACCCGTCATTGTAGACATGGAGGTGGTTAGGATAATTTGCATACAAGTGCTTTACCACCAAACAACGAGCCTCTGAAGAAGGTGCCGATCATTAGGCATGCAACCCAGGACTATTAAGGTCGCCACTGACATCCTCGAGCATCCAACGATGATGAATTTGTTCCCTTCGTTTTGGACTCATGAGGCTAATGACTCCTAGGGTATTTAGTACAGCATAGAAGTGGGATCGAGTGCTGAGTCTTCTGAGAAGGGCTTTTCCAGAGAAGGACTAACGCAGCTAAAGAAGCTGGATCAACAGGGCTCGGGAGGCCAGGAGATGTAGTGATACATCTCCTGGCCTGGCAATGGCGGTTTCATCGCTAAAACTGAGACCGATCAAAATGAGGTAATCGGTAGCAAGGACCCTTTTGGCCTTGACAAAACGCCTCGCATACCAATTTCTTGATTTAGGCTGACTGAGGAACGTCCAAAGACAAGCGAATACATTCCCTATGTATAATATCTAGGCATTCACATTGTGTCTCTGATGCGCACGTCAGCGGCAGTTGGTAAATTATCCGACTGGTCACAAGAGTAGTGTATAGTTTGAGCCTCCAGCTTGGGTGATAGCTCAAGCGCATACCAGCAATGTGCTCGGGAGTGCATGAAGCCGTTGCAGAGGTATATTTGATGCATAGTCCACAGCATTTTATCAAAGGAGTATGCTGTCAAGGATGACTCCCAGAAAGCCAACACTGGGAGCCCGCCGAATTGAGTGACCTCTCAAGTTCAGCTACAGCCTTACAGCCTTCCGTCTTAGTCCTGAAAAAAAGAATCAAAACAACTTCTCTGTTGCTATTTACAAGTGTAGACAAGTGTAGACAAATGAGTTTAGATTTGGACGATACGTTCCAGATGCGTGTGACTATATCCCGAGACCCAAAGACAGATGTGGTCCACATATATTGGCATTCTGATAGGCGTGCGACTACAACCAACAGAACGGGGCATGAGACATTCGTCGGCGGAACACCACGAGAAATGTGTATCTGCTCGTTAACAGTGTTTCGAAGACGAGCACAAGTAACAGAGCCGCTCAGGAAGACATGCATTAAATGTAAAATGTAGCGCGTGAGGCGCTATAGATTATAGATCTCTTAGTACGCAGCCGTAAGTGTGAGAAGTTTCCATGAAAGCAGCAATGGTTGAGAGGCTATCTCCTCTGTGACGCTCAGTGTGACATGAAATCTAATTGCGCAGGTTATCTGTATTTAGCTTCTGAAAGCAAGACATATAAATTGTGAAACGCGATATGTGATATACTACAACATGAGTCGCAGTGCGATGTTGCCTGTGAGGGTCGAAAACAGACGAGTATCGTACCTGTACCAGTGGAGCAACGCCGCGAACAAGTGCTTGTACCTTTCGGAGGCCCACTACGCACAAACACCTCCATTGTTTTTTTTTTACCTCCGGCTTGCTTGGAAGGGTCTTTGTCTTAAAAAAAATGTGATGTGACTGGCTGGGCAGGCAGGTCGTTGGCACGCACAGTGCAACGATTTGCGCGGTTTCGCAGCTAAAACTGAGACCGATCAAAATAAGGTAATCGGTAGCAAGGACCCTTAAGGCTTTGACAAAACGCCTTGATTCAACGCCATGTACGAACGAGAAACGCGTGAGCGCAGCGCCAAGCGAAAGAGCAGCCATGAACGTGGATGTCGTAGCCATCTTTGTTTATTTGGGCAGTGTTGCCAGCATAAGCAAGGGATTCTGGAGTTGACAACAGGTATTCGCTTTGCCTGCACAACTTTTGCTGTAGCTTTAGCACACATTACAGGCGTTGTTAGAGTGCGACAACCATGGAAAGGGCCGAATGGACGCCCCCCCTCCCCTCCCCTTTGATCCCGGATCTCTGAGGGTTAAAGATGAAATTGTCGAGGGGTAGGCTATGGACTTGCCTCCATTTTCTGCAATGGCAACGCGCATCACAGTCTTGAAAAGTAAAACTGGGAAAGAAAATAAAAATTAGCTGCAACGTCGGCTGACGTGGTCCGTGTACCTGGTCGCAAAAAGAGCGCCAGGAAGACACGTTAACACTTTGTGTAACTTGCTTAACTCGCTCAATTGTGTAAGCTCCGTGTAACTCGTAATCTACACTGCGCATCACTCCATGACAGCACGACGATACGCAGCTTTTTGAAGCGCAGTATGCGGCGAACGGCTATACTAAAGCTCAAGAAAGAAGTAACGACTGCTGCCAGTCAATCTCATCCGCTTAAAGATTTTACAAGTAACTACAGCACATCGAGACTACTTCGAAGAGGTTGTCATAATGTAACTTTTTTTTTATTGATCGCTTTGCCCTTTTCAGGTTAATCTAATTTTCTAGCGTGCTCTTTGATGAGCAATATAGCTGACGCATCCTCGGCGAATATTCGATTTTCGAGGCGACGGTGTCTTCCTGACGTTGATGGAATGCCTGGGCGCTGTGCATAGTAAGAGTAGAGCTGCGTCCTCTCCTGAGCTCATGTTAAAATGTTATCCTCCTTGCGGTTCGTTCTCGCCATTTTTCCATGCTTGCTTCTCCTGCACGGCAAGTGCGCCTTTTATGGGTTTCTGCATGTAGTGCGTGGCGCCATGATCCCAACCTCATCTCGTGTTGCCTACACATCGGTCAGCGTCAATTTTTGCGAGTTTTCCCTCAACATACTTAACACTTCGGAATGCACTAAGCGTTAGAATTCTTCGTCCAACGATTTTTACCAGTTTTCATGCAGGCCGAGTTGTCCAAGTCATTTACCTGGTTTGCCGAGTGCCATCCATTCAACAAGTAGTTAAACTGTATCCCTAGATAACGACATTCTGGTGAAACGCCTTTTACCTGTTTCTGTTCTTTTTCTTTTTCTCTTTGCCTGCTTTCCAACCCCTATTTCCCCCACCCCAGTGCATGGCAGCAAACCGGAAACTGGCATTTGGTTAACCTTCCTGCCTTTCCTCTCTTTCTCTCTGCGAACCATGACCTACAAAGCCGAGTGATTTCTTTCGTTCAAATCAAACTAATATCACCATGAAATATACCTACTGACCAATTCAGGCGACATTGCCTTGGTTGCCTCGGGAAAAGAATTATAACTGACGGTTCACGACCCCATAAAACTGTTTTCCTGTTTTCCTGGAAATTGATGGCGCATGCGACGAACGTATCGCATTATGCGTGCCTTGATGCACTTCAAGGTTTGGATATCGGTGGCTGGCTATACTGCCGTATTGTATCTTAGCTTGTATTGTAGTAAATGCGTAAGCATTTCTATGCCTACCCAACGAGAAAACCCGTCCGTCCGTCGGTCTGTCACGTATGCCTAATCGCTGTAAGGATATTAATATATAAATCAGAATAAATTCGAAAGGAAAAATGTTGGCGGTGGTCAATGAGCGGTCAGTGAGTTCATAAAGGTGATGAGGAGTGAAGAGGGGTTAGATGGGGCTTATCACGGTTGATAATGGTTCGACGCGGATGGATAAGGTGCTAAAAAGCGATAAGGGCTTACATTTGTCAGAGCAATTCTGATAAGGTTAATAAGCATCGACAAGGGTTGATAAGGATCGGATCAAGTCCGATAAGGTTGATAAGTACTGATAAGAGTGGATAAGGGTCACCTCATTCCAGGCAAGGTTGATAAGGACGAAAAATGTTTGATAAGGATTGGATCGATTGCGATAACGTTGACACCTACCGGTACGTGTTGATAAGGCTTGGGATCGAGTTCGATAAGGTTAATCATCATCATCATCATCAGCCTGATTACGCCCACTGCAGGGCAAAGGCCTCTCCCATACTTCTCCAACTACCCCGGTCATGTACTAATTGGGGCCATGTTGTCCCTGCAAACTTCTTAATCTCATCCGCCCACCTAACTTTCTGCCGCCCTCTGCTACGCTTCTCTTCCCTTGGAATACAGTCAGTAACCCTTAATGACCATCGGTTATCTTCCCTCCTCATTACATGTCCAGCCCATGCCCATTTCTGCAGCCCATGCCCATTCCAATGCCGGACAGGCCGCCATTGGAATATGAACCTGGCAACGTTTAACGCCAGAACATTATCTAGTGAGGCGAGTCTAGCAGTGCTATTGGAGGAATTAGAGGGCAGTAAATGGGATATAATAGGGCTCAGTGAAGTTAGGAGGCCAAAGCCAAAAGAAGCATATACAGTGCTAAGAAGCGGGCACGTCCTGTGCTACCGGGGCTTAGCGGAGAGACGAGAACTAGGAGTCGGATTCCTGATTAATAAGAATATAGCTGGTAACATACAGGAATTCTATAGCATTAACGAGAGGGTGGCAGGTCTTGTTGTGAAACTTAATAAGAGGTACAAAATGAATGTTGTACAGGTCTACGCCCCAACATCGAGTCATGATGACCAGGAAGTCGAAAGCTTCTCTGAAGACGTGGAATCAATGAGGTTAATAACGACCTAATAGGCCTGCATTCTATTTTAGGTTTACAAATTATAGAGCTTCTCAACGTTACCCAAAGTGGTCATAATTTCCCTTTCATTGGACTCGTTTGTACGCATTTTGGCGTGTATGATCGAAAATGAGCAAGCAGGCGCTAAAGCAAAGATAGCGTAATGGAACGATGCTTCTGACGCACGTATTTTGCATTTTCGTGACCGGATACGAATTCCCTGCTTCGTTGCGTCATAGGAGGCACTACGTGTGACCACTGAACCCGACCAGATCGACGTCATACGTTTTTGCTTGGCTGGGACCCAGAAATTAAATTCCGCCTGCCTGACAAGCTCAAACGCAATCAGACAAGTACGGTGCACTGGATTCGGCTCCCTGTCACGTTTATAAGGCTTTATGCACACCTCATTGGTTGCACTGACATTGGCCCGAATTATGAGCACTGTCAGGTGCATGAAGCACATTACTCCCGCGTACGTGCAAGCATGGAAAAAGCTTACCCCCTTTGACTGTAGACTTCTATAGGCGACAACTATCTGATCAGTATTTTCATTGCCTCAGCAATTTTATGGACACTCTAAGCAAATTGTCTCCGTCGGTGTCGCCGTGAGGCTTTGTATAAAGTCCACGTAAGATAGGATCCTATCGCTCCCTGCGTGCTGTATGCAGTGGGTGCTCCTGAGGGACAGCATGTGAAGGTGAGCTGAGAAGGATGGTATGCGCACCAAATGTTGCAGGTCACGTGATAAAGCGCGAGTAAGGCGGGGGTGGGAGGGGAGGTGAGCGTACGTCTCGTCCGCTAGCCCGGCCGTTGCTGCTAATGGTTGACCACGCGGCTGAGCGCGTACACCGCCCGCGCACTATCTTGCAGGTAATGTCCGGCGGGTGCAAAGTTGGGCTAGCCATGATGGCTGATGATTGCATGTGCATTTTCTTCCCGCCTGCTGTAGCCCGCGTAATCTCACGTTGGGAGACGCGTTGAAGCGAGATGCAACAGACGCATTTGCTCCCATTTGTTTGCGCTGTTCATTACGCCATCGTTGTGACAACGAGTGCTCATGGTCATCGAGTGAGATCTGTTGATGCTTATCTGTGCGCTCGTGACACCACGCTTGTTAATTTAATCAGTAAGCGAATGTTTGCTCCAATTTATACGGCCAATAAAACTACAAACCTTACTTCGTGTAGTTGTCCAATACATTGTTATCACTATCAATGCTTCGCTTTTAAGGCAAAACTACGACTGTTTTGGTCCTATACCTGACGCAACAACATTTTTGCCGTGGTTATATATGGGTATAGCTCTAGCATTTTGCAAACCACTGGACTCAATACATGGCTTTAGAGATGCTGCAGCGTGGTGCACTCCAATTTACACACATCCTTCCCTTTATCATTGTTATCTCTCATCAATTCTTTCTCTCCCATTCCTTTTCCTCTGGGCACAGTAGCTGGCCGGGTACATCTACAGCGCCGCGAGATCTAAAGTGCTGCGAGCGGCCAGTCGTGCGGCAATCTTGCGTGTAGTTGCGGGCTTCTTTCCCGCTCAGGAAAAACACTTTTATGTAGCACGTATCGAGCAACAGAAAGCTGTAGCGGGATTTTTCATGTTGCTCTACAACTTTCTCATTGACACTTTTCATTTAATCATAATTTTAGAGAAGTTGATTATTTAGTTAAGACAAATTATCTAAGTAGGCACCCGACGCACCACGCCGAGAGACGCAACAAACGAGCAAGCGACCTTCAGAAGAAGTTTGGTAACAGCAACGAGGCGGTGTACGTAGACGCGGCGCGATATGGAGGAGGGAGAAGCGCACACGCGATAGCGGTTGTAGACCGCTCTTGTAAGTGCCTCGCGAGCGCCACGGTGACCACGGGACACACGGAGGCGGCCAAAGAAGCCGCGATAGCCCTAGCACTCGTCGCGGTGCCGAACGCTGCGATCGTGATCAGCGACTCGCAGGCGGCAATCCCCGGCTTCGCGCGCGGTCGTGTCTCGCGGCAAGCCGCCGCCCGCATACTCCAAATTTCTGACGACGGCGACTCGTCATCGCCCTCGAAACCTCAAAATTCTGCGGTCTTCCTCCTCTGGACCCCGGTACACACCGATGTTCCGCTCGCGGGCAACGAGGCGGCCCACGCCACGGCTAGAAGTCTCACACGCCGAGCCGTCGCTGATTATGTGGCCGCCTCCGCCCCCGAGAGCGGGGCATCGGATGTGCCGGATCGGGACACTAGAAGAGAAACAAAGCAACAAGAAACACACTGGGCGTGGGGCGATCGCCTAACCACGTTCACAGACCTCACCCGACACTACAGACTCGAAAGACGCACATTCCCGCCACCGCACGATAAATTGAACAGGAACGAGGCCGTAACTTTACGCTTGCTCCAGACACACACCTACCCTAGCCCCGCTGTCTTACACCACTGCTATCCGCGTTTATATCCAACAGACGCGTGTAAAACATGCGGACAGAGAGCAACGCTGCGACACATGCTCTGGGAATGTGCCGGCAACAACGGTAATCAAACCAGCTCCGTTCGCGACGCGTCCATAATCGCGGCCGTTGCCAGAGTACGGGAAGGCTCGAGCTCGCTTCTTCCCGACGCCGCCCCGGATGCGGGAGTCGGCGGGGACCTTCTCCGTAGGCGTCGCCGCCGCTGGGAGGCGGCTATCAAAAGTTCAGAGGTGGCAGACCAGCTCTGGGCCGTCCGGCAAGCCGAAGATGCCGCTAGAGTTCAAGGACTTCGAGCCGTCACCTGAGGCCACCACAGCAAGAACTGCCGGACTATTCTTTAATAAAGTTTCTTCTTCTTCTTCTTCTCAGCATCTCCAAGCGACGGCAAACAACATTACCTTGGCTCTGTCCAGCCACGTGGCATTTCAACAGTTTTAATGTTTGGCTCAAGTTACGTGGAACACCCTGTAGATAGCTCAAGAAGAAGAGAATGGTAAAAGTAAAGGAGAACGGAAGGTTAACCACAGGGTATCTTCTGTTGGCTCCTGGCACTTGGGAAGGAGAAAGGAGGCACGAATGACGAGGGGAAAGAAAGAGTGCAAACTTTTCTACCTTTAAGAGACGATCATCAAGGCGACATGGCTGACATCAAAGCACAACTTTGCAGATCGAACTTAGGATAGATTATCAGAAACTGTTTTACGAGCCACGGCCAGCGCCAGCAGAGAAGGGAAAGTGCAGATGAGGTTAAACTTTGTACAGAATACTGTTCACAGATTTAACCTCCCATCGAGAAACTTTAGGTATCGGCTTGCAAAACTTTTTTCTTCTCATTTTAGCATTAGCTCTCATGAACTTAGTTTCTTTGACAGGATCGGAGTTATACGTATGATTATTCAGTTTGTGAGCTTCAGTCTTTCCTGTGATACTAACATGTCCAACTATCGATTCTCCCGTCGTTTGTCGACCTGAACAGAAAGCTGTAGCTATTTTTTCTAAACTCTGATATATCACCAATGCGTGAGGATCACGCTGGCGAAAGCGCCGCAAGCTTTGAACAGCCGATTGAGTTTCTTATAGATTACACCACAGAGCAGGTTTCACCTATGCTTGAATGAAGGCAGCGGCAAAAAATTATTGCATGGAGCGCTGCTTCCACTGAAAATGTCCCATGTGAAAGACGGCAGCAGTCACATATTTCAAGTGATGGTATTACAAATGTGGATGTTGATCGTGACGGAGTTGGTGATTCGTCAGCATAAATGTACGTAATTTTGTTGTGCTAATTATGCAGGTGACGCAGAGTAAGCATTTTATCAGAAAGTGTGCAAAGAGCATTTTCCTTGTCCGGTCCGACAATACCATCATTTATGTGCAGTGCAGGAACAAATAGATTGCTCAGTGGTTGTGGCGCTCAGCGGGTTCAATTATCTGCCACGGCGGCGGCATTCTGATAGGGTATAAATGCGACAAAAAACTCTCACGAACCGAGCTTTGAATGTATGTTGACGCAGCCAAGGTGCGTGTGCAGACGCTCGCAGCTGTGCTCAACCATTTCGACAACTGGCCTCCATCGGAAGATATAAATTTGCAACGTGACGTGACGCATCATCACATGAGAAGGCCGTACAAGCATTACTGTTCTTTTTTCGATCCGCCGGGCTGTGTGAGCACCCATAAACATAACATTTGCCAGGCGTTCGTGTTTTGTGTTTCACCGTATTTTTTCTACCGTCTTTCTAATCCCTTTTTAAGTTGAAACTGCAACAGCAGGTTTTTCGAATGCTTTAGTTCTACAAATGTTCAACCTTTTACACCCAGTGGTTCATTGAGAGCAAATAGCTTATTCTCCCAAAAACTTCCGTGACGCACATAACCGTATAATAACACCGCGTCTAGAACTTCTTGTGACTCCAGCAATCGTCATGCAACTTGAAACTTCAAGAACTTGTTATTGATAAATGTGCCTTACTGTTGCAAAGTTCCGATCAGGTCAGCTTTCTAGTTCTTTCGGCGCCGTTATTTGAAACTTACATATGGCCTGTACGGTGTAAAACCAGGCGTTTTCCAGTTAACCTGCCTACCTTTACCTCTTCATATTTTCTCACTCTTAACATACGGCTTCAACTAGCAAATAATGAAACTTCGATAACTTCCCAGAACTCTACCAATACACTCACATACTTATGACTTAGCCTGACACTTTCCACGAGGGCAAAAATGCCTCAGGGAACTGGAGTGAATTTTCTCAGCTGGCAAGTAAAATAGACGGGGCCATGTTTTCAAAAGTTACTTTGTATATATTGTTATTGGAAGCGGCGCACAATGATGATGAAGAACCGAAGTAGCCGTCTGCTCTTTCGCCCTGTGCTATTACAAAGATGGCAGTTTGTTTGTGGTAACTTGACTGAAAGCAAGGCGAAAGCATTTGAGATAGAACGTTCTTATCGGCAAAACTGGAAGTAGTGGCCGTCGCTACTTTATCAACAAAAAAACAACACAAGCACCGATGACGTATAGTGGGTGGTGCATTGAAGAAAACTGCTAAGCATCCTAAGTGTGCACGCGGTCGAAGGAGCGGGAGCGTCGCGTAGAAGTTGAAAGGCAATCCTTCATTGTCATTAACATCTTGCTAGAGGATCTTTGTGAGTTGCCAGATAAATTCCACAATTTATTAAGAACTCGCCTTGTAAAAGTTAACTTCACAAAGTTCACCCGCAGCGCACGAATATGCACTTCGTTTTAACAACAGACAACAAATGTAGTATTAACCCCCGTATTCTTAAACACGCCTTCACTCAACGCTTCTACTCGACTCAGCCAAGTTGAGGCGACGGGACTTCTTTCACTCAAGGCGCCGTTGCGTTTCATGAACAATACTCGACCTTCTCCACCGAGGAGCGCCTTGAAGATGCGCCCTCGTGTGAAATGCACCGACGGAGAAAAGCGTCTGATATCAAGACTATTCTTAAATGTGCTTATCAAAACTACAATTATTTAAGACAAATATGTGCTTCCGATAATTCGTCTTCCTAATCAAACGACTACATGGTGCAGTGCACAACTTCAGCTCGGCAACGCTGTGACTGTGAGCATTCGACTGATAGATCAAGCGGGAGCTGTATTTGAGGTCTGGCAACAATCGCACCCCAACAGTCATGGATGAAGGAAAGCATAGGAGAGGCCCAGGCCAGCATGGATGTATTGAAGAAAGTGTGGCGGAAGCGACGTGCTGTTTTTCGCAAAGGCCCACTGGGACTGGTACCCTGAACATCAACGTTGCCATAGCAGCCACGCTCCTGTAGGTCTCGCTGCTGCTCTAGGCCTCTGAAAAGTGAGGTAGGTTTTCTCGGCCCGTGTCTTTCTCGCAGCACATTCTGTTAGCGAGACAACGTGACTTTGGAGCGTGGTGTGTAAGCTTGAAAGTTGTGTTTTGGGTCTGTGAGTGTGAGTTGTCAGTCTGAAACAGACACACTCAAGTAATCATGGCGTGGGTCTTCGTTGTCGTCTTGAACCTGCCACGGAAAAGCACAGGAGCGCGTCTGCTTCACTAAAACTGTTATAGAAGTTTAGTAGGATTTGTCGTGACGCGCGTCGGCAGCACACACAACCGGCGGCTCGTTGTAATGAAGTTCAAAGCTCCCGCCTATATGCTCCGGCGAGCTGATTGCAGGCGCAACGGGAGATGGTACGGCAACATGGCTGCATTTCTGGCTTCAAAAATGTGACGTCGAGGCCACTCCTACTTTGTTTCTTTCCTCCATGCCGACAGCTGCGAGCATGGCGCATGGCTGAAAACAAAAACAAAAAAAATTGCGCCGGCATTTGTCCGCTGCTCTTTGTTTCCTAGTGCTTCATTTGTGGTTCACGCTGCGCTTGTTAATTGCAGTTATTATGGGTGATTTTGTCCGTGTGTGTATGGTGACCGAGCCGCATTGGCTTCTAAGGAGGCCACAAATGGAACGGTCCATGGGCAGCTTTGTTTACCTTCAAGACTGAGTGGAGCTGAAAGTTTGCTGAAAGCAACAGGACAGAAAATATGGGCATAGCCATTTTTGAATGGAAGCACGTTATGTTGATGCGGTTTTCATGAGGTTGCTACGGCGCTGTCGATAAAGCGTTTCTGAAGTGCTCAATCATGACTGACTCCAATTGTTCATGCTGCAGGCATTAGCACCTGAAGATATTCGAGGCAACATAAGCGTGCACAAAACAATTTTTTTTTGCTAATTGGAGCTTGTGGGAGATTCGGCACGACAATCTGTATTGGTTCCGATTTTTGAAACAAAAGTTCAGAATGCACCAATCGGCGCCTGTGCCCAAGGATCATTCCAACCCGCCGTGGTTGCTCAGTGGCTATGGTGTTGGGCTGCTGAGCACGAGGTCGCGGGATCGAATCCCGGCCACGGCGGCCGCATTTCGATGGGGGCGAAATGCGAAAACACCCGTGTGCTTAGA
Source organism: Dermacentor variabilis (assembly GCF_050947875.1). Classification (NCBI taxonomy): domain Eukaryota; kingdom Metazoa; phylum Arthropoda; class Arachnida; order Ixodida; family Ixodidae; genus Dermacentor; species Dermacentor variabilis. The sequence continues at coordinate 88,583,547 of NC_134568.1, forward strand.
TTTAGGTGCACGTTAAAGAACCCCAGGTGGTCAAAATTTCCGGAGTCCTCCACTACGGCGTGCCTCATAATCAGAAAGTGGTTTTGGCACGTAAAACCCCAAATATTATTATTATTAAGGATCATTCCAGTATCGCGTATGAAATCTTTCAGTAGAGGAGGAGCAGTTATAGTATACATGTGGCACAATGCATATGGTTGAGCGCGTAGCACAGGCAGATTGAAGAAAAGCGTTTTTGAGTCCTATACTTTGTCTTAGAAGCCGTGGTGCTGAGTCGGTTTGTTCAAATTGTAGTACATATGATAACATATGATAGTACATATGAACCAGCACTGGTGCCTGCATTTCCAGTGCTTCCTCACTTCGGATATACGCTACGCAATGTTTTAATTTCCTGAAAAGTCACTTAATAGTTCATCGTAGTAGTTCAAGTCACTTAGTAGTTCATCACCAGCATTAGTGTTTTTTCGCCTTACCTTTTTCATTCTGCTATGTGGTAGCATCTTATGCATGTTCCATAATCTGTGCTTTCAAGCTCACGCTATGGCCACATTTTTTTAGTTGTGCTATATCTTTTTATTTCCGTTCTTTAGTTGCACTGAATTTACTTAGCACGTGAACGCCCTGTGTACATAAAATTTTTGGCATTCTGGAGCAGGATGTGGGGCTTGGAAGGACCAGTTGATGAAAAAAAATCAACGTTTGTGCTGCACAGTAAGGCTTCTGGCAGACCTGAAAGCATCAATAGATGCGGTGCCTGCCTGTTGGACTTTCACCAGCTCGCTTCCCTGAAAGAACTTAGGTGTCGAATAAGTACTTGACTAACCTGCCCGGTAATTTGTCTGTGCTTATTTTCATAAAGATTGTAATAATATAGACAGATTGGCGAAATGGACACCATTTTATTTAGAAACACAAACATGGAACAGCTATGCCATAACGAAATCAAATTAATATTTGATTCCTCTTCACCTGTAATATCATTTTTGTTATGAAGAGCATGATTATGATGTGCGAAGTCAACAGTTGCCCATGATGTGTTGCGGTTGCGACATGAGCTTTTTACTGCCCACAATTTGTGATGCAGCACTTTCGAAGCATTTGTAGCCAGCACTTTAGTATTTAGTCGTATGCTGAAGCTACCTTATCATGAGAAAGTGTACTTTAAGAAATATACCATAATCTGGATGGTTGATCTCAGCTTTTCTGAAATAACGGCAGTAATGCATTCTATACTGTATTTTTTTCAGCATCGTCGTTGTCACAGTCTGCATCACCATTTGGTCAATCTGAGATCCCACAAGACACGCTGCTACCCTGGGTTTTGTTCCTCGGTCAAATGCTGAGGTTCTGCAAGCCCCATGGAAGCCAACTATCATTCGCATCCAATGGAAGAAATTTATTGCTTCGGCCCTAATAATTCATCTTAAGCTGAAGCTAGAACCAGAACAGAAACGACATATATTATACAAGGATTTACCACTGCATGCAGTCGGGTGCCTACACCCGACAGGCTGTCTGGAATACAAATGGTGTTTCATTCTAGAATCTATTTGTCAGCAGTGCTACTGCTTATGTTAGTAGGATCAGAGTTAACGCTGTATTTGCATACTATCAAAGTACAAGAAGACGATCATAATGTTATTTTATTGTTTTAGAAAGGAATGTGCAGTTGGATTGACCGGAAATTATTAAGGGCTGCATACTGTTTTAATAAATATGGCTGAAGAAAAGAAACCTGGATGAAAAATACAATCACTTCAGCTACAACGTGTCTATGAAGGCAAGTGCATGCAGTCAAACTGTTTTAGCGGTGATGTTTGAGCTGATAGGATATGTCTAGGGTAGGTCAGATGCGGTAGGATAGACGTCTTAGCCAGAATATTGTGCCAGCTATTGTAGCGCAACAAAACACATTAACTGGAGCTCTTCGCATGCACGCCAATGCAAGCGCATCACACACAGCGCACTTGGAAATGAAGGTACTCTTCGCGCTTTTGTTGGCAGCCTGGTTCCTGCATAAGACGAAGGGTTGGTGATAAACGTACAATGATGGTAAGGCCCATGACAAGAAGCTTAGGTACTGTATTTGTTTTCTCTATTTTACTTTCCGTACTAATTACATTCTTTTAACACTTTTGTGTTCTATAACGCTATTTTTTACATTAATGAGCTCGTACTGTTTTTATTTATATTTGCAAAGAAATATTTTTCAGCTGGTCTGGCGCTTGCGCAGCCAGACCGACATAGAGCGATCTAACGCTTACATAATAAACTAACCTACGTGAGATATATCTGCTACAACTTGCATGTCTGTATTAGGAGCTGTCCCTGCAATGCTACAGCTTTATTTATCACAATAAAAAATAATGTGATGTACAAGAACTATACTCTGTTGTATTGCTATTCTGTGTTTTTTATTCAAATAAAACGTTACATTCACTTATTTAATCATGGAGGTGTAATTCTGAATGTCATTTCATGGTTGGTCACTTCCTCAGTGGGCTCGGATGTCCATAGGCATGATAAGCGAATTAAACTGTATTTTGAAGCAAGGCTCACGTAATTATTGCTTTTGACTTTAAATTCTACCAACTGCACATAGTTCGCGCAGAACTACAGTATAGTTTCTCGTTTTCCATAGCGCAACTAGCTGCACGAAATTAAAGAAAATGGCAAAAATAAAGTCAGCGCACCTGCTCGTTTATAGGGATGCTCGCCTTGCTGCGGTGCGCTTCGCCGTCGTTGAATTAGTGCAGTCAGCGATGACCTACCCGAGTACAAACTGTGCGGGTAGATCGGCGCCTGGTAGAACTGCCGGCGCTTGCACAATCAATAGACACACACAGACGATGTATGCACTAATGGCAGGAATCTTCGTAGTTCTCTTTTCATAGGTTAGAAGTCCGCCGCAGTTATGTATCGCGCCGTGCTTGAACTGATGCGGTCTTGTACGATCAGCCGCGAGAAGCACGTGAATGCACTGGCGCCGATAGTAGTTTTGGAGCACTCGCACGAAGAATATCCGCATGCAGGGCATCAACTGGCTCATACACGGAGTAAGATGACAGTCACTGCACTATATATCTCGTAGTCTTCTTGACAGGACGGCCGATCTGTCTCGGCGCCGCAGTGGAATCATTCCGTTGCCGAAGCGCTCCAGAGGATCCAAACGAAGCCACTCAAAATGTGCAGCATCATTAACTAAAAAAAGCTACGGAGGTAATTGGCGTCCATCGGAAAAAGCTGACGAGGCGAGCGACAGATCACAAGCCAGCCATGTTTACGCACTGCACTCGAGGAGCGATTCAAGGTAGCTGCGGGGCTACCTTGAGATTATCGAGTAAAACGCCCGAGCTTTTCATCACTCAAGGCGCGTTTAGAGTGGAGGGTCGATTCGAGGTGGGCGTTTGTGAATACGGAGGCAAGAATAATAAAATCGTGCCTTATGTTGACTAAGGTGCGGAAACAGACTACGCATTGAACATGCTGTCTCCACCCCTTGTGTATCTTATACAATCTTGCGTTATCATGCCTTTGCAAACCATAACCTTTTTTAACTATAGTGTACTTGTGTCATGTTCACTTTTTTTTTAATTCGTACTATGTAACCACATTGTATTGTTTGATACTGCGTTACTTCTGTTAAACTTGTGTTTTATTCAATCGCCACCCTTACTCGATGTTCCTGACGGAACCTGTAAGGCAACCTGAATGAATAAATAAATAAATAAATAAATAAATAAATAAATAAATAATCATGACGGTTTGAAATCTCGGTGGATTAAGTGGCACTGTCGTACGTAAGCCCGAAGCTGCTTGCCTTCTGTGCGCGCTTTAGCGGAAGCTTGAGTTCGTTTTACAGTGAAGAACACGAGATAGAATGTGTTGCAATACTGCCCGCTCAGTTAACCTTAGCGAAAGAAACTCGTATCTAAGGTATCCTTTCGTGCCTTTTTATGGCGCGTTAGCATTCTGCTCGTCTTTGTGCATCTACCTATATACTGGAGCATTCAACGCAGTGCCGCTCATATTGCCGCCGAACCTATCTCGCATCATTTGGGACAAAACATTTCGCCTATCAGTGCGTCGCGCCAAGTACCTGATCCCAAAGATAACGGCGACGTACAGGCGGCGTCGGAGCTACGTCCGAGCCAATGGCGAAGCGCGAGAAGAATGCAAAATAACTCAATCATTAGAAAATATGACCCCTGATCTGTTTACAGCTACGTAACTCAATCTGGAAAGCGTCCTCGAATAGAACGAAGCCCAGTTCCAGTCGAATTACGACCTGTACCGATCATTGCCTAAGCGAAGCTTCTGAAGCGCCATTGTGAAGAAATCGGCAAGCCGAGAGCGGGGAAAAGAGAAAAATAAAAACGCGAACCGCTTTTTCTGCTAAGTGTAGCTGGACACAGGTTCGAAGTGAACGCCGGCCACACAACAATGCCATTCACGATACGGCAGCAGAGCAGCAGAGACCGTTAGTTGTCGAACGTGATAAGAGCTCACATGCGCTGGCTGCGTCGCAGAGCTGCTGTGCCATTACGCCGTCACTGGGGCCCGGTATTACGGGCTCGTGGTAAAGATAACAGGAACACAGACGCTGGAGCGGGAAAAACTTTCGCGAACGAAGCGTAGAGAGGGTTGAGCGGACAGACCTGCCCCGGCATACACGCACAGGCCGTGCACAAGGAGGCGGTGACGGATGGTGATGATGATGGAAGAGCGACGCAGTCAGCTGCCCTTCTGGGCGCGATGCTAGATGTGCAGCGCACTTCAACAAACAGCTGTGGTTAAGACAATGTCATGAATAGCGGATGCAACGACGCGGACTCGGTGCGCGCTGTGGTAACACGCGGTGGCATTGAAAAGCTGCCTTCTCGCTGTTGGAAATTGCCAACATCTACCATCTTGTAAGTTTTCTGCTATCTAACTTCAAGCGGTACCAATTCGAGAAAAAAAAAGAAAACTTCAGTCTTATTTATTGTGCCACTCTAGACCATTGCACAACCTTGTTATTTTACCTCGTGAGCGCACGCATGGGGCATTTCTGAATGCGCAGTTGCGCAATGTAACGCATTCTTCAGAGGAGGTCGTCGACAAACTGGCCGCGGAGCTCTTGCGTACTACCCTGTTTGCACTCTTGAGCGCTCGCTGCCGTTCTTCGCGGTTAGGTACCTCATTAAGCAACTCTTTGACCGCGAGGCACAGTGGGGCCTGCGCAGGTCTCTGTATGTACGTGCGGTTGCCCAACGTGAGTGTGGGATCTCTGCAAGACCGACAAGGGGGGGAGGGAGGGGGGCGAAGAGGTTAGTACGTTTGTATTAATGTGTGTTCATCAAAACCTCGTGATGTGTAAGAGCAGTTTGAAACGAGCATCTTGAAAGAAGCATACACTTTATACTGTTATGATCACTTAAGCATTTTAATGTGACAACATTTAAGAACTCGAAATCCGTGGTCGTCTTGCCCGCTTTGTTTCGTCGTCGTCGGGATGTAGTCGTCGCAATGTCTCCTCCTCATCTGTAGCTCATGCCTCCCCACAACGCGAAGGAAAAACAATTGGTATCGATCACCGTCACCGCAAGGGATCGATCTCATGCCACTGCGGCAATGTGCAGTTAGAATTCTGACGTGCTGCCACTGCGCTATCGTGCAGCTCCCGTGCTGGCGAGTTTGCGCGGGCCTTGTTGCACGCGTGAATGACACAGACTCAGAGATTCGTGGCGTCTAAGTACAGTACAAGACAGCGCGAATACTGAAAGACAGAGACGATTTTTTATATCACTTTCTCGTAAAGTGGCGCTAGGTTATTCATCGCTGATAGGCGTTCTTCTATCACTTGCTGAAGTGCGTTGTTGTCAGACGTCGGTGACTACAAGTGACGCCCGCTGGTCCTCTCACGTCGTTTTTAGTGCAGCAAAGTATTAGACGCCTATCATGACGATTAGTCACCTATGCAATGCTCATACAATGGACTACTACAAATCATTAGTAACTCACTAAAGCGCGTTATGTAGATGGTCTATACTTATGCAGAAGTTTATCTTTTCATTACGCATAATGAAAACGTTATCGTCAATATGAATGTAGTACATTATGTGCAGAGATGAAGCGCGAAAGGAAGATGGGGAAGACGACACAGACAAGAACACGGTCTTCTTGCTCGCTTCAACTGTATACTCACTATGGAATACCAACTAGCTCGCTCCCAATCTTGCATGAACGTAAATTTTTGCGCATGTTCTGACATGTTTGTATACGTGTGAATATTCAATTTATATTTTCGCGCTGCTATTTACTTTTGGTTCAGTAACATTGTTGGGGCAATGAAAAATAGCCAGATACACCACAAGGACCCTATACGTTGCTGTGTTGTTGTGGGAGAAAAAAGAAAGAATGGTCGCATAGCGCATGTTTTTGAATAGCGCAAAGCTGATTAATGGAGTGAGCTAGTGATTAGGCTGGCTGTAATGGAGAGGTTGTGGTAAACACATTACACGTCAACTTCCGTAAATATTCCACAGAATTCAAGTTATCGTGCTTTCTTACGTCGGAATTCGGGGGTTTGTTTCGCTTCTTCAGGCACCAATGTGGGCTAGGACAAACTCTTATAGAATACATTGCTCCTAAGAGTGAAGTTTGACATTATACGTGGCTCGTCTGCTGTATCATGACATAGCTAACAGGTGACTTGCTGCATTGTGTACGGTCGCAGAAGTACGCGGCACATCTATAACCCGTTCGTATAATGTTCAAATGTTCAAATGCAAGGGAATACACCGACGCCGTGAACGGCTATAAAATGCCGTTTCCTGCGCTGGCTTTTGATAAACGTAGTTTTTTCAGCTCTTCGTCAAAATCGTTGCAAGTCTGAAGCCCGTCTTTTATATAAAGTAAGTTCGTTTTCCCATGGTTACACTACTACTTCAACCATGCTCAGTGCCAGTGTAGTCGCTCACCCGGCTTGGCCCGTATTCGAGGAACATTGTGTAAGCATTTCATGAAATAAAGATGTAATGATATTAAACAAATCAAGGTTTTCGACAAGCTTTCGACAGGTTTTCGACAGGTTTTCGACAATTGAAGCTTAATTTTTTCGTTCTTTGAATAAGCGTGCCACGCCTATTAAAATAAATCCCCGGTAATCGACGAATTCGATTGCCGATTTAAGCCCGCTGAGATCTTCTCAGATACATAGCGCTATCCAGCGAGTAGCTAAGGAAAGGTGCTTTAGGAATTAATTTCGGTGTCAAGGTGTTTATTGACAGGGTACGCAAGGACTGGGAGGTCGAACTCGGTGCGGTAGTCAAAGCCCTGCGAGCGCTGGGGATGCGCCTGACTAACCGGCACTTCTTCGTTGCCTTTCATACGCTGGAGATACGCCGGGCTAACCGGCGCTTCTTCTTCCTTACATCGGCTTTATTTCTGCGAGAAAAGTGTGATTTTTGACGCAAGACTTTGTAAACTGAGGCGCGCGCGTTGTGGAAAAAAATTCGCTTTTCGATGCTTACGAAAAAAATAAAAAGAGCACGGGCGACTCGTAATTACGGAGCAGTAGAATAACTTTTTTTTTCTTATCAGAGCGCCAGCAATATAGGTGAGAAGACGACTATAGATCATCAGATTTATGATCTCGCAGCATTAGAGTGATAATTGGAAGACGATGTCGGGAGCTGTCTGCCTGTAAGTTTGTTTCAACTCTGCGTGGTTTTATTCCTCTCACGCGCACTTCAAAACGTCTGCCGCACGTCGAAAATGCAAAACTGAACATTTTAACATTTTTTTTTACGTCAGTTACAGTTTCAGAGAAGCACCAGCTTTGGCCAGTTGTTTAGAATTGAGGTCGTCCAACACGCCCCGGGGCTCAATACCTTCCTACCTGAAAACAGAACATCACTTCCAGAACGTCAACACCAATCCAGGTAGGTGTAGAAGAGGTAGTAAGGCAATAAGTGCTATTTGGAGGGCAAGTCTAGCAAAAAATCCGCCTCCATTCCACCCTGTGAAAGTGAATGTACAACGAAGCTGTTGCCGACGTTAGACAAGCACGACCGACGTTAGACGACGTTATACAAGCACCACCACCAGAAGCGACGCACGCATGCGAAAGTGCAGTATGCATGGTCATTCCTCTAGGCCCTCCGCCAAGCGAAACTGCCTTATTGAACTGAGTCAATTTTTAAAAGTAAATTGCGTAAGAGAATTTGTAAAGTACGATTTACACAGAAGCTGCAAACATGACACCTTCAGATTGTAATTCGAATATACGAGAAAACGTATTTCTGTTACGCGGAAACTCAAATAGAAAGCCCTTTTTCAGCTGCCATTTGAGGTCTGCCTGAATGGCCGCGGCCGCTAGGTATACGGTTTTTGGACAGTGTTTGTCATAATTTTGATTACGGTCGTAGCAGACGCTGTGCGACAGATGCAACGGACAGAGCGTCCAAGCATCACGGACAGAGACATTGTGTGCGCACGTACGTCACGCGCTCACACACGCGTACGGAAGAGTAGCATACATCCTCATTCTCCTAGGCCCTTCGCTAAGCTCAAGTGGCTCAAGTGCGTTAGGGAACTAATTGAATTTCTCAGTGTAAATTGCGTCAGAAAATTCGTAGAGTACGGCTTACACACAAGCTGCAGACAGGATAGCGCCGGATTGTAATTTGAATATACGAGAATAACGGCATCGTCATGTGATAATATCGTTTGATGACGTAGCCTGACGACGTCATCACGTCAAACGTGACGTCACGCGATGATGTCTTCGTCAAGTGATGATGTCCCCTAATGGCGTTACGTGATGCCTCTTGGAGAAGCAATACACGGTGTGCTTCCTGCTTTGCACTGTCGCCGGGATCGCCCCATATTTTTGTGCGAGCAACGCGCACGCAGACACGAGCAATCCTGACCAACCAGAGGCTAACAGCTTCGCTGCAAGAACGAAATGTAACCAATCTACCTTTGTTTCGAAAAGGAGAGAAACTACATCACTGGATGGCACTGGCACTACAAAGACTAAGCTTTTTCTTTTTCAATGCGAAAGCATTATACAGGGTCCTGTCTATTTGGCTGCGCGTGTTCAAAAAAAGATTTTGCACTCACCACTCAACTGTTCTTGCTCAAATTTTGCAGAACGATCGCATTGTGGCGTCGATTTCGTTTAGTATAAAACTCGGCACAATTAATTGCCTGGTTTCTAAGAAAAAAGTGGGAATTTGCTTGCGCTTATGGGGATGCAAGCTGCTGCCGCGACGGCGGAAGCATAAACTTGTGTCGCCACCTGTCGTCATCTGTCGAAAGCAGCGCTTGTTTCAGGAGCAGGCAACACGCGGCCGCCCTGCCTGAAGCGCTGCTCTGCAGATGAGGGCAGGTGGCGACACAAGTCTGTGCCAGGCATAGAGTTTCTCACAATAACACCTAGAGGGAAATCTGGCACCACCGTCTATGGAAGTTTCTTAAGGGGCGCCGTGCCGTCATGGGAATGACGGTATATGTGTCTGCGAGGCTCGTGTTGGCTGGTGTTGTAAGAGGCTTCGTCTAAAACGTGGATATGGCCACACAAATAACGTGTTCTTAAAGTAAAATCTTCATAGAGTGTTTCCATTCACGCATATTACATCTTTACTCCCCTACAATGCAAGACCAAGCGAAGGAAAGCAGATGATAAACTGTTTCAAAGTGAGCGCGAATCTTGTCGTCTGTCCTCCAACTTTAGCGGCCCACTGATACTTTTTACGTATCACAGAATTGTACATGCAGTAACACGTTCTCATAGTTCAACAAAACAGGTTTTTGTGTAATAATAAAGCTGAAACAGCTTTTTACGTGCTGTTACGTGCTGTAGAAAATGAATCATTGTGACAGATGGAATGGTTCTTGGCAGGCACGTCTTCAATGTGTCCTGTCTCTGCGAGAACGATGCCAATCCGAAGTCACAATATACCGGCTTTCCCATGCATACCACGGCGCAGCAGCGCCAGATTTCCCTCTAGGTAATATGGTAATATATAATAATTTTTAAGACAAAAACGAGAAACTGTTTTCGTCTAAAAACAGTCTGTCGTTTCTGTCTTAAAGAACAGGCGACTAATCATGCCAAGTATTATACTAAACGAAGTAAACGCCAAAGCGCGATCGTTCTGCAAAATTTGAGCAAGTACAATGCAGCGGTGAGCGCAAAATCTTTTTTTGAACACGCGCAGCCAAATATTCAGGACCGTGTATATCACACATGAAGCGCAAAATCCGGCTAGCGTCCGACGTTAACATCCGATGGTACCAAAACCCACGTGACCATGTGATCACGTCCTGTTCCCGGAGCTGGACCTGCTGGGGCTCGCACTGCGAAATCCCACAGTGAACAGTCACGGCATTGGACACCGCAATGATTGACTTTGCCAAATTCGAAAATTCAGTTGAGTCACTTTCAAAAGCGACCTTTCACACTCCCAAAGTTGACTTGGCTCAGCCCCAAAATTTGGACAGCCATACTCACAACTGACTTTGCCCAATTAGAAAAATGACCGACGTTCCAAACCAACCTGGCCCACTCCAAAAGCAGGGTTTGGGTACGGACTAGCTGGGATTCCATTGCAAACATCACTTACAGCGCGTTCATAGACAGAGGAACCGAATGAACGACGAAGACAAGCGCTGCCTTCCAACTGATATTTATTTTGAGTAACACGGATATATACGAAGACACCAAGACAAAAGCGCCCCCTCCAAAGCACAAAACCGCCATGAGTATGCATTCAAAATTCAAAGGAACCATGACCGCCTCCTTAAGATGAACGAGCGCGCATGTGCCACTTCAGAAACGCAAGTTCTTTATCTGTTAATGGTTTTGTGCTTTGTAGGGGGCGCTTTTGTCTTGGTGTCTTGGTATATCTCCGCGTTACTCAAAATAAATATCAGTTGGAAGTCAGCGCTGGTCTTCGTCGTTCATTCGGTTCCTCTGTCTATGTACGCGCTGTAAGTGATGTTTGCCACTCCCAAAATTGACTTAGCCCACCTCCAAAATTTGGGTGAGCCACCCCCTGAAATTTGCTCAATTCGAGCACACGACCAAGTCAAAAGTATCGAGAGAAAGAGTCATAATGCTTTCGCATTCAGTGCACGTAAGGAGGCTTAAGTGCCTCTGTAACTTTTGTACTCAAAGAACATCTGTACAGCGAATAATTTTTAGAAGCGTGTTTTTGACACATTTATTTGTGAAACGTATATTCCGAGCTTCTTTAGACATTTACTTTTTGTAGATATATATCAATTATTTAGAATATTCTTTTTTAATTGGGCACGAAAATGTAGGCTTCGCAATTTCTTGTGACATGTTAATCAAATATTTTTTTTTCTTGCAACTCATGTGTAGGAAACAATTCGTTTTCTACACGATATAAAGCTGCCTTATCAGTAATATGATAAAGCGTTGTCTATGGCGACATTTTGTCTTATTAGACCCTTGAAAAATGTCCATTTCCCCGCGTTAACGAAAGAGTTCATCCTCAGGATGCATTTCTGCAGTCAAGTCCTGGCTCTTTTCGTCATAAGCTGCGTGCGTGCGCGTGTGCGTGCGCGTGTGCGTGCGCGCGCGATATATAGACTCTGGTTCCTGTCGGATGTGTCTGGCGGTGCTTGAGCGCCGTAAATTTGCGTTGAGCGAGGAGACTCCCGATAAAAACGCGCCCAATTTCGTTGGATGCTCTACGCTTAGAAATGGTCGCTAAACAGTTTTTTTCTCTTCTTCATTTTTTTAAAGTCAAAATTGAGCACTGAAGAGTGGTGGCGCTGATGGTTAGAGATGTAAAACTTAATTAAATTTTGAGGGGCGTGAAAAAAATTGGTTTCTTTAATTTTTTTTTCAGAAATATGCGAAAAATTGGAAAAAGAAGACGATTGCGCATAGAGCTATGAAACACCCGACACATTTGTTTCTCTAACACGGCAGAAAATGTAACTGTTACATTATTGCACCACAAAAGTCCCAACAGAGCTTCCGGTTTCCATATCTAGGCACGATTTCACGTTGAGGCATTGATTTCACATGAGAACGCCAAGATCGACATTTGCATCAATCTGTGTCCGATTCATTTCCGCTTGACTCGTCAACGCTGCGCTGTGCAAAGGACGAAGCCTTCCGGACACTGAGGTTCGAGTGCACGTACACAAGTTTTTGCACGCGATCCCCTGCGTGCCTGTCGCGTAGCTTGTGCGCACGTTTCCAAACTCGGACCAGTTTCTTTCACATGCCGAAGAAGAAGGGGGAATCTGCAGTACGCGACAGGCGAGGGGGCTCAAGGATTGCTTGAAGCAAAGTCCGTGCCACCACGTGGTTGCACACATGGAGGTGCATCCCAGACTTACAAACTCCTTCGTTTGACCAAACATTTAGATATGTCGAAAGGAGTGGCGTCGCAACAGAATAATTCTGTGGGGAAGCTCTGTTTCTTTATTTTTTTCAATTTTATCCTGGTTGAAAAGAAAAAGAAAAAAAAACTTGTATTCTCTTTTCCAAAATTTTCAATGTTCTTTTCAACCGCTTACATCTCTACTGATGGTAGCTTAATACGCAGAGTAAAACAGAAATGTTGTGCCAGCATAAAATCAAACGCAACGGGCAGTAATGAGTGGGAGCGCCTTACGCGGCATCGTTGCGAAACTGGAATCTCTAAGCGTGCCGTAGACTGCTTGCAAGGCCAAATGAAGACTATGTCACACACGCTGGCCAATGCGGAAATGCAAAGACGCGTTCTAGTGTCTTTTGACTTATTCGCGCTTCGATTTTTATCCACTCTGAAGGGAAAACATTTCGTTCAACTCATGCTCGGCGGCAAACTTCGACACGCTCTCTTGATGGTCAATCCGTGACATACACTCTAACGGATGCCGCATGCCGTTTCCTAACGATTGGAGGCGGACGGTCTCTCGAGTGGTTTCTTTCTATGTATCGGCCTTACAAATGAGGCAAATTTTGGAATCGAGGTCACCATGCGCACGATGTTGCCCTGCTTTACCTGCACGCTCTTCGTTCTCTGTTTCCGGAGGCCACAATTCAGGTAAGAAATCATCCTGTAATATTGTAAAAACATCCCTTAGGTTGAAATTTCGTAGTCATATGTTTCTGATACTTTCGTTTTTCGCTGAAATACTTTCCAATACTAACATCTCCTCTGAAGGAAAATAATCAATGAAAAGGTAACATGGGTGGGCCCACACAAATGTAGATCCTTTCACAGAATATAAGTACATCCTGTAATGCAAACGCATTGCCGCAAAAGCAGTTCTGGCTGCCACGAACTGACACATAAGAATGGCCTGCAAGTAGAACATTGTTTTCCTAATGTCATAGCAGTCATATTACATTAAACACATGGTTCAGACGTCATTACCTTCCGATTTGGTTTTATTTGCGATGTTTAACATTTTGCTGCCAATGTATGGGTGGCACGGCCTAGTCAGGCGAATGTTTGCCTTTACAAGTGTCCCCTAAGACAATCTGTTCATTGTCTTAAATAAATCAATAAAGAAAGAAAGAAAGAACACCGGCCTTTGATGGACGCAGCAAGATTGGAGGACGAAGAGAAAGCATCGTTCGTGACTACACAACTGTTTACGTTGTTCGCTTCCTCCCTCTTTTTATTATGCACACTTTTCCTAGAGCAATTCAAATACATTGTCACACTACCTACATAAACGTACTTGGGTAGAAAAAAGCAAAAAAGCCCGAAGAAGTTTATTTTCATTTTCTTGGTCGAAGACCTAGCGTTCAATGCCGTTTTGAGCTCTTAATTTGGTATATTTCATCAGCATTAAACTATTCATGACAAGATAGCGAGACGACTCAAGCAAGGGCTGAAATGTCTAGAAGAAACATACCGGCTTTTCTATGCAGTTTATGAATGTCCTTCTGAATTATCCAGAGAAAATAGGGGCAAGGCAGGACACAGAAATTCAGGACGATGAGCAAAACGAGAAGAAGGTGAAAGCGGAAGCGAACGCTTCGACAAGTGGACTTGTCTTTTTCAAGGCGGCATATGCTTTCCTCGCGACAGCATATTTAGGTAGGGTTCTTATAAAGGGGAGAGGGGGTAAGGCGGGTGGGTGCGGCAACGAACGAGTATATGTTAGCGGCGAGTGTGTAGAATTGAGAATAAAGGAGTGCTGTGCACAAGGCCAGTGACACGGTATTCTGTCATCCACGTGTCAAGGGCGTGTCAGCGGCGTGCACAGCACCCCTCTATAACCCGTTTCGCTGGCGGTCGTGGCTATCGTGTTCCTGACAGAGATAATAGAAGTAGCGGTAGAAACCGGCGGTTGTGAAAAAAAAAATATAAATGAAAATACTGCAGAGAATAACTAAATAAATAAAAGGGAAAGAACAACGCGGAAAGAAAGAAACAAAACGAAAAAAAGAACACTACGCAACCAAACTATGTCTTGTTCCCTATGGCTTGAAATTTAGCATAGCAAATGGATTCTAAAGCTCCCTTTGAAACATGAATGCCTATTGGTTGCAACGTCTTGAACTTTTGGATAAGGTCTGATTCTCTGTATTTTAAGGCGAAAGCCTTTCTAGGCTCATGGTGAAGTTTGTGTCAGCAGACCTTACTGCCGGAGTGTCCGCCGAAGCGTCATCACGCCATATGAAGACAGATAAAAGATAGATTAAAGAATGAAATATGATTGATAGTGACAGTTAGTGAATAATAACATTATAATCGAGATTGGTAGAGGTTAATAATGACAAGTAATGACTAATAATGACTCCGAAATGACCAATATGTCTAACCACGGCTTGTAGTGACCACAATTAGAAATGACTAGAAATGCCTAGGAATGAGTGATAACGATTAAAATGGCTACTAATGAGTTGTAATGGCTACTAATCACTACAAAATGACCAATATGTCTAACGACGTCTTGAAATGACCACAATTGATTGCAAATGACAACAAAATGCTTACTAATGAGCAGTAGTGACTAATAATGACTGAAATGACTTGTACTGACTATGAAATTACCTATATATCTAACGACGAATTGTAACGACTACAATTGATTAGAAATGACTAAAAATGCTTAGTAATCACCCGTAACGACTAATGATGACCGATATGAGTTGTAATTACTACTAATGACTACGAAAGGACCAACATGACTAACGACGAATTATAACGACTACAATTGATTAGAAATGACTAAAAATGCTCAGTAATGACCATTAATGACTAAAAGAAAGAATAGAAAGAGAAGAGGCAATGAGAAAGAGGAGAATGATAAGAGGAGGAAGCGTAGGCTTTCGCCGTTCACCTCTTACGATAGATCCTAAGAGACCCTGTAATTTTTCTTTCCCGTTCAGAATGGAAGTTTGACTGCAAGATGTAGAGTTTAAGTTCATCAAAGTTATGACGTTGTTGGTTGAAATGATCGGTGACGGCTTTGGGAAGCTTTTTAGCTGTGTCCGTGCGATTTCCGTTTAATCTGACGTTCATCGATTGTCCCGTTTCACCGATGTGTTGTTTCTTACAGAAGGAACCTTCAAGCATATAAATCACATCCGAACTTGTACAAGTAAAGCTAGTTTTGACTTCGTGTGTATAACTATTGGCAGTGCTTTTAATTTTAAGATCAATTTGAAGGTGCCTGCAGGTTTTGCACCTGGGGTGACAACATGCTTTTATTACGGGGGCATGATGCCGGCTGACCTTTGCGTGCACTAACATGTCGTTAAAGTTTCTGTTGCGGCGATAGGTAACCATTGGTACATCCGGGAACGCTTTTCTCAGACGCTCGTTGCTTGATAATATTGCGCGGTATTTTCGTAGGATGTTGTTTATGTTTGGGAGTGCATTAGAATTTTTTGTTATAAAGGCTGGCGGTCTGTCAGATTTTGGCTTAGGCTGTTTCTTAGCCAATTCCGACTGTCTCTCCAATCATGACACGACATCATAAGCTCTATCGAGAGCAACTTGTGGATAGTTCTTTTTTTTTTTTGCTAGCGTTTTTTTAAGGTCATTTAGTTGCTGGATATAATCGTTGCCTTCGCTGCAGATTCTTCTTATTCTTTTCGCTTGTCCGACGAAAATTCCTTGCTTGCAGTGTCGCGGGTGATGACTGTTGTAGTCTAAATATTCATGGCTATCCGTAGGCTTCCGGTAAAGTGACATTCTAAGTTTTCAGTTTTCTATGTAGACCGTCGTGTCGAGGAAATTGATTTAATTAATTATAAATTAATTACATCAATTTAATAAATAATTATAAATTAATTAAATATAGATTAATTAAATAATTGCATTAATTAATTAAATTATGGGGTTTTACATGACAAAACCACTTTCTGATTATGAGGCACGCCGTAGTTGAGGACTCCGGAAATTTGGACCACCTGGGGTTCTTTAACATGCACCTAAATCTAACTACACGGGTGTTTTGGCATTTCGCCCCCATCGAAATGCGGCCGCCGTGGCCGTGATTCGATCCCGCGACCTCGTGCTCAGCAGCCCAACACCATAGCCACTGAGCAACCACGGCGGGTGAGGAGTAAATTTAATACTCGGCTGAAAGCGATTGAAATGGCTAATTAAGTCGGTTAACGCGCTTGTGCCGTGTTCCCATATTATAAATATGCCGTCAGTGTAAAGAAGATAAGTGTGATGTTTTAAAGGGCAGGATTTCAACAGGTCTGCTTCAAGCTGTCCCATGAAGATGTTCGCATACGTGGAAGCGATTGGTGTTCTCATGCTAGTGCCGAAAGTTTGCAGGTAGTGAATAGAATCAAATTCGACATAGTTGAGCGTGATAACTAACCTAAGGAGCGACAGATAAACTTCAGGAGCGTGCTCTTGTGGATTGATTGCAAGGGATTTCGTTACGGCTTCAATTACTTAATTCATTGGTATGTTAGTGTAAAGGGCAGAAATGTCCAAATGACTAGAATAGCGCGGCCGGAAAGAATTCGGTTGGCGTTGATGCCGTCGATAATTCCAAGGAAGTGCGGCGTGTCCTCAACAAAAGATGGGAGGGTGGTGGGGATGTTTGACAGGTGGTGATTTAAGAACATGTGTTGTTATTAGACACAATGGGCCCCGACCTGGAATTTTCGCTATAAATATTTCTTCGACGGGAACAACGCGGTAAACAAATACGAACTCCACAAAGATACCTATACCTCCAAGGGTTACATATCGCCGCAACAGAAACATTAAAGACATGTTAGTGCACGCGCAAAGTCAGCCAACATCATTCCACCATAATAAAAACGTGTTGTCGCCCCAGGTGCAAAACCTGCAGGCACATTCAATGTGACATTAAGAGTAAAAGCACCGCAAATAGTTATTCACACGATGTGAAAACTAGCTTTACTTGTACAAGTTCGAATGTGATTTATATGGTTGAATGTTCCTTCTGTAGGAAACAACATATCGGAGTGAAACGGGACAATCAATGAACGTCAGATTAAACGGACATCACGTGGACACAGCTAAAAAACTTCCCAAAGCCGTCGTCCAGCATTTCAACAAACCAGGTCATAACTTTGATGAACTTAAACTCAACATCTTACAGTCAAATTTTCGTTCTGAACGGTCAAATTTACAGTCAAATTTTCGTTCTGAATTTTCGTTCTCACCAGGAGCCTAGAAAGGCTTTCGCCTTAAAATACAGAGAATCTGACCTTATCCATAAGTTCAAGACATTGCAACCAATAGGCATAAACGTTTTAAATGGCTTTAGAATCCATTCGCTATGCTAAATTTCAAGCTATAGGCAACAACACATAGTTTGGTTGCTTAGTGTTTTTTTCCTTTCTTTCGGTCTTTTTTTTTCCTTGTATTTATTCAATTTCACTATTTTCTTGTATATTTTTTAATCACGACCACCGGTTTCTGCCACTACTTCTATTACCTCTTTCAGAGACACGATAGCCCACGACCGCCAGCGAAACGGGTAATAGAGGGATGCTGTGCACGCCGTTGACACGCCGTTGACACGTGGCCGACAGACGGCCGGGTCACCGGCCTTGTGCACCCAGCACTCCTTTATTCTCAATTCTACAGCCTCGCTCGTTGCCGCACCCACCCGCTTTACCTCCTCTCCCCTTTAGAAGACCCCTACCGAAATATGCTGTGGCGAGGAAAGCATATGGGGCTGCCTTGAAAAATACAAGTCCTCTTGTCGAAGCGTTGGCTCCCGCTTTCACCTTGTTTGCGTTTTGCTCATCGTCCTGAATTATCGTCGCTTATCTGACAGTTGTTTGTCCTCGTGTCGTCATGCCTCTCTGAGCGAGAGCGCAGTCCGGAGCCTTTGCCCACATTTCGGAGAACATAATGTATCCTATCATTTTGTATTCCAGTTTGAAGACAAAAGAGGTATAACACTCAGTTTCTGCCACTATCGAGAGTGATGTTGTGCCTCGCCTCGCGAGAGGCTTTCACTGCGCCGACCTGCAATACCGCGCTGCGTTTCGGTACTTGCTACCATAAAGGCGGCCGGGTTGCTCGCGGCAATAACTTAGGAGACCCTTTCATCTTACCGACAGCAACTGCGACTAGGAGCCTAGCGATTTCAGCGCTGCACCGCGTTCTCGTGCCTCTGTGCTGGCAGAGATTGCATGGCCTCCGTTCTGCGTATGCTCTATTTGGTAGAAAGCGAAGAAACGGTTGCGCTCAAAGTAATGTTACTATACAAACCTCTCATGGAGTAATTCTTTGATCCACCCTGAAAACAGCTTGTACGAAAAAACCACGCTCTATTAATTGTGAGATCTAGCAGGCCACAAACGCTCACAGGTAGTACAGACTTTTGACAGCGCCTCTGTTTCATATTTGTTGCTGTTCAATGCTTACAGTCGGCATACACTAATTATGGCGCCGCCATAATACAAATCAAGGCCCGACGCGCGCAGCGCTCCTGTTCCTAATTACGCGTGGCTGCGCGGCACGGTTGAATGATCGAGCGAGCAAACGAAAGCGAATGCTTGCGCCAACGTCAGCCACCCTGGTATCAAGGTGCGATGCTCACACGTAAACACAAGGCGGCATTCGATGGTCATTGTTCAAGTTGCGCGTTTCTTGGTGCTCCACCCACCGGCAGAGCACAGATCAAACTGCTCTGGTGGCCTCCAGCTGAGGTTCGCACTTCGAAAAACATTGAAGCGGGGCTCTCTCTGCTTACTCAGTGCTACTTGAGCACTCCTCCCGACGCTGTAACTCCGAGTTGTCCGGCGAGGTCGTCATGGCCGGCTTTCCTATGGCACAGATTACTAAAAAATTGGAACGGTGTAAATTTTTGTTGAAAACGAAAATGCTCGGGCCCTTTTATAATAGCTATCAAATTTCAAGAATCCGTTCGCTGCGCCCATTGAATACTTCGCACTCCAGCCTTGTGCAGATAAAAACATTTTTTTTATTAGTCTATTTCATCGGTTGGCACGTTTGCTGAGAGTACTTGCCTGCTACGCTCAAGCGCACAAAAGAACAACAAGACAGCTGCATTTCGCACGGCGCAGCGAAGAGTGATGATGAGACGCTGCGGGGCGCCTGTGCAATACCGCGTCCAGCCTGCTCAAAGCTACACCGCAACGGTGCCGTTGCAGAACACGGTGAACAGTAAAGGAAAAAAAAAACACCACCAACTTTTTCTTCGTCTTATTTGCGCTCGAACAATAACGACGTCGTCGTCCAGCGCGATGCTATAGACGAAACAAGCAGTAAAATTTCCACATCATGCAAGCGGAGCGGGTTAGGTACGGCGAAACAACGGTTCGAAATACAATGGAAGCCCGCTGGTGCGTTTTTCGCAACACTAGCAAAAAAGAAGAATACTCAATAAAAAACAAGCCATCGGGAAGCACTATGTGTGCTGTCTAGAGGTACAATGGGATGACCCGACGTCATGGCAGGGAGGGCAAGGGAACGAGAAGGGCAAAGGAAGGAAAGTGTGTTATATACAATAGCTTCGCGAAATCCATCACGTGACCTCGGTGTCGGTTACTTTGCGCATATTCATAGCGCGTCCTTTCGGTATGTGCCACGCTTCTTTACTTCGTGTCATATCATGATCCACTTATTGTTGCTGCAGTGCGCTGAAGGGTGACGTCCTTTGCAGAGAGATTAAGAAAAAAAATGGGCAGATTTCACTAGCTCTGGGAATCGACGCTATGCGAAGCACTTAGCAGGGAGCTGCAACCCAGCATCGGCGATGTTGCGCAAAGCGTTACGGGGGCACCAACGTGTTTATGTAAGGCTAGCAGCTATCTATCTTACGGGAAACTGTTCGACGACAGCAGCAAGATGACGGTGACAACGATGGCATGAATCCTACTCCGGCAGTATAACTGCGTTTGAATATGCCATTATTTCTTTAGAACTCGGTCCTCTAAGGACCAGAGTACGTTTTTTAGCGTTTTACTACTTTTTTCATGTTGTTTGTACTGTGTACCTGCAAACTGATAATAAAGAGCAAAAATAAAAAGCGACCTTAATTAATTAATTATGGGGTTTTACGTGCCAACACCGCTTTCTGATTATGAGGCACGCCGTAGTCGAGGACTCCGGAAATTTCGACCACCTGGGGTTCTTTAACATGCACGTAAATCTAAGTACACAGGTGTTTTCGCATTTCGCCCCCATCGAAATGCGGCCGCCGTGGCCGGGATTCGATCCCGCGACCTCGTGCTCAGCAGCCTAACACCATAGCCACTGAGCAACCACGGCAGGTAAGCGACCTTGGCCTAATGGTTAGAGCATCGGGCTTCTGTGGTGGAAGTCAGACGTTCGGTTCCGTGATCTGCTACGCATTTCTCTTCATTGAAGACGTCCGAAACTAAGCGAAGAAGGGACCTACCTACTTACCGTAACGTGCCTGGAGTGCGGCAAATAATGCTTCGCATTATAGAGAAGAAAGCGAGCTGCTATGGCTACCATAAAAAAAAAAAAACATTTAAAGGGACACTAAAGAGAAAAATGATTTCTTCTGCATCAGTAAATTACCTTTCTATGATACCAAAAACACCACTCTTACCACGATACGACGCTTCGTAAACCAGAAAAAGCGCAAGAACGAAAGACGGGTGGCGACGCCTTCTTGAAGTTCCCGCACCTGGTCGTTGTGACGTCATAGATTTTGATGGCATCTTCTAAGGTCTACTTAATTATATAGCGGTGCAGAGTGACTACATTGTGTTCTAAAGGAACCAAATATTAAATATGGCAAGTTTTGGGAACCTTTACTCAGCCAACGCGGCCCAAATGCGAAAACATACTTTGGAATCCCTGACGTCACACTGGCGTACCGGCGTCGGGGTTTCGGCGCGAAATTCAAATACTGATACTTGAGCCTTCATTTTCTCATCTAATAATCAAACTATTATTTTGAAATGACTGCCTGCAGGGTTCTCAAACAGTGCTCTATTAGTCTGAACTGATTTATTGTTTCGCTTTAGTGTCCCTTTAAGGTTGTCAATGGTAAAAGATCACTGCATCCAGCGAGCGTCAATCCTGATCAATCCTCCCGCAACAGACTCATTTCACACCTTCGTTTTTGTTCTGTGTGAGTGTGTTTTGCACAGTCACATAGAGTATATCCTAAACTCAATGTACGTTCGCAGGAGTAGCTGCTCCAGTTAGCGCGAAGGTCTGCAAAGCAGACTAGGCAGGAAGAGAGCCGAGTGTGCTTTCTGGCGCGTGAACGTGTCCCGAGGTGAAACAGATCGAGGCGGGCGCGCAGATCGGACTAGAGGGCGGGAGCTCGCGCGCGCTCTTTAAATAACTAAAGCGGGGGTCCACGAGCTCATCTTCTCTCTCTTGCTGCCTTAAGCACTGCCAGATGCGGCAAGCGCGTCGAACACTGTTTTCTTGCCGCCTCGTCCGTAGAAGGGAGAAGGTGGAGGTGTGGCGTGAGGCAGGGATCGATGTTGCGCGCCTGCACCATGTGACAACACAGTCGCGTTTCGGGAGCAGCGAAAGCCGCGGGCGCCTGCCGCGCGAAACGCTGCGGAAATGATGTGACCGGACGGACGGCGCCTCTGGGTGGGCCTCCAGCCAGCGTGAGCGGGGATCGCCCGTCCCTCTTACTGCTGGTGCTAGCTATCTTTGAGCTGTAAACATGAGGAGTGGAGGGAGTTCCCGAAGGGCGTCGAGCGCGGGCCGGTCCGCGCCCCCTCGTGCAGCCCGGCGTAGAGCGCAGGGCAAGTGGCGGGTCGGCAGAGGGGATCTGCGAATGGGTCCTATTCGCGATCAGAATCACTCTTTGTGTGCGGCGGTAACATCGGGCTGTGTAAACTCGAAATTACGGCCCTGTTCCTCATGGTAATACACCCTTGAGTGGTAGGCCTTGCTCTGATAAATATAAAGAGAGTCGGACTCTATACACCCTTTTCACCGATTAGTTCGCTCACTATAATCAGATGGCTCTTGCACTGGGCCCAGCCATTTGTTGCCTCAAGAACCGCCGCGTGGCGTCAGAGACGGTTCGATTACCGATCGTGCTCCCAGAGAGGTGGAATGCGAAAACACTCCTGTACTTAGCCTTCGGTGCAAGCTGAAGAATACCAGATGGCCGAAATGAATCCGGAGCCCCAGCACTACCGCGTCCCTCATGACGGTGCTACCAAGTGTATAAATTTCTCTGTAGAGGGACATTAAGCCTTGTTTAGGGGGAAAAGGTGAATTTGATCAAAGCTGGGAAATTTTCGCTATAGACATTGAAACGGTGGAACGGCTGACGTGACGGCGTGTTTTAATTTCATTCACCGCAACTTACCTTCGCATTAGCATGCAGAGTATGCCTTTTTATCGTGCTGCAGCGCAGTGAATGCACTCGCCAAGTAAACAATACGGTGCGGATGCCGTGGGCTCTTTAATGAAGTACTGCTATTGCAGTTTTGCCATTCGTAAATCTAGCTGTGCTGTCGATTTCTGTGAACTCTGAATGAAGTATTTATCTAACTGGCGAAACACACGTATGCTGCAGCTCCAAACGGCCGTATCTTAGCGTAAGTGGGCACATATACCTAGTGCCAAACACGACAATGCGATCGTAGCGCTAAACAGTCGTCTATGCACGCGCCCGCTAAAGTTTACTGGGGACCATCCATAGGCGAACGAATTTTGGACAAGGTACCAGTGGTAATGTGCTTCGGCGAGCTTTCCCTATTGCAAAAACCAGCGCCACTGGGACCCAGTGCGCCGGATTATGGGCCCAGTGCAGCGCGCTGGACGCTGGGGCACTGGGAAGGCGCTGGGAAGGCGCGGCGTACTGGGAGCCACTGGTTACTCGTGCGAAAAACAGCTCTAGCGCGTTAAATATGCGGTGCCTGGACACTGTATATATTTTTTTGAATACAGAAAGCAAGGAAGAGCGCTTTAGTGCAATAAAAAAAAGAAAAAAAACGTAAAAATAAAACCGCCCCGACAAGGATTCGAACTACTGACCTACAGATCCGAAGCCCGGCACTATACCACTGCGCCACGCCAGCAGACGGAAATTCGCAGATAATTTGCCATGTCAAAGCCGAGAAGCAGTTTGTTTCGCAGAGCTACGTCTCGTACAGCCATGGTGGATGCGCTATCGCCCAGCAACTAAAGCTCACGCCTGTACCAGAAATAAAAAGTTGCTGTCCGTATTCAGCAGTATGCTTGGAAGTGCCACACCATCGATTTTCACTTGCGATTGCTATTTTAACTACCCGCGCCGAGATCGCTCTCCACCGAAGCTTAGGCCTAGCGTATCCGCCGAGTCCGTCCTCTGGGCGTGTCTAGGCGCAGGAATCAAGAAATCTAACAAGGATAAATCACTCTGTATGTCAGCTTTCGCATCGATGTTCTGAAATAAACATTTTTTTCATGTCTACAGTGCCAGCATAAGAAGCGATGACCGCAGATGTGACGCGTCATAAACACAGGTATGTGTGCTATCTCCGAAGGCTCCCAGCACTAGCCCGCGCTTCTCTGACGAAGATTGATGACTAGCCAGGCATCTTGACTGAAAGGCATCACTGCACTAAGGAAACGGTGCATATCCTTTACGTGAAAAACAAGAAATGGCTATCGAAATCGGCAGTAACAGGCCATACACCATCCCGGGTCGGCGGTTCATTTAGGACTTTTTTTTCGAAGTTAAAACAGCAATCGCAAGTGCAAATCGATGGTGTGACACTTCCAAGCATACTGCTGAATACGGACAGCAACTTTTTCTTGCTGGTACAGGCGTGAGTTTTAGTTGCTGGGCGATAGCGCATCAACCATGGCTGTACGAGACGTAGCTCTGCGAAACAAACTGCTTCTCCGCTTTGACATGGCATACTATCCGCGAATGTCCGTCTGCTGGCGTGGCGTAGTGGTAAAGTGCCGGGCTTGGGATCTGTAGGTCGGTAGTTCGAATCCTTGTGGGAGCGGTTTTATTTTTACGTTTTTTTTTTCTTTTTTTTTATTGCACTAAAGCGCTCTTCCTTGCTTTCTGTATTCAAAAAAATATATACGGTGTCCAGGCACTGCATATTTAACGCGCTAGAGCTGTTTTTCGCACGAGTAGCCAGTGCCTCCCAGTACGCCGCGCCTTCCCAGCGCCTTCCCAGCGCCCCAGCGTCCAGCGCGCTGCACTGGGCCCATAATCCGGCGCACTGGGTCCCAGTGGCGCTGGTTTTTGCAATAGGGTTGCTTCGGAGGAAAGACAAAAATTGTCCACGTATCTGCGTACTTCGCTGCAAATGTCGTGTAAGTACGTAAGTGTGGTTGTGCTAAGTTGGTACATGGCATGCAAAAAAATTATTCCCATCTTTTTTATTAGTGTCGTGAAGTGGCATACTGTTTTGGCATTGATATGTAAGGGTGGTTCGAAGTCCAACTTCCTTACGACGCAAATAAATTTCCGTTTAATGTTGGCACATTGCTCCACGTGCGGAACAAGTTTGGACAACGACAATGTACAAACGTGCTGACACCTTCTGTGAAAGGCTTAAGCAGGAAGTATTCTTGTTAGCATAAGAACAGCTTGCTGTGCGACATCATTTCGCATGGTTAGAAATAATTTTACACTAACATTTCTATAATGCCAACAAAAATTCATCTTTACCGAAATCATATTGACAAACTGATTTTGCAGAAATCTAGGGAACTCTAGGGAAATTTGTATCCAAGGTAGGGTAACACTGGCTTCCGAGTTTGGCAGCACTGCTCATAAGCCACTGTGCAGTTTGAGGACGCTAAACCCCACATTAAAAAAAAAATTCTGCTAAGTGTGTGGTATGGGTGCACGTTTGACTAAGGGTGCTTCCTAGTTAGTGGACTGAGAACTGTGACAATCTCGCATG